>NC_087536.1:7133852-7450102 GCF_963921805.1 Phalacrocorax carbo | reverse complement strand
CGTACACCAGAGGACCTGGCAGACCCCAGATAGCCCTCCGTATGGCTAGCGAAACGTTTCCAGGAGATTGATTTCCGATCGGGTCTGGGGAAATTCCGCAGCTCCAGAGGTGATCTGTCACCGCCTGCCCAGAGAGGAGTGACAAATTCTTTGTCGTCTTCTCACGCATCCATCGTGACTGCAGGAGGAGCAACAGTGCAAACTGTTTTCCCTGCGCGTTGGAAGAAGCTAGACTCAGGTCAAAGGAGCAGCTTTCAGACTCTCCTTTCCCTCCTGTCACAATTCATTGGAGTCAGGCTGCTCCCCCAGCAGCTCCTTTCCCATTGTGCACTTACAGCTGCGATATTTGGCAGAAATTACTGCCTGCTTTCTTTTCAGCCTTTGCTTTAGGTTTGTTACGATGATGCCTTGTTAATTCTCTAGAACAGCAGCGTGTGTCCTCTTGAGGGGTATTTGTACGTCCTGGCTGACACGTGCAGCTTCACCTGATGAATGCCACTGCCCTCGTAAGCCAAACCTCTTTGGGTAACCATGAGGCTTGTGCGCCGTCCCGGGGTGCTGCTTCCCAGGGGAGATGTCCCCCTCGTCCCAGCAGGGCCGGGTGGCTGGCAGCAGGGGCTCCGCAACGTGCCGGGGGCGTTTGTAGGGAGCAGGGAGGTGCCGCTAGATGACAGCATCGGTCTGCAGGTGTGGGGCACAGGGACGCTCCTCTGCCCCCGCCCGAGGAGGTGCAGGATGCAGATCCAGCTTTGGACCCGGTTTAAAGTGGTTTATTGACATCTCGGTGTGAAGGGGAGAGTTTGGATAAATGGTGTAAGAGAACGTATTCTCTTATATTAAATCACCGCTCTGGGTCCTGTTGCCATTGGCAGCCCGAGGGATATTTTGCGGAGATGCTAAAACACGTTGTAAATTAGGAAAACAAAACAGAAACCAAACCAAAACACCATATTGTGTTAAGATCATTTCTCTTGATACCAGAAAAGCTTCTCAGAATGAGCCACCTCATTCATGTTTACCCATTTGGGCTTTTTTTTTTAAATAAGAAATTGTTTCATTTCTGCCTTTCTGTAGAAGTAGCTAATGTCATTAATAATGCCTTGGCAGGCTTGCCTTGCTGCCTGCAGAGGTCAGCAGCCCCAGGCAGAGCCCTGGCAGCCTGCGGCCGCCCTGCCGCGGGAGAAGGTGCTGCCCCAGGCCAGGAAGAGCAGAACGCACCTCGCTGGTCCCCGCCGAGCTGGGCTGGGTGAGCCCTGCACCGAAGCCGTGGGGGGCGGGAAACCCACCGGCCCACACACAGATTCCCAGATTTGACTTGCTCAGACCTCCCTGCCCAGTGACACCGTGGCGAGGAAAGGCGCACCTTCCGTGGGCCCAGCCGTCACCAAGGACGTGCCAGGGCTTCTCGCCGGGATGCTCGGATGCGTCCTGCACCCGGGCCCTTCCCCTGGCTCTCCCTGCCGAGGGCAGTCAGGCTGCAGCAGCTGAGCGTGGCTCGCACGAGCCCCTCCTGAGCCTCCCCCACAGCTCCCACCTCTCTTACAGCTCAGCCCAGGCACCGGCACAGCAGCTGAGCGCCGTGTTCGACGCAGAGCGCGCGGGGAGAGCGTGAGCGGGTCTGGCAGCATCCCACCGAGAAGGGCTGGTTGATCTTGAAGGTTATTTTTGCCTTTTGCCAGGTTTCAGAGTAGCTTTTCGCCATCTCGGTTAGTTCAGGTGTTCCAGTAATTTTGGCAAACTAGCAAAGAGAAGAAACAACACTTCATGATCCTTAAGCTCGTTAAATGTGAAAAGGCTCTCACAGAAACCTCAACAACCCCGGGTACGTTTTCTTCAGCCAGCTTTGTTATTTCTCTACAGAGAAAGGAGGGATGAATCCAGTCCATAATTACTTGATTCCAGTCTATAGTTAAGTAGCCTGCAAACGTTAGCTGGAGAGAGCGTCTGGCTTGCATCAAGAGGAGAAAGTTGCGGCTATTTGCCCATTTTGATCTATTATACATATATATGCAAAGAGGGCCTGAAAAAAGAGGCGGTGAGGGTTCGCTGCCTCGTCACCCCAGGAGGCGCAGAGGCCGCCTGGCCCGCAGCACGGCAGCGACGCGGTACCGGCACCGAGAGGGCTGCGAGCCGAGTGCCGTGCGGGACAGACTCCTTCAGCTGCTGGTGCTAAGGCAGCTCTCACTTCAAAGGCTAATGCTGCAGGGAAGGGAAGCCCTGGCTGACTATTCAGCGCTGTCGTGGTTTAACCCCGGCCGGCAACTCAGCCCCGCGCAGCCGCTCGCTCACCGTCCCCCGTTGGGATGGGGGAGAGGATCGGAAGGGTGAAAGTGAGAAAACTCATGGGCTGAGATAAAGACAGTTCAACAGGTAAAGCAAAAGCCACGCACGAGCAAAGCAAAACAAGGAACCCATCCCCTCCTCCCCAGGGGCAGGCGGGGCTCAGCCATCCCCAGGGCAGCAGGGCTCCATCACGCCTAACAGTGACCGGGGAAGGGAAACGCCATCCCTGCCAGCGTCCCCCCTTCCTCCTTCCCCCCCAGCTCCATGTGCTGAGCATGGCGCCGTGTGGTGTGGGACAGCCCTGGGCTCAGCTGGGGTCACTGTCCCGGCCGTGTCCCCTCCCGGCTCCCTGTGCAGCCGGCAGAGCGTGGGGAGCTGAAGAGTCCTTGACTGGTGTAAGCCCTGCTCAGCAACAACTGCAACATCTCTGCGTTATCAACACCGGTTTTAGTACGAATCCAAAACACAGCTCTATACTTGCTACTGTGAAGAAAATTAACTCTATCCCAGCTGAAACCAGGACAAGCACTTTCGTGCTCTCAGTTATTTTTGCTGCCTGTACTGCAACTGGTCTAAAATTTCCCAAAAGACCCGTAGGAAACCCAGGGAAGATCAGACATGACATTGTGGACTTCTCATATGAAAAGCAACTGGGGAAACAAATAGAATAAAATAAAGCACAAGAGACTTCTTGTTGTACTTCATACATTTTCAGGAGAATAGAGAGACACGAAATCCTTTGCAGGTCAGTTTTATACAACCATCAAAGAGGGGCGAGAACGACTGCTCACGGAGACGGGCAGCGCAGGGAGCCCAACACGAATACTGGGGACTGGGGCCGCCCGGGTGCTCGCACGTGACTGCGAAGCCCGCGCAGCGTCGGGGAGCAGCCCCGATCTCGGGGAGCAGCCGTTGGTGCGGAGCCCCCGGGCTCTGCCTGTCGCGGAGGGGACGGCACAAGCCGTCGTAAGCCCTGTACTTGGTAAATACTGAGCTCCTGTAGCTTACAGCCGTACGTCTTTGTAATAGTCTGGTCACGGGCCTGATGGACGTGTGCCACAGGAGGTAACTATTTTCGAAAATAATTAGAAAAGGTAAAATAATAAACCTTTTCTACAGGTAAATCGCTGAATCACAGAAAAAGCCAATCACGAGGCAGACCAAGGGCTCGGGTCTGGCTTCTCACGTGATGGATGGGTTATTTTGTACCAAGGCACTGCGATGCTGAAGTGGGGGTTGTGACCACACTCGTTTTTTGAATGAAGAACGATGAAGGGCCTGATTTTCACTGTCACAGAGAACTCCTGAAGGGCTCAAACTTTTCTAATTTTCCTACTAGCCCTACTCAGTAAGTCTGTATTGGGTAAAGATTTTACTTTTATTTTTCTTATAATAATTTTTATTTTTATGTGGATTTTTTCTGATTTTTTTTTGTTGTTGTTGGGGGGGAAGATGGTTAAAAATGTAATTGGGAGGAGGGTGGTTAGCGCAATGACTGTTTCCTTCATGCCTGCTTTCTTTTAGCAGTTCTCGCTAGGGCACAATCCCAGTTCAGCCTGAAAGTCCCCGTAAACCCACGTAGTCCGGCTCCACGTGGGGACAGATGGTCAGAAAGCTTCGGTGACCACCAGCACCAGCTCCACGCGTGGCCGGAGCGCAGAGGGGGACGCCGCTGGGTGACGCGTGGCGGGGGGCCGAGCGGGCTGCGGACGCTGAGGTTTCTGCGGGGGTTAAACAGCAGCACTTGCAGGTATGTTTGTGCCGGGGGCAGCCCAGCGTGGTCTCGCCTCGTTTTGCTGGGAGGCATCCCGAGCCGCTTTGCTCGTGGTGGTCTCCTGCGCGGGTGGGTGGGCGGGAGCCGGGCAGACCCAGCCCTGCACCAGCGCTGATGCCGCTCGCAGCCCTGCCACGGGCCCGGCTGAGGCAGTGGGTGCCGCGGGCGCCACCCAAAACGCACCCCCGCGCCGGCGGGTCCCCGGCCGCCGCGCTCCGTGACAGCACGAGCAGCTCCGCAATTAAAGGCCACCTCCTGCTGATAGCTGCTTAATGAGGAACGGTTGAGGTAAATTATAAATTAAAAGAAATAGGGTGAGAATACAATTGAAAGCAGTGTCTCTGAACTGGAACTGCTTTGCCGTGAATTGAACGTGCCTAAACCTGGTCATGGCTGAGCGGAGCTATTCCACTCAGCATTGGATTAACTCATCAGCAGAGAGCCCAGAATCTGATTTAATTTGAAAGACTACAAAATTATATTTCTCTGCTGATTTTCCAGGTGGCAGGATTAGATGTGGAGCTTTTAGTTTTCCACTACTTCCTTTTAACTTAATTTGACAGAAATGGCTCTCGGTACAAGACAATATTTGATGGGTACTGCATCGGGGATAATGAAAACGTCAGACAAATGGCAAAGCATAATTGGGGGAGCTTGTTTTCTTCTATCTGGAGATGCAACGGGTTTGATAAACCATGAGGAATGAGTTTCCTGGAAGACCATAAACCAAGGAAATTTGTTGCTCTCACGGGATGTTCAGTGCTCCACCAGAGCAGAACCTCTTTCTGGGGAAAAAAGGGGAGTCCAAGAGTTGCAGCGGCACCTGGCAGACTCGGTGTGTGCTGGTGTCGAGAGGGCACGGGAAGGGGTTGTTGCACCGTTGGCACGGGCATGGCCGTGGGCATCGCGGCTGCCGGGGAAGGAAGGGTGGTGGCCAGGGAGAGGGGTGGCCGCAGGGACGCCCTGCCAAGGCGTGCGGGAACGGGAGCTGCCCTTCCTCCCGGCTTCGCTGATTAAGGAGCTCCTTTTTTTGGCAGTTTGAGCTAGAATTAAAATATTGCTGGGAGGGAGACCTAGGGGCAGACGAACAGCTTGTTCTCAGCTGGCTCAGCACTTTCCTGTTTGCAATTCCACCTACCAGAGCTCAGAAAAGCCTGCCTCCCGAAAGCAGCCCAGGCCGGCAGCCCCCAGCCCCTGGCAGCCCCCAGCCCCTGGCAGCCCCCAGCCCCTGGCAGCCCCCAGCCCCTGGCAGCCCCCCGGCTGGAGCGCGGTGTGGGCAGTGGCACTCCCGGAGCACATCCCACCAGAGGGCTGTTGGAGCACAGGCCGAGGCAGGAGAAGGTTGTGTCCAGGCAGGTTTGGAAGCAGTTGTCTGAGCATTGAAGCAAATGGACTTTTTTGGCAAATCATTTTCTCTTCTGCATTTGGTTCTCGGTGGTAGTTTAAGCATCCACGTGTACAGAGGGGAACGTTAATGAAATACAGGGTTTTTGCAGCAAAGCTGGCTGGGATGGAAGCACCCCACCAGTTCTTCTTTCTCACCTCCAGACAGCTCTTAGCTTGCTCGTGCCAGAGGCTCCTTGGGCACATCAGACCTTACCCAGAAATCTCTATCAGGTTACAGTAAATACAAATATATGAAAATCACCAGCTGCCAGAACGCAACCTGCAGGCAGAAAAAAAGGTACTTTTCATGGCACCTACTCTGTTTTAGGAAGCCGTTCCTCCTCTCCCTCCGAGGCCTCTCCCGAAGGCTCAGCTCTCCCTGGGATGCACGGCCTCAGGGAGGGCGTTGCCAGCGCCGGCGTGCTGCGGCACGGGCATCGCTGGTGCCCGGTGCAGGCTCCAGCTGTGCACGCCAGCGGACTGATGCCAAAGCTGGCAGGAGGAGGGCACTGATGGAGGGCCAGCATCCGTCTGGGACTCCAGGACCCAGCAAGGACGCTCATGTTCTGGTGTCCTCTACCAGCCTCTCCTGAGGAGCGGGAGGCTCTTGCCCTTTATAAGGGGGAAGCTGGAGCAGTAGGAGGTTTGGAAGAGGCAAGAAGGTGAGAGTAGCTCTGGAGTAGGGTCCTGCTCTTTTCCGTCGCTAAACCATCAGGGGTTGCCTTGGTCCCTTTGGGTAGAGGCTGCCTGGCTCGGAGCCCTGGCACGGTTGTTTTGCCTGGTGCTTTGGCTGCGTGTCCGTGGGGGTCCTGCAGGCTTCCAGGCCTCCTCCCATTCCATAGGGAAGAAAGGGGATTTTCAATCTGACCTCCAAATACAGAGGCTTGGGGGAAGCGTCTGCCCCGGGGGCGGGGGGACCAGCGCAGTGCTAGTTGGTTTAAAGGCCAAGTTTACCTGACGGCTTTTGGTAGCCTTCTCCCCTAGTCACGCGCCCCTCTGACTGCTGCAATGACGCCGCCTCCCTTCGCTCTGGGAGAAGGAGGGACAGGCCCAGGTTAATCGACCCCTGTGCACAAGCTCCATCGCTCTCCTCTTGGTCTTTGCTGCCAGGCCTGAGCAGAACGGTTTGCCTGGGAAATGGTCTGTAAATTTGCAAGCGATGTGCTTATGAGAGGCAGGTTTCTAATGACTCCCAAAACTGAGATTTTCTCCCTGTAAATGCAACTAGGTCTCAGTGTCCCTGATTAGCTTCTTGTGATGAATTCCATCTGCCTGCCTGGGATCAACAAAGACCTAAAAAAACTGAGCACCAGACATGCAGCCTACTGTTTTCATGCTGAGCTTTGTTCATTATAGGAAATCACTTACAAAACAGGAAGCTCTTCCTCGTTCCACTCAATTTCTTGGGCTTATTTGCCATGAAATGTCACCTTCTCAGATGAAAGGATGGGATTTATCACAATTAAGGGAGGCTTTGACGTGTCCCTTTAAGTGAATCAAGGGTGCTTTTAATTCTGAATCGGTGCGGTATATGGTTGATGCAACACGAGTCCCTTGCAATTCGTAACACTCATAAAACACGCGCGTTCTTGGGGAGTTGTCGCGTACTTTTTGTTGCTTCCAGCAGCGCTCGCTGCAGAGAGCTGGCGAGCCTTCAGCCTGCGGAAGCTAACGAAGCATGTGTACGATGAGCGGCTACGCACGCTGACACAGCGCCGCGCCGGCCGGTTGCGGGGCATCGGGTACCGGCGCGGCATAATTGCTGGGAAGGCACGCAATAAACCGGGGCAAGGGCAAGCGCGCGCGTGACGGGAGAAGTGCCGGACGGGTTCACCTCTGCGGTAGAGAATAAAGTCTATGGCAACGTGCCTGGCTGCTGGTTGCTCCCTGTTCCTCCGTGGTGCTCCCGGAGAACCCCGGGGCGGGTTAACTTGCCGCCGCCGGCACAGCGCCCACCCTGACACCCCCCCAGAGGAAAACAGGGATCGGACCCCCAGCGCGCAGGCCCTGACAGCGGGGTGCTGGTGCGACACCAGTGCCCAAGAAGGGCTGAAGCACCGCTCCAGGCTGGGGAGTGTGACCCCACAGGACCCTGGGGAGACCTTTCCCGCTCGGGGGGCTTTAGCTGAATGCTACAGCGGTTTTGACTGCTGCTTGCTGTCATTCTTTGGGGTGACCCCTGGGTACGCCCCAGGGAGAAGATGGGGTGGGAGGAACTGGTGTCAACAGGGAAAGCCGAGGAAGAAATTAATGAAAGCACAGGTGGCTCTTTTAAAGAATAACTAGCGTTACAGCTGGCCTGGGGGGAGCTACGGCCGGGGATGCTGGCAGCAACTGGGGGCAATGCTGGCAGTAACTGGGGGTGATGCAGGCAGCAACTGGGGGCTTTGCAGGCGGCAACTGGGGGCTTTGCAGGCAGCAACGGGGGCGATGCAGGCAGCAACTGGGGGCGATGCTGGCAGCAACTGGGGGTGATGCAGGCAGCAACTGGGGGCTTTGCAGGCAGCAACCGGGGCAATGCAGGCAGCAACTGGGGGCTTTGCAGGCGGCAACCGGGGGCGATGCAGGCAGCAATCAGGGCGCTGGTTTTTCAAAGTAGAAAACCCAAAGCTAGCATAAGGATCGGTCACCCGCTCCAGCTGACTGGAACCTCCCTGCTAGCACCAAAGGCAACAGCGACAAGCTGAGGCAACTTCCCTGCAAACTGTCCCTTCTTTCTGCAATCTCTTCTTGACAGGTTCCGTGTCCACAGAGTGAACTCGAGTAACTCCCTCGAATCGCTGGGGCCGAGCGCGGCGCAGCGAGTCACCGTGGGGCACCCGGGGCTCGGCTCCTGCCGAACGCGCTCCCCGCTCGCACCGCGCTCAGGCAGCGAGCTCGGGCTGCGCCGCGCCTTGGCGTGGATGTGACGCTGTCGGAGGGGCATCGGGGCGCGCCCCCGGGTGTCGCTGCCTTTAGATGGGTGTTGCTGATTTATAGTCGCATGGATACGGTATATATTTTAGAAAAAAATCAAAAGGGTTGTTAGGAAAGATAGCGTCTGTGTCTGCTTCCTCAGGAATGCAAAGAGAGAACTCTTGTGCTGGGTTAATGATTCAGAGAGCATTTTCCTGTATATTTTGGTTTTTTACGTTCACAACATACAACACATCCCATCTGTGTCACTGGCCTCGTCAGACGCCCACTTTGCGAAGAGCTTTTTTTGGCTGTCAAGCGAGATGCAGAGGGGAGGGCTCTGCGAGGCGCAGCGGTCGCCCCCAGGTCGCTGGCGGCAGCGGTCGCAGAGCCCAGGCGCGGTGCTGGGGCAGGCGGCAGAGGTGGGCTCCCAGCGCCGCGCAGCCGCTCCCGCTGCCCTGTGGCTGACGCCTGCTTGTTCACCAGCTCTGCCCTTCCCCTCTGGCAGCCCTCCTGCAGCCGAAAGCGGCCTCGCCGCTGCCGGTAGCCTTGGATCAATGTCCAAGGTGCGGCGGCAGCATTTGTACCTGCCTCTCGCCGGCTTCTTTGCAAAATGTTTGATGTGGCCGTGCATTATTCCAAAGCCGGGGTCTATAGCTGCGCGGGCTGCTGCCTCTCGCTGCGGCACGGGCTGCGGCGCCTGCTCTGTGGCACCCGCGGCCCCTTCAGCGGCTTGAGTTGCTTCAGCAAAGGGCTATTGTACGAAACACCCCACAAAAAAAAAATAAATGTGCTGCGTTTGCTGTTGCCATAGCACAAGCAGGAAACCCAGGCTGTGTTGTGGAAGTTGGTGAGTCACTGGGGTGAAGCATTTATCCCAAACCCCCCCTGTCCTGGAAACCTTTCGGCGTGTGTGAGCTTTACCGAGCCGGTAGCTCTTGGTGGGAGCTAGTGGGACCAGTAAGCGCGTCCTGGCTAGTCACGCTCACCTTACTCCGATGTTATCTGGCCCAAAGTAATCTGGAAATTGTCAGTGCTACTAGCAGATATGATTTCTGATGAAGTTTGAGTAACGGCCTATGATTAACGGTGGGCCGGTTGCTGGCTTGCTGCTGAGCCTGGCAGCGTCTGCCACCTCGCAAGGGCTCCGCACCGGCGGGTTTTAATGGACTGAAAATAACGGCTTCCGCTCACCTCTGAAGGCAAACTGTTATTCCAGCACTGAGTACAGAGATTGCCTCCTGAGGACATAGCTGTGTTTTTCAAACATCGGCTGCAGCTGGTGCCTTTGCTGGGCAGACACGCTGAAGCAGGGAGAGGAATTTAAGCATTTCCCTCCCCCCTCAATCCTGCCCGCACTCCGGGGCAAGCCCCGATGGTAGGAGGGTTTGCCTGTAGGGAGATGCCTCCTCCAGGCTGCGCATTCCCCTGGAGAGCTGAGGGCACGGGAGGGTGCTCAGCCCTGCCCGGTACAGCGTGGGGCACGGTGAGGAGACGGGCAGCTCTTGCACCCTGCTGTGCCCAGCCCTGCAGGTCCCCGCTGTGTCCCCAGGAGGGGCCTGGAGCGGCGGCTGGGGCGCAGCGTGTCTCGGGAGGGCAGGCCGAGGGCAGCGTTGGGAGTACGGCCCGTGTCCAGGTTTTCCTTTACATTAGTTGTATAATGTATATTCCCTCCCATCCTGCCCAGGAACCGAGCTGCGTGTGTGCTTGGATTGCTAGCACGCGCTGCAAGCCTTCAGGCACCCCCAGCCCTGAGTGTTTGTGCCGTCGCTGGGACCCTTCCCGTTCGGTGGGGACGAATGGGTCGGGGTCGGTGTGCGAGGCTGAGACCTCGCAGCTCGTCAGCGCGATGGCTGCTGTCTGCGTCAAATGCAGCCTGGAGAAACGCTCGTCACGGGGCTTCTCAAATTAAGGTTTGTTTCTACTCGAGCATAAATTCCACCGTGGCAATGTAAAACCACAGCAGTGAGTAAAACCCCCAGGACGGTGAGGTGTGGCGGTAGCAAAGCAACGTGTCCCCCGCCAGCGTACCTTTTCTCAACGCTGTCCCCACCCTCTGCAGCAGCATCACATTTTGGAGCTAAAAGGTCGTAACAATGACTGAGGATAAAACCCCCTTCGGCTTATAAGCCTCTTTCTCGCATCACCGCTGAGGTATTTAGCACCGCCAGACCAAAGGCAAGGCAGTAACTGTGGGTTTTAGTTACTCAGTTATGTTACATCAGATTTTTAAGCTGTTTTTATTCCAACTTGCGCAGTTCTCCAGCCACAGGAGGGCGGCACCGCCGCAAGCTGTAAAAATGCCGTTTCCAGCTTGCCCAAACGGCTGGTTTTGTTTATAAAATAAAAGTGCTCAGCAGGAGGAAAGGCGGGAATCCTCGGAGGCGCGCGGAGGCCTCGGAGGCGCGCGGAGGCCGCTTTGCGGAGGCCGTGCTCCTGAAAAGCGTCACCCAACGCGGCTGACGCCTTTGGGCCCCGCTCCCCGCCTTCTGCTGCCGCGTTTGGGGTTGCTCCGGCGCGTTTCGCAGCGCCGGCACGAGCCGCCGACGCCAGCGCTATTGCCGGGGCTTCGATGCACCGACCGCGCTCAGCTGCCTTTGGGCTAAGCAGGGCGGCCGGAGGCGGCTCCCGCGGGTGGGCGCAGCAGGGCCGGGGTGCCGGGAGACCCCGGGCGCGGGACGAGTGTGCGGTGGGCGCCTGCAGGGCGCGGGGCGGGGGGGCCGCCCTGCGGGGGGCACGGCTGTGCTGGGCTGGACACCCCCCACCCCCGGCCCCGCAGGGGCGCAGGGCACGCTGCCGCGGGCTCGCAGCCCTCCCAGGCGGCGGGGGCTGTCGGCGTTACCGCACCGGAGGGTGGCCCCCTGACCCGGAGGCCACGCACGTGTGCGGAGACGGGCACCCTCAAGTGGCACCGATGGTCTAGAGATGTTACTCCTTTCACGCTGCCTCCTCTCATGCCCGTGGGAGTCGTCTGCGCACAGGGTATTTTTCTCCATTTGGCCTCTCCTCCAGAGACCCAGAACTTTCTCCAGTCCTACAGAGAAACGTGGGCCCACCCGTGCTCAGGGATTAAAATCTAAAATTACTATTACTAGGAGTTTTTCAGGTAAGGGACAGCAAAACCTCAGGGTCTGATCCTGGATTTAGGCTTGGTCCCATGCCCAAAACGTGAATCACACACTCGGACGAGGGGGCGCGAGGCAGGTGGAGCGGTAGGTGCTCCCCCAGACCGCAGCAGACGGGACCTTCGGGCAGCCCAGAGCCCACGCGGTGGGGCAGCGATGGCAGCTGCGGGCTGACAGTCCCTGTGCGAACAGCAAGGTGCCTGTACGGGCACCACGAGCAGCCAGAGCTCGGGAGGTTGAGCTCCTGGTACGATATTAAAACGTCCCTGCAGGGGCTGTGGGAACCAGTGATGAGCCCGAAGCAGAGGTTTACCGGGTTATCCCAAGGTGGCTTCTCTTTACTGGCAGAGCAGCCCCCAGCAGCAATGCGGGAGACGCTCGCAGCCTTTCCCCTCCCCAGCAGGCTGCGTGGGCTGCGTTAGGAGTATGAATCCAGGGGAAAATGTTAATTAGTTTTCAAACTAAGATTTATCCTACTAAGTTAGTTTTTGAGTATCAAAGGAAGGTCAAAACCCCGAGAAGTGATCTAGCAGAAGAGAAAGCTGTTTCCTCTGAAGGCTGAAGGGGCTGGAAAGCTAATGGGATTTAGGGGCAGCTATTTCTGGGACCTTTCCATGGTCAAAGTTCACTGCAGGGGACTTGGGACACTCTGACTCAACACACTGTTCGTAGGAAAAAAGTGTTTTCGGTTTTAAATACCTCTCGTGGAGGGGGACAGGTTTAAATCATTGGCTCTCTGGTGGTTGTGTACAGCAGCATGAAAAGTAATTGAAAGAGCAAACAAGTGCAGTGTTGGTGTGGAGACGCTGGTGGTCTGAGAAGCTGGGTTTTGTTCGTGGATCGCCTCGTGGCGGCGGCAGGGGCTCGAGGATGCCCCGGCAGCAGCAGTGGAGCCTGCGGGGATGGGCTCAGAGCTGTTGGTGCAAAGCGCTCCTGCTTCACGTAAATAGTGCAAATGATAAATGATGGAAATGGTGTGAAAATGCGCAGTTCTGGGCAGCTGCTGTTGTGCTCTGCTCAGCTGATATTTAACCTGAATTCCTGCTCGGGTATATGGGACTTTGCCTGCGTAAGGGGTGTGTAAGGGTGAGTCCAGGCCAGAGCAGATTCAGTGATCTTTTCCTCGGCTAAAGATAATTTCGGTTTGCTTAGTCAAAGCTCAGTCAGCAACCGAGCAAGGGCATCATCTCCCAAGAAGGCTTGTTTGCTTAGTCTAAACGAGGTGTTTCTGAGACAGATCGCTGCGACAGCGCAGCGGCGAGGAGAATGCCAGCGTGGGCATCGGCGAGGAAAGCAGCGGAGCCCCAGCTGCCCGGCCCTGCCTCTCCCGGGGCCAGGGACTGGCACGGGAACAGCCGGGAGAGCGGGAGGCGTCTGCAGGGCACGGGGGCTCCGTCCTGTCCCTCTCTGTCCTCCAGAGCAACGCTCAAGGTTAAACTAAGATTGGCATAGAGCGACGAGGGGCAGCATTTGGGACTTGGTAAACTGAGCTAGCCAAACACTGAAAAAACAAGAACAAAACTGGAATTATTTTATTAGCTTTCCCCTGGCACTGATACATGCAGACTTTTATCTGAAGCTGCGTGGGAAGGCATCATGCTGCAACTCCAATCCCCATAGGATGGTGCTCTGAGTAATCAGTTTAAAGGCTCGTGTTTGAACCGTTTCTGAAGAAGGACCTAAACATGCCTATTACACAACGGATTGCAGGGAATAGTGTTGCAACAGAGATTAGCATGATTAGAGAACTGAGGGTGCCACTTGACCTGAAATAGTACACAAAAGGATGGAACTTTTAATTTTGTAGTAAGCAAAACCTGCTGTGCATAGCTGAAAGCAGCTGGGAGGCTAAAGCCGGCCTGTGAGCCAGCCTGCGCAGGTATGCAACATGATTCAGCACTGGGAAGCTATTAAAATAAGGACACCTTTTCAAGTACTTTGCTGTATTTTTATAAGGTATTAAAGCTGTTTACATTATTCAGAACGAAAGGGTCTCAAAAGTAACAGCAAAGGTAAATTTTGGCCTGTAACGGCCGACCTCGGATGACCCCTGGGGTTTGTGCCAAAATAACCTGGGTTTCTGTAAGGTGACTCCGGACTCTGCTCCGCCCTGTGATGGGGCGGATGCGTGTGGCTCTGTGCATTATTTACAGGCAAAGAACAATAATTCCCCCCTTAAAGCAAGGAAAAGCGGCTTCCTCCGCCCCCACGCCCGGGGAATGGCATCGGGCCGGGGGCGGCGGGAGGTTTCCCAGCCGGTGCTGCCGCACGCTGCCCACCGCAGCCGGCGCCCAGAGCCACTCCTCGCTGCCGGGAGTTAATGGGGCTCTTCATTCAGCTCAATTACTGGGCATCCACCTGAGAAGCTGTAAAGAATAGAACAGTAAATCTTACAATCAAATATTAAATTATGCCTAATTTATTTACTTACGGCGAACTGTAAGCCCCGCAATGAAGTGTGTAAAGGTTTATAACACGAGCACTCCTGGGAGCGAGGGGACGTGCCTGGCGGCACGCCGGGAGGGGTTTACCGAGGCTCGGTCTGAGGGGGCACGTCCAGGGATTGACTGATGGAAACTTGGGGTGTTCCAGCTGCCGAGACCGAGACGGGGCAGCCTCTCCGTGCAGCCCCTCCGTGCAGCCCCGGCCGGGCTCTGGCTGTCCTGGTCAGGGACCAGCGAAGCCGGCCGTAGTCCTGCGCGAGCTCCGGGAGCCGAACCCCGGGGCTGGGCGGTGCGAGCCCGCACACGGCCTGGCTGCGTCCCGGCCCCCGCGCCGCCCCGTGCAGGCGCGCCTGAAAGGCGGCGCGGTCCCGAGTTTCGCTCCCTCGCGTGCTTGCTCCTCCTCAGCACGTGTGCGGTTTCGCAGGACGTGTCCTTTGGGTGAATATATGACTGACACGAATTGCTATAAAAAAATGGGAATGGCTGTGGTGGCCGGTGACCGGCAACAAACGGCGGAACAGGGAGGGGGCCTGCAGTGCTACAGCCGGCAGAAAGGTGCCTCTACGGTTTTGTCTGCAAGGACGGTCAGGGAGTGGGTTCGAGGTAATGAGGGTCTTTTTTTTTTCCTATCTCACCTGCAGATAATTAATTTCAGAAGGCAGATACCATTTTATTCAGTTTCCTAAAAAAAAAAAAAAAGCTATTTTATTTTTTGGCCGGTCAGCCAGGGAAAACCTGGTCCTTGGCTTTGATAAATGTCTCTCTGCCACCATAATGCATTTTTGCAAACTTTTGTTGCAGCTAAAACACTCGGTATTTAGGAGGAGGCTTATTGTCTGAATCAGGATAAAAACAGCATATGTTTGGCAGCGCTTTCTGCAGAATATAGTCAAGGTTTTTACTTCTCTACAAAAGCCTTCAAGTTGCCTGTTTTTTTTTCCATGGACTTCACTCGGGTCGAGATTTCGATATGCCTTTGAATTGTGGGTTTGTCCTTGAACTCCCTGGCAGCCCTGCACAGTCATTCTGCAAATGGGCTCAGGGAACGGCACTGGGCGAGGGTGGCTGGGTGTAAATCAGAGCCTCCCAAAAAGGTTGGCAAAGGGTGTGATGGCTCACCAGCACATTTGTGAAATGATGAATTGTGTCTTGTACTTTACAGTTCAGAGAGAGGGAGAGAAAAAAAATGTGTCTGGATTAGAACTTTTTTACCATTCAGGATGGCAGGTGAATTTTAAATAGAAACCCAGCTGGAGGAGACATCCAACCTGGGAAGCACGATTTGACAATTTTCTTTCCTTTCGATTATGCAATGTCAAAGCAGAAACAGTAGCAGGTGGGGAAAGTACCCTGAGTCGTGTCAAGGTATTGTGAGCTGTTTGTATGACAGCTTTTGCCTACTTCCTTGAGGCAGAAAAGCACCTTTACTTTGCAAATACAATGGAAATCCACTTTTCCTTCTGCGGGGATGTTTTAAAAAATGGAATTGTCCTCGATGTTGTGGGAGAGCAGCAGGGACAGAGCAGGAGAAACTGGTGCAGCCGCCCGGTCGGGTGCGTTCCCCGGGAGGGTGCCGTGCGCCGCGGGAGCCCTGCCCGCCCTGCGGTGCCGTGGAGGCCGGCCCGTGGTGCCGGGACCTGCTCCCCCGCAGGCACTGGAGCGCCGAGCCGCAGCGTGGCTGGTGCCTGTGGAAGGGATGTCGCCTCCCGGGGCAAGAGCCGGGTGCATCTCTGCCGCCCCAGGCACGTGGGGCATCTCTGGCCGCTGGGATCAGGGCAGACTGGTTGGTGTGGGGCTGGGGCAGCCGAGGGACCCCAAGCATCACTGAATCCCCACCTCCGGGGCAGCTCCTGGAAAGGGCTTTGGGCAGGCTGGGGGACCTCTTGGGCCCCACGTTTCCCCTGAGAAGCTTCACTTCTGCAGCCTCTCAACCCCTTCCAAGCACTCACATAGCTTCTTGGTACCATGGGGAATATCTTCCCCCCCCAGCACAACGGGGTCCTGGCCCTGGCAGACCCCCGTGGGAGGGAGGCAGGAAGCAGGCGGGGCTCGGCAGCACCGGCAGAGCTGCCTGTTGTGCAAGCAGCGCCGGGGAGCTGCTCCGCGTTGTTTCTCCCCGCGGGTTTTAGGAACCAGTCGCTTTAGCGTGAGTCAGCGAGCCCCCCGCCCCAGCCCTGGGCCACGGGTTTTCCACGGAGGAGGATGCAGTGCTGAGTCCCAACCGTTGCTCAGTTACTGGAGCCTCTGTTCACGCCACCGATGATGATGATGCTCCCTGCGCGTGGGCGCCCGGAGGAGCCGGAGTCCCGGAGGTGACGGCTGGCTGGCTCAGCTCTGATTCACTACCCAGACCCCCCCTCCCCGCCGGGGAGACATGCACTATAAAAACTTCCTGGCATGCGAGGGAGCCCACGGGCCTCCTCGGCGCCAGCCCTCACAGCTTCGAACCCCCCTGTGCCCTGCGTGCTCCTAGGGACCTCTCGGTACCTTGACATCCCTTGTAAGCGGTGGCTTCTGAAGTGCTTACTGCTGGATAGAGGTGAATTCGCTGCTTGCCAGGGCGGAGAGCATCGTCACGCCGTGCCACGTGCACCAGTTCGGGTGTACAGCTCTATGGAAATAAGGGTTTTTTTCAAAAGGGCTGTGTATTAAAATTCTGGTCATAGCCTAACTGATTTTTTAGCAAAGATATATGACAACTATGCCATCTCCTGTTGGCTACAGTATTTTGGAGGCTTTTCTTCTCATAAATAGCCTTGTCTGTCACTTCAAAGTGACTCTGTAGCGTCATTTTGCTGCATGTGAGGCATTTGTGCTTTAAAACCCCAGACCACCTCTTTTCCATGAAAACCGCTAACCCAACCGTAAATCTCACCGCTTTATAGCTCTTCACTCACATTTAACACGCTTTACAGAGGAGGTTTTCCTTTTGCAGCCGCAGATGAAATATGCTTCATCTGTGCCTTTTCTCGAGCAGGCGGTCCCACCCTACGCCGTACCCCCCGATGTGGAGCGGGTTCGCCCGCCTGGGCACTGCAGCACTCGCGCTCCTCCTTGTCTGGGGAGGCCGGATGGGTCCCTCTGCCCACTTGTGAGGTCAGACCACCTCCATCCCAGCCGCTCCCTACCCCTGTGCCTTTCCAGGCTCCCATGGGAGGGAAGGGTTTCCCCCGAGCCCTTCGTGGGTGGGTGGTGTGCCGTGGTACTGCGCCGAAGCCGGTCGGGTCTGGCACCAGCTATGCATCATTCCTGCTGAAGTTTAGTTGCGCAAGCAGAAAAGCCTTTCTTCTTCCAGCTCCCAAGCAGAGCTGCTGCCAGCCTCCGATTCCTCCCCTTGTGCCGTCCAGGGGCGGGTGGGCTGGCAGGGGAGGGGGTGGCTTTTGCCTTGCCCTGGGCCAGCAGAGGCCTCGTGCTCGGGTGCTTGCCCATGAGTACCGGCTTCCCCGGGCGCACCCAGGGTGCTGCACCGCCTGTTTGCAAAGGCGAGCCTGTACCTCCGGGCGAAACAGATGTGCAGTTCAGCTGAGCAGTCAATTTTTAACTCGCCCCATTGCTCAATGGTGTGGAAGGGAAACTTGCCCGGGAGGTGTTGCCGTTGACCGGAGCGCCCCGTCCGTCCACACACAAACACTGCCATGTGCGGTCTGGCCCAGCTCCGCTTTGGACTCTGCTCGTGTCGTGTCTGTTTGATTTCACCAGAAGTTAGAAGGTCACAGTACTGGGTGTTCAGACCCTGGGGAACATCCCCACCGCCTCCTGAACGCAGCGGGCAGGCTGAGCTGCACTGTTGACTTGTTCCAACCCCATCTTCCCATCATCGGGACGGTTGCAAGATTTTTGGAGAGATGGGGATGGCTGTTCGAGGATAGATCGTGGGACCTCTGCGCCATCTGCCCCAACTGTCTCCCCCTTTGCTCGGGGCTCTTTCTTTCCAGCACCCTGCGAGCTGCTCCGCGCCTCCCCCCGTCTGTCAAACCAGAGCTTGTGCGAAAAAGGGTTCTGCTTATTTTCTGTCCTGGCTTTCCGTGGCGTCTTCCCGGCTGCCTGCAGCGGGGAGCCCACCGGCGCGCTCCCGGGCACGGCCGCTCGAGCTGGGGGTGCTCAGCCCCCCCGCCCCCCCCCCCCGCACTCCTGTCTATAGCAGAGCATTAGAAAAGCTAGATAAAATTAGCTATTCGGACGCATGTTCCTCAGGATGCCGGGACAGAGGGACACCCAGTACAGCCAGTTTGACTCGTGGAGAAGAATTAATGGAAACACCCGGCTCCTGGAGGGAGGAAATACCTTGCACAGCCTTTTCCTCCGTTTGTTGCGTGGGGAGGCTGACAATGGGCTCTGCGTCTGGCAGGAGCGCTGCCGGGCTGCCTCGTGAATGCAGCGCGCGCGCCCCGACAGACACCGAGTCTGCGGCACCGGGCGCTCAGGAAAGGCTCGGCACAATGCGGGCGACCTGCCCTCCCGCACCTCTCGTGCGGCGGATGGCGGCAGCATCGCGGAGCGGAGCGCGGGGCGGGCACCGGTACCCGCGGCGCTTTGCTCGGCCGTACCCCGGCGAGCGCGCGGGCCGCCGCGAGCGCCGGATTGCCGGGGCTGCGGGTGCCCGGGGCCGCCCGCTGTGCAGCTCTGGGTGCAGAGAAGGCGGCACCGTGAGCGCGGGGGACCTGCAATGGTCGGGTGTTTGTACCTCAAGGTCTTGGTGACAAATGTTTCATAACAAGGAATTGTAATTTATCCTGAGCCCGCTGCAAGGCGCGCTGCTGTTCGTGAAGGACAAACCTGCCAGGACGGCATCCAGGCTGTGACCAAGGAAAACTGCCTTTTTCCACTATAAAAGTCCAATAAACACATGACGTTTTTTTGTAGGTGGCCTTTGTTAGTCAGGGATGCCACTTGGGCCAATAAATTAAATGTAATGAGACAAGAGGGACTGTAAGGTCCCAAAGTTCACAGGATTTTGTCAATCACGTCACGCAAATGTTTGTGAGTGGGAACGTCTGGGCAGTTGTAGGACGTGCCAGCAGCGACCGCTTCGGTTGGTGTTGCTTTCAGTCTGCCGCGATCGTGGCTTCCTTCAGATTCGCTTTTTACAAGAAAAGAAAGCCGCAGATGATGCGTCAGGCTCCCCGACTGCTGGTAGCGCCGGGCTAGGGGTGGGTACAGGGCCCTGGGCGGGGGGCAGCATGGGTCAGGGTGCTGCTGTCCCGACGCAGGCACGTCTCTGTCCGGGGAGTCCCTGAGCGGGACTGTCACCCCCTTGCAGACCTGTGCCTCGTGCTGGGCGGGTTCTGGACGCGTGCTTTAAGCACGGTTATCGGTGTGAGGGGCCGCGGGTCCTGGCGGCGCGTGGTAACGGCAGAGAGCCCGGCTGCCTCGCCAGCCCCCGCCGCAGGCTCTGCCCGCCTCGCGACGCCGGCACCCTTGTGCGAGTCCTGCCGTGGGGCCCCCCACCCCAAACCGCGCAGGGTGCCGAAGCGTCGGTCCTCCCCTCGGCACGCCTTGGCCCATTCGGAGCTGGGCGCGCGGTTTGGTGTCGGGGGCCAAGAGGGTGGCGAGGCCGTGACAAACCCACAGCTGGCCCTGGCACAGGAGGCGCGTTGTGGAAGGCTCGATGGTGCGGGGCAGGGCAGAGCGAAGCCCCAGCGGCACAGTCAGGGAACTGGAAGTAAAGCTAATTTGGTACCCGCGGAGGGGTTCTGAGAGCATCCTCTTGCAGCAGGGTTGTCGGGGTCCTGTCGTGTAACACACCCCAGCGGCAGATGGATTTGGCAGGTGCGGTGCTCTGCTGGTTTCTATTTTGGGTGTTTGTAACACCAGGAATGGCTCTGGTGGGAAAACCTACCGGAGCGGGAGGAAAGAGGCTGCATCCCGAATGCCTGGAGCGGCGGGGTGGAGGCAGTGCCTGGGCCGCTCAAAGGCCCCCGTTGGCCTTTTTTGGAAACAGCTGTTTGAGGCAGTTTGTGTCAGTACGGATGGTTTTGCGGGGATGTGCCATGAATCAGTGAAACAGCTGCAGCCGCGTGTGGGACCCTGCACTGGAACAGGTCAGGCGCCGGAAAACTGACGGCTGCCTCTGGAGCAAAGCCCACGCTGAGGCAGACTCTTCTGAGTGAAGGCAGCTCTGAAAAGCCTTCAGAGGTCCCTTCAGAAAGGTCCATCCTGAGCCAGGTGTGACCCCAGCTCCCTCTAGTCTTCCCGGGAGGAGGCACCACAGTGCATCACCCCTCCCCTGCGCCAGCGAGGCCTCTGCGGCCGCCGCTGAGCGCGGGAGTGACGGGGCAGCGGTGCCCGGAGGTGCTCTCCTGCCGCCGGGCTGCGGGGAGGCTGCAGGCGCCTCTCCCGCCTCTTCGTGCCGCGTGGCCCCAGGGATGCTCGGGGGAGCCGGCTCCGGCCCGCACACCGCGCCTTGCGTTCCCCAGCGTGGTGCTCTTGGGGAATGCTTGGCTATGCTTCATCACACTATAAATAATTACAATTATCCATTCTATTAAGTAATTTAAAGGATTACTTCTAGTCTCCCTGACTTTTAGGCAATTTGGCATTTTTGCTGTGGGCAAAAACACCCTGTAGCTGGTCTATCGTTCCTCTGAATTGTTTTATCTTTGTTGTTCTAAGCAGAGTCGTGGGAATGTTTTTTTCTAAACCAGCAGGTTACAAGAGGACATACTTATAAATAACTCGTCTTGGCTATTTTTAAGTATTTTTAAATATTTTTAACATACTCTATCGTGATGGTATGGCACAACCTGCAGAAAAAACTGAGTCCACTTCCACTGCCAAAGCACTCATAACTCACTCCTGTTTTTTCGGATGGTGGGGAGCCAGGTCCGAGTTCCGGCTCCGCTTTGCGGGAATGCAAAGAGCCTGAGGAGCCGCACCGCTCTCCCTGCGCGGAACTGGTCATTTTCTAAACTGGTTTTTCTCTTACACTACCGCAAAAGACGTAATTCTCCTTTCTTATAGCGGGGAAACTAGCAGCTGAGTCTGATGTACCACTAGATTTGGTGCGGTCTTTCTGGGGATGCCAGAGTCGCCACAGCAACCGTGGGTCAAACTCTGGTGCGGCCGGGCTGGATGGTGGGTCTGCGGGGGAGCCCGGGGCTGCTGCGGACTCTACGACCAGGCTGCCACGTCGGCGTTGGGCATTAAGGAGAGGTGCAGGGAGTCTGCTCTTAAAACAGGGTCTATGTGAAATGACCAAATAACCCCACTCCTCCAGGAGAATTGAGCATTTCAGACAAGAGAAATTACATTTACTTTATAATTTATTAGATTTCGGATCACCATATGCAATAAATTATAGTCGATGTAACAACAGCGTTGTCATGAAATATTACCGTGAAGTACTCATCTAATAGCTATTGTAATCTACACAAATAAGAACTGCAGGTATGATATTTAGATTTTTAGTGTTAACGGGAAGTGAACAAAATATTAAGGAACTTCACAGTAAATTCAGGGAAATAGTCATTATTATTGCTTCTGTGCAAACAATTTATACTGCACATATACAGCTTGAGAAAGAAAAGGTAGAGTTGCGGAGTGCGTCTCTAGAGCAAATGCATTCCCTGAAGGTTGAATTACTGCACCCACACGGTGCGTTTACGTGCATTTTTAACAAATGCAAAGTGATTAATGATCAGTAGCTGATCAGTCTCTAGAACCTCCCTCCTAGCCCACAGCGAGGCTTAGCAAGGGCTCACGCTTTAAGGAAACAAGTTTGAAAAGGCAAAGCACGCAGGTGAAGTCAGTAAACACCGAGTCCCTCGGAAGGTCTCAAGTTGTGCCCAGGCACGGGGTCCCCCCACGGCTCGGTCGCCCGGCTGCCTCCTGCCGGGAGCTGCCCTCCCTCTGGGAGCCTCTGGCCGCCGGTGCTGCCGTCGGCGCCGGTGCTGCCGTCGGTGCCGGTGCTGCCGTCGGCGCCGGTGCTGCCGTCGGCGCCGGTGCTGCCGTCGGTGCCGGTGCTGCCGTCGGCGCCGGTGCTGCCGTCGGTGCCGGTGCTGCCGTCGGTGCCGGTGCTGCCGTCGGTGCCGGTGCTGCCGTCGGCGCCGGTGCTTGCTCGTGCGCGGTGGGGCTGAAGCCCTGCGGGCGGTCTGTCAGGTGCCCCATCCCGCCAGCAGCTCGTGGGGAGCAGAGCGTGCCGTGTGCGGTAGGAGGACACAAACAGTCCCGTCCCAAAATGTTCTCCTCTGTTTCTGCTCCCTTCGCCCGTTCAGTGAACTTTAATGGAGTATTTCCGAAGCGTCAGGAACTGGAGCAGCTTGTCTTTTCGCCTCTGCTTTAGAGCCATTAGTGCTCTCGTTTTCTCCTCCAGGTCCTGGTCGGTGGCGAGGATTATCTTGGCTCTTTCCTCTGCCTTCTTGTCCCCGGAGTTTTTGAAGAGTTTCTGTAGGGACTCTTCATTGATGCTTTCAAAGATGTTGGCCACGGCTTTCTTGCGCAGGGCTGTGTCGAAGCGGTAGCCGTGGACCGAGGGGCTCACTCGCAGGGATGTGGACATGGCTGGAGTTTTGTAGCTTCTCTTTGCTTTCATCTATGTGGGGTGCTGTCGGGTTTGCCCTGGGGTCCGCTCAGAAGGATCGGTGCTGTGCTGGCTCCCAGGACTGGTATTTAAAGGCAGTCTGGGAAAAAAGCCGCAGGGCTCAAGTTACAGTGATGAGATCATGCTGATGTCAACACTGAATAGTCATAGGCGAGTTTAACAGTTAAGTTGCCAACTTTCCTCTGCCGTGCAGCCAAGACAAGAAGTTTCCTGTGTTTCTGCAGTGGGGATGGTTTTTCTTTGACCTGCTGCAGAACAGGCTTCAACTTCAGATACCACTATGGGACGCGGAGCTAGCACAGCTCAAACTCTGCTCCTGGCCCCTTGTCGCATGGCGAAAAGCTTTGCATTCAGAATATAAAATATAAGAAACAGTTAAAACTCCAGGTGTGCACTATTGCAATACTAGCAAGAGGTGTTAGCTAGCGAGCCTGTGCACGCAGACGTGCGCTTCTCTCTGTCTCGGTCAGACAGAAGTACAGCCACGCAGAGGAACCTGCTCAGGTCTGCGCACGGGATGCATTCTGCCGCCCCCCAGATGATACAGCTCACGTTCAGCACTCACAAAGCTGCATTTTCTAACTGGCGAGTGGTTTAGCAGAGGCAGCTGATCCATAATGTCCTCTGAGGTGACGTCCCCGGGATGTTACTCCCAGAGCTGCCCAGCTGGCGCGTGGCCATGCTCTCACCAGGGCAGCAGGTAAAACCTCTCTGCCCCGCTGTGCACGCTGCGCTGCAGCAACAGCACCAAGCAGTTTGGTGCCCTGCTCCTGCCTCGAGCATCCTTTTCCTTTAATTTCCAGCTCACCGGTGCAGTTCCTCTGCTCCAAGAGCTTGTGCTCTCCACCCTACCTGTGGCTCACGCCAAGCCTTTGGGCTGGGAGGACTCTCTCTTAGTCATGTGGTTTAGTTTTAGGTAGTCCTGCAAGAAGCAGGGAGTTGGACTTGATCCTTATGTCTCCCTTCCAACTCAAGATATTCTATGATTCTGTGACTCCCTCTTGCTGAGGACATGGACAGGGCATGGCTACCTGCGAGGGGCCGGCTCTGGCCACTGGCGCATCCGCTGGGCTTAGAAATCTGATATTACTGAGCACAACTAAATCTGGCCCAAAATGGCAGTGGACTGAAAAGTCACTCAAGGCCAGGGAGCCAGAGATAAGTGTATTTTGATTATTGGCTTAAAAGTGGCCGGATGCTGCAGAGGCACTGTTTGGAAATAGCTGCTTGTTTACTTGTTGTGTTGGTGACTCCTATCACTTATCCTTACTGAAGAGGTCCAGAAACAGCCTCTGTCCCCATGTTGGTTTGACCAACGGCCACAGGGGTTTCCCTTGTTTACTGGAGAGCTGTGGAGGCGATCCATGACTGCGGTGGTGAGCAGATCCAAAATAACATCACCCAGTTGCCTGTCATTCCACATTCCCATTAAAACTTCCATCCCTTCGGATGGAGCGAGGGGATGCGTCTGAGCACAGCCCCTGCAAACCTCTCCGGCGGCCAGGAGGAGCCCGGGGAGAGGTGAGGGCACCTGAAGTCCACGTGCGAGGCGTTTGGGCTGGCACAGAGCAGAGAAGGGGATTAATCGTGAGCTCTTGCTCCCCAGGCAACGTGCAGAGCGGGTCAGGCTGCTGCCCGGCGCCAGCGTGGCCGGGAGTGGGCTGCATTGCAGCGTTTGACCACTTTCCCGTCTGGGACTTAGGGAATCCCCCGTAAGTCGGGGCCGCCCTGGCACGGCCCAGCGCCCTGCATTCGCCCGCATCCCGCCAGGACCGGCTTTCCCCTCGGCTGCCAGGACTTTGCTCCATACCGTTGTTACTGGCGCGAGCTCTCCCTGCACGTGCCTGCCCTTTTTTTCCACCGGCCCGGCATCGCTGTCATTGTGTGGGTTACTTTTTACGAGTTTGTCTGATTTTTCTTTTGTATGTGCTAGCTGTTATGTGCTTCAGTGTATAAACAACTACTTTGCAAAGCCTTGTGATTCCCCTTCTGCCAGAAAGACTTAAAAGCCTCTCAATTTGCTGTAGTCTTGCCGAATTTGTGAGAATTACACAGCCGCTGTTTGCTCAACATTTGCAGGGCTGGTAAATCCACCCTGAAAATAGGATCTTTTTTGATGTGGCAGGTCTCTGCCTGTGAAAGAGCCTCATGTTTTATGGACTCTCGTTAACATGAAATATGAGGGGGGAGCAGCAGGCACAGGGACCACGCTCATCGCTGGTCCCCTCCTGCTCCGATGGAAAGCGCTGCCTGGAGCGCTGCGTGGGGGGAAAACCTGCCTGTAAAGACGCCTGACCGAAATGTTAAATGTACTTTGCTTCACTGGACAGATAATACAGTTTCAGAGTACTGAGGGCAAAAAAATAGTGCCAGAAGACCCGTCGTGATCTTGTGGCTGTAGAAAAAGGGCCCTTCTTTTGCAAGGCACGCTTTCCCCTAGTCGAAAACAAGAGCTGAGGCATGTTAACATATGCCTGGTTTTCACCGCTCTTATTGCACATGGAATCATTCGGCAGGTATTTGCAGAGACATGGCTGAGAGAATAAATTAGCAATATTTGCGGAAGATACAAGCTCAGAAAAGTATCTGCCATGGAAACCGAGAATAAAGCTGATGCTCTGGGAGTAAGACATCAGAAAGCTGCCAAGATGAAGCATGCGTTTTCCTGCGAGCTCATCTTGCACTGAGCGGTAACAAATGTCTTTGCCCCTTCGAGCTTCTCTGCCCACTTTGGGTTTTTTTTTTAAAGTTTTCTAGTTGCATTCAACTCTGACTAAGAGATGAAGCGCGCCTCATCTGTTTTTTCCAGTAATTTTTGTTTGTATCGGTCCTTTAATGCTGCTTTGCCAGTAATGCCTAGGAGGAATTATTAATGTGTTGGATTGGAAGGGAACTTCAGACAAGATGCAATTTCTATCATAGCTCTCCTGCTATTATTGTATAATTGCTTCGTGAAACGCAAACGCTCTGTTTCACACATTAATGGGAGGATTAATTCCTATCCCCACCGACTCTGCAGAGCGCCTCAGCCACATCCCTAATTACGCTCTGCTCCTCACGACGTGATGGCTTTGGAGCGCTCCAGCTGCGGGGGCTCGTCTGCCGGGGGCCGGGCAGGTTTGTGCCGAGCTTTAGGGCGCACGGGGCCCCCCCGCGACGTCGGGCAGCGCAGCCCGCCAGGCGCCCCACGGGCACCTCGTCCCAGGTCGTGGCCGCGCGGGTTTTGAAGCTGAAGCGCTTGTGATGTATCGTCGGCTAAAATCAAGCCTCGAGGTCTCGCAACGAGAACCGGAGGGAAAGGTTTGGGGAGGGCGGTGACTCAGCGGCCAGCTCTGCGCTCCGCTGGCAACGCAAAGTGTGTTTAAATAGACCTGGAGGCACCTCCGGCTCCGAGCTGCGAATTGCCGGAGGGTCCCGCCTGCCCCGCTGTAGGAGGGTGCAGGTAAAGCAGGGGCGCGGGGGAAGCCCCCAGCCCCGAGAGCAGGAGGTGGAGCGAAGGCCAGGGCTGCCCTTGGTGGCAGGGGTAGCTGGAGCCGCCGGTGCCTTTCCTGCAAACTCTTGCAGAGAACTTAGTCTGCATTTATCCAAAATAACTCCAAAGAAGGTAATCTGGGATGCCTTTGCATTTTGCTAGGGCATGTTTTGCATAGCTTTCCTTTCACTAGCCTGCCTAAGCCTGCACGGCGTGTAATACCGTGTTGGCATTGAAAGATGCAGCAGTCCCTTGGGAGAGCACTGGTGCTGCAGAGACCTCCCCAGCCGTACGCGAAATATTCACAGACTGAGCCTTTGGAAGGCTTTGGGGCAGGAGAGGAAAGTGAAATTGTTGACTTAAAAAAAAATGCATATATGTGCTTTGCCTTTAGCATATATAAATTCTAAGAACCTGAACTGCCCAGGAGCCTCAGCCCATCTCTTCTCCTCCCATCCTTTCCCTCGCAATGGGTGTTTGACCTCTGGCTCACTCGCAGCCTTCACTTTTTCCGCTGGCTGTGGAGGTTGGAGAATCCCTGCCCTTCTCAGGAACCACAAACCAAAACCTTTTAATGTTTGCTCTCTGCTGGGAAATGTATCCGAGATGGAGTGCTCCAGAGCAGACACAGCTGCGGGATGGCTGTAGGGTCAAAGAGGAACCAGTTCATCATGTTCCTGATGGAATCCAAATTCCTGGGAATTTGTCAGACATCCAGGTCATGCGAATGGCAGCGCCCGCCCCGGCTCTCCAACCTCCCTGCCTATGGCTCTTCCAGCTGTGGCTCGTGTGCCTCTTTCTGTACAGCCCAGGCTCCACCTGGGTTTTTCTGTTTGTTTCGTTGTTGGTTGGGTTTTTCTGTGGTGGTTGTTTCTTCAGTAGAGCATCTGGGAACACTCGTCCTGGATCTCACGGCAGGACACCGTGCCCTTTGCTTACAAAACCCAAGACCTTAGACTTGACCCTGGTCCCTGTGACTTGTCCCGTGGGCCCCAGTTCAGATGTGCAGTACAGTGGGATGTATTTTCACGGCAGTTCTGCTGCAGCCCGGGTGCTGGAAAGCAAAGGCATTTCTCAGACAATCCTGATCACGCAGCTGCCTGCCTAAAAAACAGAAAAAAAGCTATTGGTTTTCAGGCTGTGGTAGACATGATCAAGCTGGTTAAATTTCATCGGAAAAGTTCTAATGGGGGAAAAAAAATTGCACCGTGTCTCTGTAACACTTTTCTTTACCCTACTTATGAAAAGTAAATTAGATGCTGGCTTCTGGGCAGCCAAGACGGGCGTTGTTGCATCGGGCGTAGCCTGCGTGGCATTAATTCTGCTCTCCAGCCCCCCGCAGCCGAGGTGAGCAAGAGTATTTTTTATTAACGTCTGTCACTCGGCTGCGGCCGACAGCTCTTGGCATCTCTCCATGGGGTCCCTCCGCCCCGTCCCTCGTCTCCTTCACCAGCAACCTGCGCATCGCACGCGGGAAAACCAGCAACAGCCGAGCTGCTCCTACAGCTGGTGTGACGTTTACCATCGTAAGGACAGCACAGGCCGCTGGCAAGTTAAGAAAATAAATGTTCAGTGTTGATGCAATAAGAGGAGTCGGTAAAAAGTGTCAGGGGTGCACAGTGAGAACATAGCCTTGCCCCTCGCTGATCCTGCTGCGGCTTTCCGGCAGCGGTGTCCCTGCGGGCATCGCCAGGGCCGGTGGCACCAAGGGTGCCGGTTGGACTGGCTTCAGCGAGGGGGACCGTGGCCTTTGGGAAGAGGAAACTGGAGCTGTGCAGAACGGCGCTGTCCTGCCCAGGTAGAAGGCGCACGCTGAAGTGTGTGTGAAGGCTGCTCAGCCACGGGAGCTGAGCATCGCAGGGAGACCATATAAGAGTAAAGTTTGTGGTATTACTGATAATGAATGCCTCCTCATTTCTCATAAATTCTCTGCTAAATGTACGATCACTGAGTTAATAACGGAGCGGAGGACATGATGAATAGCCAGTTACAGAAAGTAAATCATGCCTGTTAAGAAACAGAACAGAAACAGAAACTTCTGGCATTTTTAAAAGCCAGTACCCTTTCAAAGAAGCCCTGAATTCAGCAAAGCTGAGCTGAGGACACATCGACTTCTGGCATGAAATGCTTGCTGTCATGGGGGGCTGGAGAGGCTGGGGATGGGGCGGGGTGGGGCTGGCTGTGTAAGCAAGCCACCGGTGGCTTCTCCTGTTGCTCGAGGCTTCCCAAAGCCATCTTGCAAAGGGAAACTCAAACCGTGGCGCTCCCCACTTGTAGGGGGGAGATAATTGCTCACGGGGCTGGTAGCAAATTGCCAGCCAGAGCATGCGGTGCAGCTGAAAGCCTTGTTAAAAACTGAAAAGCCATGTCTAGCAGGGATGCAGGCAGCAGCCCGCAACCAATGCACTCAGAGCACGTGGGCAGGGTAGAAGTTTGCTGGGGGCCCCCCCGGTCGCTGGAGGGGGCTGGGGTGACCCCGCAGCTGGGCAGCTTCTGCGGTGGGCAGCAGGGTTGCTCCATCAGATGGGTGCTACGTGCTAACAGGACCAGCATCCTGAAATGGCACCTACCCATCGCGTCTGCAGACCAGCACACCATGTCCCGCTCTTTTCATGGGAGCCAGGGACAGTATTTTAATACCCTGACTTCAGCATCTTCCTCCTGGGTCAGCAAGACTGAGCATGGCAATGAAAGTTTAGACTTTCAAGCACGAACAACCTTTTTCTTTCTCTGCTGAATTTCCTGTTTGATCTTCCTGAAGGTCCCTGAGTACCCCTCGCTAGAGAAGGGTGAAGGCAGAGCCGTCTCCAGCTGTCAGACAGCTCATTGTCTGGGGCCGAGGGGATGGGCTCACGGGAAATCCTGCCTTGGGGCTGGGACTCGGGGCTGGCTCGGGTCATTGTCACAGCCCAGCCCGCGGGCGACAGTACCAGACACACGTACTGGCGCTCAAGTGCCCCCCTCATCAGGGCTCTAATCTCTGCCGAGCCGCTTCCTCTGCTGCAGAAGGGGTGGCAGACAGGATGCGTGCCTTTGTACTGCTCTGGCTTCTGGGGGCCCTCGGTGCCCCCCATGGCTCCCGGAGCCGCCGTGGCTGCAGCCCAGGGCTGTGTACAGGGGTCGGCGTCAGATCGGTGGCCAGATGTGCAAAAGGGCATGGCGCAGCCTCCCGCGGGGCTCGCGGAGCGAGGTCCCAAAGCGGTCGGGACGGAGGCAGGATGGTGGCAATGTGCAGTCACAAGGCAACGGGGGGGTCTAGGGAGGCGTTAAGCTGCTGATCTGCGGTGTCTGGTAAGGGCTGTGGCGGCGCAGAGAGGAGCCTGGGCTCGGCGGTGGTTCACCAAGGGCTCAGGGCTGGTGCTCTGCCGGTGACCGTGGCACAAGAGAAAGCCTGGGCGACCTCTGTGCGATGCTGCGGCTCTGCTGGTGGCCCAGCGTGGCTGGGGAAGCAACAGAGGGACCGCGCCAGGGTGCAAGAGAGTTCACTGAAATGCCAAGGCACCTTCACCCCAGCGCGGCCAGCCTGAAATCTGGCGTTGGTCTGCGCCTGCTGCTTGGTTGCCGGCTTTGAGGGAGTAGCTGGGTAGCAGCGAGGGCCCTGGGGCACGGGCAGTGACTGACCCCTCAGCGCGTCTGAGGCAGTTTTCAGTTCCCATTTGCAAAGTGCAGTACTGGTTTGTGATCCACCCAGAAGCAAATTAAAGAGCATTTCCCCGGGGAGGAGGGGGAGAGAAGCAGCCGCTTTGTGCAGAGGGAGCCGAGCTGGGTCCTGGTTCAGAGGGACAAGCTTTGCTAGTAGAAAACCTGAAAATTTAGGTTTCAGTTTTAATCTTGTGGCAGAGCAAAACAGGCATGTGGCAGAGGTAGCTCCTGTCCTGGCGGAGTTTTGGGCAAGAGCAGCAGCAGCGTGCAGTCGAGGCTTGGGCACACGTAGCCGAGTAACACTGGGAGAAGAAAACTGATAATCGGAGCTGGGGGAAACACGCAGCCTGTGCCTATGGAGATTTATCAGGAAATCAACCAACGTAAATTGTGTGGGAGAGTAGCTTGAAATTGTGGTGTTACCAGCCTTGTAGCTCATTCCTCCAGTAACAAAAGAGCTCCTCGGAGAAAACAGATGGTGTTTGCCTCCCGTCACCCTCTCCGGTGGCCTGACAGCTTTTGCTTCGCAGCTGCCAGAAGAGCAGTTTCTGCGACCCTCCTCCCGTGGCCGCTGCCGTCGCCAGGGCGGCACCGCAGCCTGAGCACCGCCGGGCCCCGCCGACACCCTGCCTGCGGCGGCGATGCGGCGGCTGGCCGAAGCGCGGGGGCTGGGGGCTGCGTGTGGGGTTTGGGGGGGTTGGGGTTTGCATGCTGAGGTCCTGCTACAGATCCCTCCCGGGCTGGCTGCGCCCCTGCCGCTTTTGGGGGGGGGGGGGTGGGAGCCGTGCTGCACACGTGTCGCGTGGGTCTGCGACCCGCACAGCCGCCGGAGCGGGGTTCGGGCTGTTCCCAGGTCTGTTGCGGGTGTTTCTGGGGTTACAGCAGGTTACTGAACTTCTGCCAGCGGCTGTTTTCCCCAGCAAATCGCAATCAGCAGCGCACGTCAGCTCCCACGCCGAAGAGCAACAGCAGGGCTGTAAAGCCTATCTCCAGGGCAGAGGCGAGGCTGGCGGCTTCGGGCGCCGGGACGGCCAGCGTTGCCTGCCCCCGCCGCGGTCCGTGCCAGGCAGAGCCGGGGCTGGGGGGCTCCTGCGACCCCTGAATCGTCGGGAGCTCGGTGGTCAGGACCAGCTCCGTACGGCCGCAGAGTCGGAAGCCCCCGAGGCTTTCCGAGCAGCAGCCGCCGACAGCCTCTGCTCCCAGAGTTGTTTAGCTCCCGCAGTGATACCTTCTAGATGGTTCCCAGCAATCACGTTGCCTAATTGTTATAATCTATGTGACTGATGCCTTGTTTACAAGGGAGCCTTGTCTTTGTTCTCGAGGTCTGCCCTTGAGTCCTTGTTAAGTGTCAGTGCTGGTTTGTGGGTATTTCGGTCTGTGCGCATCGGGTTATTTATGCAGGCAGTTCAAACAAAAAAGAACAGTTTTAGAACTGCAAGTTTATTTCAGCTCTGTGTAGGAGGGGAGGAAAGGGGAGAGAGATGATGCTGCGTGGATGTGTGGAGATGTGGTAAAAAGTGCTTTGCAGCCCCTGCGACAGAGACCCGGCTGATCAGCAAACTGCTAATTGTGTATGAGCTGTGACTGCTCCCGCTTCGGCTCGGATCCGTCACGGGTTCGGTGTCAAAATAGAAACCAGCCCCGTTTGCAGTTTGTGCTCTGAAGTTGTCAGCATCTGCCTGGGAGAAGTAAATCAGATTGGTCTTTACGCCTGCCTTCGCGAGAGAGATCCACCCATCACGAGGGTCTGTCTGAGGCTCGTGGAGTGAAGCGGGAGCCGGCACCGATAGCAGCTGCGCCCCCGGCCTGGGGAGAGAAACGCCGCTGAGCTGCGTGTTAGGTCTCAGTCGTAAGATCGCTTAGCTGCAGATCTTCATGGAGGTTGCACTCCGTAGTTAATAGGTGAAATTGTTGTTCGTGCACTGCAGAGTCCTCACTGCAGGTCACGGAGCGGCAAAGCCTGGCCCAAAGCACGCAGACGAGCGTGGCGACTGCTTTCTGAGCGCCGGGGCGGCTCGCGCCGCGGCGCTGGGCTCGGTCGGAGGCTGCTAACGTCTCTGCGTTCAGCGACGCTGCTCCGTGGCCTTGACGCGGGCCGGATCAATGCTCCGAGCAGGCTGGTCACACACAAAGTGTCTGAGGTGGATGGGAGAGCCTTGATCCTGCTTCCAGCCACGTCCCCTTTCCCTCTTCTCTCTCACATTAGAAACCCTGAAAGACAAATGGGACAGAACAGGCATTTTCAATCTTGCTGGGTCCTTCCCCGGGTGGCATCGGAGCCGCGTGTGACGTGGCCTTCCACGGCCCCCGCCACAGCGGTTGATGGCTGCAGCCAGCAATTAATGTGCCGAAATGCCAGCGTGGAGCTGCGTGCTCTTTCCATAACACATGAAAGGGCCATTTAGATGGAGAGCAAGGGGTAAAAGAGCCCTTGTGTGGGTTGTCTGCTGCTGATCTCAATGAACTTGAGTGCCTGGATTGCTCCGAGCTGCTCGCTTTTGCTCTGAGAAAGCATCGAGGAGGAAAAGCTGAGCGATGCCTGTGTTTTTGGGAGCAGCGCAGGTGAAGGCTGGGAGGAGAGCGCAGGTTCTGCCCCTGCAGTGGGCAGGGGAAAGGGAAATTCAAGGTTTCCAGGTTTGGGTATTATCCTGCGCGGGGGTTGTCGCTGCTGCTCCTGAACTCACGCGTTGCTGTTGGAGTGGAGCGGCCGTGCGTTCGGCAGGGGGCTGGGGGAGCCGGGGGTGCTGCGGGGACGCGTCGGGAGCTCCGCGCACGCCGCCCTGACGTGGGGCGCAAACGAAAATAAAATACGTCGTCTACGAGCAAACAGCGTCAAGCGTGATGTCAAGTTAACGGGGCCGGTGAGCTCGTCTCCAGAACCCTCTCCGTGCAGAAAGCTGAGTCAGTTCCGGCCACGATGAGGTTCATGGAAGGAGCGTTTCCCAACGCTGTTTAGGGAAATCTTACAGGGAAAGTAAACAAAATCCAGCAGATATCTGACCCCAAAACGCTGCTCCTCCACAGGCCTCTCTCATTGTGCAGCAGCTGGGGAAGAGAGGATGCTGGTGCAGCAGAGGGGACGGCGTTTGCCCCCCTCGCAGGCAGGGCTGCACCCACAAACCTCGGGGCAGCTGGGGGGGGGGGCGGGTGGGAGCCCCCCCAGGGAAGGATGCTCGGGGGGGGGGAATGGGACACCCATGCCCCTGCCCTCGTGTGCACCACCGCCCGCCACCCGTGCGCCACCATCCAGCCCCGGAGCGCCAGGGTCTCGTCCCCATGAGCAAAGGTCCCCAGCCCCGGCATCGCCGCTGCCGCCTGCACACACCAGCAATGGCCTCGAGATATTCTCCGGTGCTGCGTTTGGCCAGCACACGGGTAAACACCAGGTCTCTTGTTCAGCAAATTAATTGGGAGGAAAAAGATTAACAGCCTGGCTAAGCGCTCCTGGCCTTGCAGGGATCGTGTCCTGACTTGCCCCGTCTGCTCATGGGGCATCCCACTGCGAGCGAGCTCTGCCCTGCGTCTCCTCAGTGGAATAGTTTCCTCGGGGACTTCTTCCCCCCCCCCCCCCCCAGGACCACAGGTCTCCTCTCTGTTGAGGAAATGTCTTTGATCAGTAGAAATTAAACCAGGAAAATATTTTCCATTTGTGTCAGGATAAAAATGGCTCAAGCCAGGCGTGATTGATTGCTGAGAAAAATCAGAGCAACCCCCGGTGCTGTTTCGGAAGGCTTCCTACTGTTCTTGCGTACAGTAAACACAGAATATATTTAGCAGCGGAGCCCAGCATGAGACAGCCTCTTACTGCAATAATAGCAGTGCCTTGTCTTTTTTTCCTTTTTTTTTTTTTTTTTCCTCTAAGAAATCGGTTTGACAGAGCTCTTGGGAAGCTGCGTTCGATCGCCTCGTGGGCTCACAGTGCCTGCCTGGAACGCCAGCGCCTTTGTTTGCCCTTGTTTACCGGGTCTAGCAACCGCGGGCTGCAGTGACTAACTCCGCAAACAGGCGTTGGGGCGGACGCGGCGCTTCCTCCGTATGGCACCAGCCACATGCCACCACGCAAGGGGTGATTAAACCCTGGCTCCTGGCATGAACAGCCGCTCCGAGCGTCAGGGCGATCGTTCCCAGCCGCCCGCCCACTTTCCCCTCGTTAGGCTGAGCGTGCGCCCCGTGGCCGGGGCTCGGGTCGGGCCCCTGGGGACGGCACCGCTGCCCAGCGGGTCCGCACGGCAAACGCGGCACGGCGTTCCACGCGAGGAAGGGCTTGCAGAAGTGGGGTCCGCCCCACAGCGTCACCCCCTCGAATCCTAAAATGCAAACCCAGTGGAGCTGGAGTAAGAGGCGAGCTAAAGGAAGGGGATGTTGGTTTATGGCAAATATTTGTGTCAGACACTCCAGCCGGCACCGACTGCCGCAGACACACTCTCTTGATATTATACATGCACATAATGGCCATGATTTATTTATTGGAAAACCCCATATTTCATAAGAATGCACTTTCTTCATGGTGTTATTCAAAGTACTCTAACGCATCGTCATAAACCAGGAAGCTGCTGTGCTCACCTCTGAGTGAATACAGACGATGGCCCCGGCCTCAGAGAGCTTGCACTCAAAGCCTGTGGATTTTATGACCTCCCGTCCTGGCTGTGACCAGCCCAGGAGCTGCTCCGGCAGCGGGGGGCACGTGCCGGGATGGGGGAGCCGGCGTCTGCAGCCGGAGCAGGGGGAGCCCCTGGCTGCCCTGGGGCGTGCAGGGACCCCATCTCCTCCCCTACTTCTCTGCAGGCAAAAGGGTGCCCAGAAGGGAGGTTAAAGCCATCACTGCTGGTTACTTGTCCCTGAACACGGAGGATGTTTCTGGGCCACAGTTGTGATGTATTTTTAATGCAAACCCATCTGGGGGCGGGGGGGGGGGGGGCTGCACCGCGTACCCCGCTCGTATGGGTGCCTCTGTCCTAAAGATGAGGCTGCAAACCCGGTTGTATATCCTGCCACGCACTATGTTTCTGCTGTACGTTTTATGAACAGGAAAATGATTTTTGCTGTGTCCCAGAAACCCATAAAACCCTGGCTGCCGACTGAGACGCTCAAGTCGCTAGCGGAGAGCTGGGTGCAGGGCTGCGGGCAGCGGGGGCTGCAGCAGCCGCGTGCAGTTACTGCGACGGTCGTAAGCCTAAAAAGAGGTCGCAGGCCTTTGTCAGGGCCTGTCTTTGGCTTGTTCCCAAACTGTGTTTGCCCCGTGCAAAGCTATTTTTATTCTAATTAGAATAAATTTCTTAGAATTAGTTTTGGTCTCTGGTTCCTCTTATTTCCAGGCAGCATTAACTGAGCAATGGTCTATAAACACTGGCCGTACATTGGGGATTTCAGGGCTTGAAGTAAAGCCCTTTCCCAAAGGTCCCTCTGGATGTCCTTCCATCTGGTGACTCACTTCACGCCAGTGCCGTTTCCCAGCACCGACCGTCCACGGGAAAGCACGACCAGCGTTTGTCTGACACCGGCCGCGCTGTCCTTTTGGCTTCCCAGGTGTGCGTGACAGCCCCGGGCGCGTGTCCCTTGTCGCTTGGCCCCAGTGCCGCTGCAGCACCGACACTGCGTCTGTGCGGTGAGGGGCCGGCAAGAGCGAGGAAAGCGTAAGGCTTCAGCAAACGGAGGCAGCTACAGGAGGTGATGGAGGGTGCGAATGCAGCCTGCACGGACGGCGCGGAGCAGAGCCCGAGGGGGATCCTCGTGCCGTTAGCAGACGGGGCAGAGGTGCTTGCCTGCCTGGTAAGGCTGGGAAGCTAAAACACAGCAGAGACCCAGAGATTTACTGGAGGTCGCACAAGGAGCGTAAACAAACCCGTTCCTTCCCTGACAGAGGGTCCTTCCGAGGCTTGTTCGCAGGCTGCGGTTGGGCTTGGGGTGGCAGGTCCCGGGGACCCTCGGGCAAAGAGCAACCGAATCCAGTGACAGAGCAAGTACCACAGGATGATGCAAACTGCAGAACAAAGCCAGCGTTGGCAAGAGGTCTGTGGCTGCCTTGGGCGCTGCGTCCGGGTGTCCCCAGCACGGTGGTGCTAGGGGCCCTGGGCTGGGCCAGCCCGTGGTCATCCTCCCTGCAGCAACGGCTTTTCAATCTGTTCCCAACTCCCCTTCCATATTAGGCATAATTTAGCGGCTCCTCTCTCCTCCCCCTTCAGTGCTGTAATTAGCACTTTTTGGCTTGAGTCATGTCCTTTAATCATATCTGGACTTGCAGTCACTCCTGCCAAGGTGAGTAATTCCCCAGGCAGAGATAAAGCCTTCGGCATTTCGTGTGCTCTTGCCGGGTTGAGAGTTCAGAGGGATACGGTGCTCAGGGCATGCACCCGAGGCAACGTCAGGTCTCGGGCAAGCGGCAGCGCCAGAAAGACGGTGAAGGCAACGATTTTCTGTGCTCTCCCACCCTTTGCAAGGGGGGGAATGTGAAGCAAACTTGGTTTTTATTAATAAATTGCTTTGAGACCTTGTGGCCGAGCCATGCGGGAGAGGAGAGCCCGACTAGGAGACAAGTGTGTGGAGGCGTTACGAGTGCGGGTACGCAGCCGTCGCAGGCGCGCTGTCGGGGCTGCATGCGCCGCTCGCCCCGCCTGGCGTGCCAAAACGCCCGTGCCTGGAGCAACGTGCCGAGCCGGGATAGCTGGCGGCTGCTCCCACCGAGCCGTGCTGGTGGGCTGTGGGTGGTTTGAGCTCAGGCGTGAAGGGCAGTGAGAGCCCCCCCCGGCCAGTACGTCTCCAGAAGAGCCCCGGTAGGTCCCTGGCCATGATGCAGGGACAGCTGGGGCTGCAGGTGTGACAGCTTTGGGGGATCGCTGCTTTCCCGGGGTACAGGGAGCGGTTCTGCTGGGCAAAATTCAGGATGTGCCGGTCCAGAGCCCGGCAACCTGCGGGCGCGCCCAGGAATGCGGCGGGTCCGGTGCTCGCCTCCAGCCCTGCCAGCTGAGCAGGAGTTGGCAGGGCTGCGCTGAGATAAGCTTGCCAGCGGATAGAGAAAGATGGGGATAAAAATGAGCAATCCTGGCACAGAACAGGAACGCGTGGAGAGGAACGGCAGCCACGCTTCGGGCTGGAGCAGGCGGCGGGTTCGATGGGACCTTCAGCGTTGTAACAGCAGCCAGGGGATCCTGAGATGGGGCTGCAGACCTCCCAGGCACTTAGGGAAGGTTGATCATGGAATGTTTTATAGCTTATGAGAAGCTTGTAAGGCCGCCAGGACCCGGATAATGGGGGATTTTAATTACTTGGATATTGATGAACATAATAAGTGTGCAGCAAACCACAAAGGGAAACCTGTGGCTAGAGGGGAGAGCGAGATTGATCTATGCACAGCATCTTAAATAACCTAAATTGTTCAGCACTTCTTCTGGCCCTGGTTCCAGGAGCAGAGCCAAGTATGATAAATAGGGTCGGGGTTGGGAAGTGTCTAGAATCCAAATGTTTGTATTCTTGTTCGATTTCAAATATTCATAGGGACAAAAGCGGTAGCAGGAGTGGCAGCAAAGTGCTTGGCTCTGTCTGCCCGGGGGCTGTGAGACGCCCTGGGGAGAGGGGCCGGCGGCCGCCGGGAAGGCGCTGCGAGCGCCCAAAGGCATCTCAGGAACTTCTGCACAGATTTGCTGCAGTGGAAGGTGACCTGGGTGAGACCCAGGCAAGGCGAGGAGGGAGCCAGCGGCCAAACCGATGGAGGAGAAGGACGGAAAGTCTGAGCAAGCAACGTGGGTGGGATGGCGGCCGCCAGGCTGGGCACGGCACAGGGAGCGGAGGGGAGCCGGCGGGCAGGGCTGGCGGGCAGGGCTGGCCACCGTGCTGCGGGCAGGTCCCGGCACTGACCGGGGGGGCTCTCGTGAGGCTTGGTGGCACCAAAGGTGTGCCCAGGTGAGGTCTCCTGCCACCACCTCGGGTGCACAGCGGTCTTCATTCCTTCTCCATCACACGGGTCTGACCATCAGACATCGTGGGGCAAATCTCTGCTTAATAAAAAGGGGTAACACGGAGTCAAGAGGGAGGTGGACACTCCCAGACTGGGGCTGGGAGTGCCGTGCCGCAGTTGCTGGGCGGCTCCCGAGCTGCAGGTTCGCAATGGAAATGTGTGCATCAGCACTGCAGGGGCAGGGCCCCTGTTTGCAGTGATAAGAGCGTTTTCTGTGCGGGTGGCGCTGATTTGGGTCTGTAGCTGCTGCTCTGGTTGTGGCCGAGGGCTGCAACGTCTTTCTTGGTGTTGCACCGGCTCCCTGGCAGGCGTCTGTCCTGGCAGATGTTGCCGCGTTCAGGGAGCTGGTGCAAAATCCCCTTCTCGTTGGTGTGGGCCTGGGCAGGTAGTGCTGTCCCAGCCTAACTGCGGAGAGGTGCCTCTGGGAGCTGAGGTCTGGGGAGCAGCAGCTCTGAAGGGGGGCGGTGGCTGCTCTTTTGCTGTTTTCCCCTTGCTGAAAAAACATTCACTTTATTAAAGAGCTGCAGAAATGGGCTTAACCCTGCCCATCCCATTGCAGGCAGCAGTGTGGGGTGTCTCGCGTGTCCCACAGGTTCAGGCTGTCCCAGGTGGGGTCTGGGCTGTGACCATGGCACAGCTCTCTTTCTGAATTTCCTTTGCTCTGCGTATTGCTCTCGGTGGCAGAAGAGCAGTGTCACGCCGTGAGGGCTGAGGAGAGGCTGTGGGCTCGAAACAGTGGACCAGAGCAGCAGGGGCCAGACATTGCTGCTACACCTGTGGCTCTGTAAAGGTGATGGAGAGCTGTGGCTGGGCTCATCCCACGCGTCCCGGGCTCCCCCAGCACAGTCCCGCCTTGCTGCAAGCCTGCGGGCACGCCATCGCAGTGCGGTTCCTGGTGGCAGCCTGCAAAATGAATGCCAAGCACCATGGTATTCTCAAATGTATTGTGGCATTTTTTAGGCGTAGGCGTAAATTATTGAAATGCAACGTGCTGCCAGTCGTAATGCAGCTGCGACCTTAGATGTCTCTGTCTTGTGATCAATATTAGACAGCAGTGGTTTGGAAACAGAGAGAAATCAAAGCTCTCATGAAGCAGCCTGTCCCAGCCTGTCAAGAGCAAAGACGGGAAGGGTCTGTGCATTGCTGTGCATCCCTGTCTGTGCTGCAAGTGTGGCAGGATCCACGCTGGAGCTGACTTTAAAGGAGCTGAATTTGATTAATGCGTGTGCTGCCGCTGGATGCGCCTCTCACAAAGCATTTGGTAAAGTGAACTCAAATGTGGCGAGCCCTTGCTATGTAGTTTGCCGACCTGGCAATGCCATGGTCTGACTGTTTCTGTGGAGTTTTTAGGCACCTTCCTCATCCCCCAGAAGTCGTGTGTTGAAGATGAGAGTGCCCGCTGGTGCAGGATACCCCCTTGGCGCTCCAGAGCCCACCGGCATCTCCCCTCCCGTTTCCCAGCTCCCCTTTTCTCTTCCAAGGCATCACAAATATGCCTTTCTTGCTCCTGGGTTGGAGTGTTGCTGTGATTCTGCCGGTCCAGAGCAGGGGCAGCACATGCAGGGCAGGGCCCTGGGGCTTCGCAAGAGCTTGCAGCGGGAGCAAAATCCGCCCCGGGGGCCCTTTGCCCCTTCCTGGTGCTGGCATCGCCGCTGCCCAGCGTGGGCTCAGGCACGTCACGGCACGTGTGGAGCCCACGTGTCCCCCCTGCAGTGCCAGACTGCACCAGCTCCCTGCGAGCCCTGATTGTATTTCTCATTTAGCCAGAGGGATTTTTTTTTTTCCCCTCTAAGTTTGCTATTTTCCTGAAATGGTCTGAAATGTAACAGACCAAGACAATCATCAGAATGAAATATTTCCTACATAAAGTAGGCAGCAGCTATTCAGAAAAGAAGATCGAGTGGAATGAGGGCTCCCAGGCAAAGATTTAAAGGTGTTGACATGTTCCCATAGGTTGTTTACTGAAGATATCTTCTCCTAAGCCCCAGTTTTAAGACTGCCTTTCAAAAGAGAGCACAAAATATATTTAGCAAGGAGCTTTAATAGTTCAAGCTGCTGTGTGCTGAGCTTTTTGTTGCCCTTATGGGAACAAAGCCTCATTTCAAAGGACCTTGACTCTCTTCTGATAGTGCAAGAGAAGTGGCACTGCCAGAGCTATTTCTGCACCAAGACACTGATTGGGTGAGAAACCTGTCTCCGGTGGCTGTGCCAGCAAAACCCGGGCAGGCAAAACACGGAGGCATATGGCCTGATTTCCCTAAAGGTGCCGATTCCAAGGAGTTTGGGGGGTGTTTTCTCGCTGTAAAAGGGCATCTTGGGCACCTGGCATTATGACAAAAGCCGGAGCGCTGCTCTCGGCCCGAAGAGCTGCCCGCCCTTCGCAGCACGGTGGGCTGAGGCGAGCCCAGCCCGGCAGCCTCGGGCCAGGGAGCGACGCGCGGGGAGCCGTCGGCAGCCCTGGCAGCTGCGCCGAGCTGCAGCGTTGTTTGCTGGGCTTGCTTCGTCTGCTGCGCGTCTGTATCCCAGGAGCCTGTGTATCAGGTCCTGGGCGGAACCCGGCATCAGGCTGGGTGTTGGTCTGCTGCAGATACCCGGTGAGGACATGGGTTTGTTGAAGTGTTTTCCCCTTTCTGGCTCCTCGAGGAAACCGTACGTACCCGTGTCCCCTGCCACAAAGCCACGTTGCTCAAGGAGACTTAAGAAAGTGAATCCTGTGTGTGCCCGAATGTTGTAGCTTTGCCCCTATGACACCCTGAACTCTTAATAAATCAGGAGCTACGATGAAGCTGGCAATGGAGGGTAAAACCTTAGGCCCTAATGCAGCAGCTCCAAGCGAACAGCAGCCTCCTTGACACCCCACGCTTTCCCCACCTGCTCTGCTCACTTCTCTCATCCACCTTCTCCTCTCGGCTGGCTGTGAGTGACTTCAGCGTCATTCCCATGACTGGAGAGTTGGTGTTTGTCAGCAGACTCCCCCGGTGAGTAACTGTAGTCCCGCTGCAGACACACCAGCTATGTAAGGTCTCTGCCTGTTATTCAGACCGGGAGCAGGCATTTCAGCAGACAAAACTGTCTTGTGCAGAAACAAGCAATAGTGAAATGCTGGGCAATCAAAAGCCTGACTTTTAGACCAGACTGCTTGTTGTTACCAGCCCAAGTACCAGGATCGGGCTGACAGGGTTGGTGAGAATGGCTGACTTGAGACTGCCTGGGTGGTTTGGGACCCACAGGGGCCTGACAGCCGTGGAATGTAAGAAATGTGTCGTGTCTGGGTGTTCAAATGACAAGGTTGCTTGGGGGGGGCGGGGAGGAGCTGTGTCTGGGTGCCACAGGCTGTGGGTCGCAGCGGAAGCCCGGTCTTGCGTCCCACTGCACCCCACCGCCCCCAGCACTCACCGCAGCCCTCCCAAATCCCCACAAGTGTTTTGTTTTACCTGCCCTCGCCTTGTTCCTCTGCTGCGAGGGAGCCCGGCTGCAGCGGGGCCAAAAGCAGGTTTCTGCCGCCACCTCGCGATGGAGAAGCGCTGCGATGTCGCGACGGGCCGGGCAAGGACGCGGCTCCGCGACCGACACAGAGCCCGGCAGCACGGCTGCGGTTGGGGATCGCTGCTTTATTAGCCCGTGTGACCCCACCCGTGTCCAGCCGCGCCTGCGGCCCCGCAGCGGGGCGGCAGCCCCGACCCCCGGGGTGTCGCGGGGAGCGAGCCTGGTGGGACACAGTGAGCAAGGCAGGGACATACACGGCTCTTCCTGGGTGTGTGGAAGGATGCGGTGCCCACCCCAGTGCTGTGGAAGGATGCGGTGCCCACCCCGGTGCTGTGGAAGGATGCAGTGCGCATCCCGGTGCCGTGGAAGGATGCAGTGCGCATCCCAGTGCCGTGGAAGGATGCTGCGCCCATCCCAGCACCGTGGAAGGATGCGGTGCCCATCCTAGTACCGTGGGAGGATGCTGTGCCCATCCCAGTACCATGGAAGGATGCGGTGCCCATCCCAGTACCATGGAAGGATGCGGTGCCCATCCCAGTACCATGGAAGGATGCGGTGCCCATCCCAGCACTGTGGAAGGATGCAGTGCGCATCCTGGTACCATGGAAGGATACTGTGCCCATCCCAGCACTGTGGAAGGATGCGGTGCCCATCCTGGTAGCGTGGGAGGATGCTGTGCCCATCCCAGCACCGTGGATGGATGCCATGCCCATTCTGGTACTGTGGAAGGATGCTGTGCCCATCCCAGTGCCATGGAAGGATGCTGAGCTCGCTGCTTGCCTTTCAGGGGCCATGAGCAGCAGTGCTCTCCTCCATCAACAACCCGGAGCACATTCTCCATGTCCCAGACCTGTGCAAGCGGGAAGGGGGGCTGCTGAGACGAGGTTTTCTGTGAACGTCGCTGCAGTCAGATTTTGGCTTGCGGGCTGCAGACAAGCAGCCGAGCAGTTTGGCCTCCTGCCCCGCTTTGAGCAGTGCCTCGCAAACCCTCAGGGCAAGTCAGGCGCTTATCATCCCTTCCTTGGTGGTGTCCCTGACGCTCTTCAGGAAGCTGAAGATGTGGGACCCACCAGTCCCTTTGGCCTCCAGCGCGGATGGAGGCTTCCCTGCAGAGGGGCCAGCCCTGTCTCCCGGCTCTGCCCGCCTGGCCTTGGCTTTGTCCGCCGCGACGGTGATGTACTTGGTGACGATGGTGATGTGGTAGGACCTGAAGTCTGCCAGCGCAGCGATGCACTGGTTGAAAGCGGCGCAGAGCCGCGCGTCTCCGGAGGAGACCACGTGCTCCTTCAGGGAGGGGGCAGCATGGATCTCCTCCACGAAGGCTCTGTGGGGCGGGGGCATGTAGTCCCTCATCCTGTGCAGGAAGGCAGCTGCGAGGCACCAGCAAAGGAAGACATGACGTGTGGGTGAGTGGGTTAAAGCACCCTGACGCTCTCGGAGAGCAGCCAGAGCAGAGCACCGGCGCTGCCGTGGTCTGCAGGGACCCGACAGCCAGCCCAGCCTCCCGGCCTCCTCTGGTCTGTCTCAGTGCCTCCAATTAATTGAGAAAGAAAACCCATATTAGGTCAATGCTCTGTTAGGGTTGGTCTTAACCCTAAAAGGCAGGTTTTAGCCCTTGCCTTTTGGTTTCGAGTTGTTTGGGGTTGTGGTTTTTTTTTTTGCTACTAGAGTGGTTTTGCTAATTTCTGATAAATGTATTCTGTCCTGAACCAGACTAATGTGAAGCTATGTGAATGGATGTGGTAAATTACTGGCAGGATGCTGGCGTGCTCTGCTCCCTCATCTCTGTGCCCATATATAACCTCAGTAAAAAGTTGACAGGCAAAAAGCAAAATCTGTCCATCTGGGAATTTATAGCGGCGAGGAAGCGCCTGCCAGAGCCTCATTTATGGACTTCCTCCCTAACAAACTGGGCAGAGCCTCAGCCCAGCCGTGCTCCGCCAGGGTTTTGCGAGGGCGAGATGGGCATGTGTCCTGCCGACTGGCAGGGCTGGGCGCGGCCATGGGCATCGCTCCGGCTCGGTTCTCCCCCCGCCCCTATTTGCTTAGGAAAACGGAAAAGTGTGTGACTTACTGCTCTCCTCGCTATGGCGAATGCCCAGGAGCTCGTCAAAAGCGTGAAGGACGGTGCTCTGCGCCGCGCTCCCTCCCGAGTACGCCATGGGCTCGTCAGATACGCCTTCGTATATCAACCCGTCTGGCATGGCGGGGTTGTCTTTCCAGCTGAGCGGGAAGATGCGGCAGTCAGGCAGGGAGCGGCTGCGGGGCGGCTGATACCGGGGGCTGCAAGAGGGGACCCTGGGCTGCCGAGATGGAGCGAAACCTTCCTGACCTGGCCCGTGGATCTCCTCCTCCTCCTCACTCAGCCTTGTCAGCTGTCCTCAAACACAAGATAAACTCCCAACTCAAAAACTGTGTCATGACAAGGTCACGGGCGTAGGGAGAAACCCTTAATTATCGGGGTCCAGAGAGGGGCCACCAGGATGATCAGAGGACAGGGAAGCTGCCATACGAGGATGGGCTGGGAGAGCTGGGTTTGTTCAGCCTTGAGCAAAGGAGGCTCAGTGGGGATCTCATCACCACGTACCAGCACTTAAGGGGCAGCTACGAAGAAGGAGGCTCCCTTTTTACACGGAGTCCCATGGAGAGGACAAGGGGGATGGACACAAGTTGCTCTTGGGGAGATTCCGATTGGACACGAGGGAAATTTTTCACAGTGAGGACAGTCACCACTGGAATAATCTCCCCAGGGAAGGGGTTGGCTCGGCCACGTTGGACACCTTAAAGAGTCGTCTGGACAGGGTGCTGGGCCGTCTTGTCTAGGCTGGGCTCTTCCTAGAAAGGTTGGACTAGATGATCCCTGAGGTCCCTTCCAGCCTGGGATTCTGGGATTCTGTGATTCTGTGATCCTTTGCCAAGGAGCTAGGGGTTGTTCCATGGGACGGCCGTGCACTGGTGAGCGCCCCATGGCGTGGTCCCTGCGGCCGCCCCCTCTGTCTCCGACTCAGGTCCCAGCTCAGGCAGGTGCCCCGTGGCAGTTCGCACACACAGAGCTGCTTGGGGCGTGCAAGAGAGGAGGGGACACTTGTCCAGGCATCAGTGGCACCCAGCATTAATTCCTTGATAGCCCAGTGGCCATTAGGAGACGTCGGGTTGCCTCTGTGGCAGATACCAGTGCCCAAACACTCTCCTGAGCCCTTGAAGATCGGATAGTTCTCTGTTCTTGTTACTCCTCAGATGTCTTTAAAGACAGCACAGAACAGGCTGCCTTTATTTATTTCAGCACAGAACAAGCCTGTAATGTGATTTCCTCCCTCTCATAAAGCTGCTCGTCCTCAGCAAGCCCAGGAACCGGGCCGCGTCGGTGCCTCCCCCCGTACACCATTAACTCACAGTCCCTGTCATCTGGCTTTATGCGCCTGTTGTGCAAAAATGGATAAATGCTCGCTCACAAATGGAGAGAGGAGTTATAATTTCAGCGAGATAATGTGCCTGGCACAAAAATATCGCTTGACCTTCTGAAGAATGCACCATTTCATGAAGCTTTCGGTGCTGGCTGCTAAGGCCGTTTGATGGCTGGAGTAGATTTTGCACAAAATGCAGGGAAAACAGATTCATTATCAAATACTGTAATATTTTTAGCTCTCCAAGAGATGTATTTATAGTAACCTTTACTAGTGGGAAGTTCTTATAAGCAGAAGGGAATTTAAAAGGCATGTTTTTCCAGGCAGATGACCATCAAGACAAGGTCAGCTTGGATAAAAAATGAGAGAAACCTAATCATGATGCATGGAGCCTTTGGACTTAGGAATGCTGAGATACGCTGAAAGAAACAGAAATAGAAACCCCCTGAGAAGGCCGGGAGTGGAGCAGCTGGGGATGCTCGCAGCCCCGCAGGGAACCCGCAGCGCTGGGCTCTCGTGGGTCTGCCTTGCCCAACTGACCTTTTTCAGTATTTGCATGGAGGGGGGGACTGGTTTTTTTAATTAATGGAATTGTAATGGAGCCACAGCAAGAGGCTTGTTATAGAGGTTTCCTTTACACACAGGGGGAAGAGACGCTGCTCGGCTTTGTAGCTTTGTGTGTACAGTGTGTGAAGTGAAGAGAAATTAGCCTTCTCCTGTCACAATTGCTCAGACCAAGAGCAGGAATGATTCATTTCTGCACAATTATGGCTGTTGTGGCACAGAGACCGTGCGGGGGCTAAGCTGGGGTGCGGGATGGAGAGAAGCGGGTAGGGGGGCGCAGACCCCAGCCCTCCTGCCGTGGTCCTTGCCCAGCGGCTCCAGCTCCGCGCAGGCAGATCAACCGCCTGGGAGCTCCCTCGCTCGAGGGCGGCAGGACCGCGTCACTCTTGGGCCACCGCTGCGGGACACAGCGCCGGTTCCTTCCCCACCGCGGGGGGACCCCGTGCCCCGTCTGGGCTGCTCCTTCCCAGTGCACCCCCTGCCCCCCCCGGCCCCGGGAGCTGCTGACACAGTGGCTTTGGAGGGAAAGGTGACGCACTTACCCAGAGAGAAAGATCCGGATCACCGAGTAAAATACTGCTGGATCCACATAGTCTAGGAGGAAATGAGATCATAGGTGTTACTGTGGGCAAAAGGCAATTGTTCCCTCTGCCTGCATCGGTGATTCCCGTGTGGCAGTGCTCCCCCACCAGCCACAGCGACCCGAATCTGTGCTCCGAGCAGGACCGGCAGAGGGGCCGGCACCTTGCGTGGTGCTGGTGCCCCCTCCCTGCGGTGGGCTTCCCCGGGCCAGGCTCCTTGGGGCACTGCTGTGTGCAGCACAGCATCGGCGCTCAGAGGGGGGACACCCCACGCCTTTACCCTGGGCCCGTTTGGGTGCTCAAACCCCGTGTGTCGTCCTGGGAGCACTGAGCTTCCCCTGACCTGTTGCCGCCTCCCCCCGGAGAGGCTTTATGGACCAAGTGCGGGCCCGTTTACGCCAATGCAGCCGAGGAGCTGAAGCGTGCACAGCGATGTGAGGACACGGGCTGCCCGCCAGCTGACGGCTGCTGTTACCGTGCATGCGTTTCAAAGCCTTGCTCATGTTCCCGATGGCTTCTGCCAGCTCCTGCAGGGCTTTGCACAGGGTCTCCTCATCGCGCCGCAGGATGGCACGAATGGCCTCAACAACGGCCTGGGAGAGGAGAGGAGAGAGCATGACGTGCTGAGGAGGCTGGGATGTCTGTGTGCAGCGGCTCTGGATACCCGCTGCCACCCACACCAGCTCTGCCCCTTCGCCCAGCCTGCAGGGGATGGGAGCACGTCGTGGGCGCGTGCCCGCGGGTGCTTTCCAGGTGAGCAAAGAGCTATGGGGCACGGTGGCACCTTACCTTAATCCCAGGCACAGCTGCCTTCTCAACCAGGAGGGTGACGAGGATGAAGCCTCGCAGGCTCTCTCCCCCAGGCAGCGAGATGATGGTGTCCAGGTTCCTGCAGGGGGGAGCGGCGGAGCAGCCGAGTGTGTGGGGGTTAGGAGGGCACTTGCTCAGGATTTCCCCGCACACACCCCAGGACCTGTTGCGCCCTTGGAGCAAAACCCTCCTGGCTGCAGAGCCTCTTGCCTGTACCCCAGGCAGAGACGAGCTGGCACAGAGCAAAAGGTGAGAGGGACTGCCCTGGTTTTGAGGGATCCGCGACCCTCCCCATGCACTCGCTGGGCTAAACGTCTGGCCCACGCCAGCCAGGCTCTGTGTGGACTAGAGCAGCCCACGGTTCAGCTGCGGTCATGGCCCTTTGCTGTTGTTGCAGTGGCATTTGTGTGCCAAAGACTGAGCTGGTTTTGTTGTGCTCATATATCAAGAGATAGGTTCAATCTAAGCAGAGCCCTGCAGTGTCAGAGTGCTAAGCCAATTCAAACAAAACTAATACTGTTAGAAAATAAATAAGCATCTTAAATACTTACTCAATTTCCAAAGGCCTGAAGGCATTTTGGTTATTGCCAACAAATGCACAAGAAAAGGAGAGAGAAAGAGAGCCATTATAAATCGCTCAGCAATGGACTGTGCCTGTGGGAGACAAGCTCGCTGGCCCACGGGAAGCGCCGTCCCCCAGGGGATGCTGGGGGATGCTCCCAGAGGCACCCGGTTCCCCACTGGGCACCCGTGGCTGTGTCTGCGGCTGCAGCACTGGCAGCCCCAGAGAGCGCTGCTCCCCCCTGCCCGGCAAGACCCTTCCCCAGACCTTCTCATAGAATCATGGAATTTTAAGGTTGGAAAAGACCTGTAGGATCATCAAGCCCAACCGTCAGCCCAACACTACCATGTCTCCTAAACCATGACACAGGTCCCCAGTGATGGCTTTTCAATAGTATTTGGCAGAAGTGGTTGGGGACCCATTTGTCCCCGATGCGCTGGAGGGACTTGCTGGGGCGCATCACTGTTGCCCCGACCACGGAAGGAGCCACGCTCGGGCTGCCAGCATTTGCCCATTTACCCATTGGGGTTCTTCCTCCTCCAGTTGGCCAACACGAAGTCCGCATGGCTGAGGATGGGTGGGAGGCCAAGGGCCCGCGAGACCTCCCAGAAGGGGACAGCAAGATTCCGGGGCAGGACCTGAAGGGCACAAAGCACAGGAGACTGGGACACTGTCAGGCTGGTGAAAGGTGCCCATCCAGGCATGAGGGGTCACGCTCCCACTGTGGCCTTAGGAGAGGGGCTTTGCTCCCACAGGATGAGTCCCAGGGGAGCAGCGGCAGCCCCCAGATCCCGAGGAGCAGGTGAACTCGCATCACATTGCTTTTACCTTCACAGTGCCCTCCTCACCCTCCTGCCAGAGGTAGCCCATCGTGATGAAGCTGAGCACCAGATGTGCCAAGTGCAGCTCCTCGCGCCCTCGGAGGTGGCGGGTGCTCAGCTGCGGCATCTGCCAGAGACACCCGTGGGAGCAAGGGGCACTGCAGGCGATGCCAAGGGCCCCCCGCAGTAGGGGGCTGCCCCGCCAGCCAGGGAGAGCCCCTTCTAGTGCCTCTCCCTGCCTCTGCAGTCTCCCCGCAAGCCTCCGTTCCCTCCCACCCCTGCAGGATTTGCTACTGACTTGCTGTTGCTGGTTCGCGAGCACTGACAGCAAACTGCAGGATTTTACTCAAAAAGGTGCCCCTCTCCCTTGCACTGGGATTCACACGAGAGCAGCCGACCCTGTGTGCCGGGGAGCGTCTGGCCGGGCTGGGGGGCTCCTGGAGTGCCTGAGCTCCTTGGTGCGGAGCACGGCTGGGATGAGCCGCAGCTCTCGTGACATCTAGAGGGTTTCCCCTGCCACGGCACGCAGCGCTCCAGCCCTCGCTGCCTCAGCTGGCTGGTGCGACCTAGGACCTGCTGTAGGCGGTATTCCACGCCATCGTTAAGGTTTTGCTTCGGCATATTAGTGCTGTCTGCGTGGGTCCTTGCTGAGGACACGGCTTTGCTTTTCCATGCGTTCAGCAGACGCTGCTGTGTCAGACCGAGGTTTGGGAGCGCTCAAACCAGGAGAGATAACACAGGTACCTGGTGAACTTGTGAGCGGAGCTGACGGCTCGCAATCAGCTGAGGCAGGCCGTGGGCAATCTCCATCCAGGGACCGTAGGGCGCCGGCAGCTCTGTCTTGGGAGAGGGAGGCAAGAGGGAGGGCTGTCAACGCACAGAGACTGGCAGCACGGTGTTGCAAGGCTGTGTCTCGTCTCTCCCCACGAGCAGCTCAGGACTGAGGCAGGAGATATGTCCAGGGGCTAAATCTGGGATCAGCAGAGCTGGCTGTGGAGCCCTGCAAGAAGCAGGGACAGGCTTGGGGGGATAGCGCAGCCCCCTCCTCTGAAGAGGAGGCTTCAGGGCTGTGCTGGGCCGGGGGGACACGCCGCTGCCGTCGTCCTTTGCAAAATAGTGCGAGTTTGTGAGAAACAGGACGCGGAGCATTCTGGTGTGGGCAGGTGGCAGCTGGGGGGGACAGGTCATGGAAAACGTGGCCGTGCCAGTGCCAAGCCTGGGAAGAAGCCACGGGGCTTAGAGGTGATGGGTTGGTTGAGAGAGCCCAGCTGGCTGCCCCGGCCCCTGGACGCCAGACTCTGGGGGGCAGAGGGGAGCACATCCCCTGCACACCCACAGGCTGGGCGCAGCAGGATGGCCAAAGTGGTCCTGCACCGATGCAGCTCTGGGCACCAGCATGACCCTCGGGGAGTCGCTGCAAAAGCAGACGGAGCCTGCCTGTGCCGGGGTGGGGAGGGTAACCCTGTGCTGGGGTACAGGGGGGTGCTGGGATGGAGCAGGAGGGAACACAGGGCTTGGAGATAAGCCCAGCCCTGGGTAAACAGTTTGGTGTCGAGGCCGGCTGAGAGGCAGCACCCAAACTCTCCTGCTCCTGACCCTGCTCTGGCTGTAACACAGAACCACCGCATGGTCTGCGGGGAGATGGGAGTTGGGGGAGCAATGGCAGCCCCGAGGGGGCTGTGCCGGACACTGCCTGGCCAGGGAGGACTGGGAGCCCTTCACCGTTTTGCTCTGTCATGTTTGCAAAGCTTTTCCTGGGGCTCTGGCAGGGGAGCGGACGCCCCCAGCCCGGGCTCCCAGCATCCACCTAGCCTTGCACATCACGCTAATGGTTTGTGTCTGGTTCCCCCTCTTGCAATACCAGCCTGTGTAATTGTGAATTAATGGATGATAAACAAGTATCTGCCTGTCCCTGAGCGCTCCCACTGAGAAGTGAGCCCAGTGATAAACGGCACCGCTTTCAGCATGGGAGATCTGCAGCCTGGCTGCTCTCCTCATCCTCCCTGATATCCTGTAAAGCCAAGGCCGATGTGTGAATTGCAAAGCTCCTTCTCCTCTCCCCTGTGCCACTTGCCGCAGCCAGTTTAATAATTTTTAATGTGAGGGACTTGTTCTGTGAAACTGTCTAAGACAGAATAGCATGTGCCTTCCTCATCCATTTTTATAAACATATAGAGTAGCATTAAATCGAAACCCAACCAGAAAGCCGCTCACCAACCCCTCTATTTTTCTGTTCTCTGTCTCTTGTAGCATGCAGACGCGGTGGCACAGCCGTCTCCTACCAGAGGCTCGGGAAGAAGGAAGCCGTACTCCTCGGAGAGCTGAAACCTGGTCAGTGCCAGAGGCAGCAGGGTCTCCTCCGTGCCGTCGCAGGCCTCCATCACCAGGCGCTGGCCGCGAGGTCGGGACGTGCTCGGCTCGGTGGAGACGCGCTGGCTGCCCAGCTCCCGGTATGTGCTGAGCCAGCGCTGCGTGTCCCGGCCGCAGGACTGTACCTTGTCCCAGGGGGACCCAGGGCCCGGCCGCCCAATGGCCGGAAGGTCCGAGCAAACACGGTCAAAGGTTGCCGATAAGGCGTTGTCGTGGACCAAACATTGATCTCCATCCCACTGAGCATGCACCTATGGGGAAGGATCAGGGAACTTCCCCTTCCCTTGCTGCGGGTAGGGGCTGTGAGCTGTCCCCCCCCAGGACCTCCCCTCGGAGCTGCAGGGATGCACCAGGCTCCCACGGGAGGCTGCATCAAAGGGGCCCAGGGCGCTTTAGGTTGGCGGCAGTGCAGGGCAACACCAAACTCAAGTCCTGTGCGCTGTGCTTGGTCTGCAGGAACCGTGCAGGAACAGATCCACGTCTCGCGGGAGGCGGCAGAGCCCTGCACGCCATGAGCGCAGCATGGACCCCACACACAGCACGGACCCCACACACAGCACGGACCCGAAGCCACCGCACGTGTCAGGTACGGCCCCAGCACGGCAGACGTGTGTTGGTGGCCCTGTGGGACACCCCTAGGTGCCAAGGGCCTGAAGAGCTTTATCCCCACAGGAGCGATACCCACTCCATCAGGCATGAACTGCATCCTCAGCCCCCTGCTCACATAAGGCGCTGCTGATTATACACTAACAATATGCCCAGCACAGCCAAAATAAATTAAGGGGAGCCACATCTAAAGCAGCTGCCACCGAAGTGCTGCATGGCAGGGGGTGAAACTCCCTAATCCGCGTTCCGTGTCACTAAGGGTCTATCTGCATTTCCAGTGAGCTGCCTAATGATGGCACGTGAGCTGACGTTGTCATTAAATTCCCAGTGCCAAACAAAGTGCAAGACAAAGTGCAGGGTGCCGGTAGCACGCCTGCACCGGAGCAGCAGCCGTGCTCTCCCCGCGGCTGCACCCACCCTCAGGGAGGCAGAGCGGACAGTGGTGCATGGAGGGTAGTTAGACCTCTTTGCGGGGAGGGTCTGCAGGCTTCTGACTGAACTGTGATGCACAGGAGCAAAACTCCCTGCCCGTTGGGTGGGTAGTGCTGGCAAGGCTCATGCTGCTGTCTGGCCAGGGATGAACAAAACAAGGCTGAAAGGGACCTCGCGGCGGAGGCTGCCGTTTCCCCACATTTCAGCGCGGTGCTGCCTTTGTCCCCCCAGCAGCTCGGTCCCCTCCCTGCGGCGGGCGCCGGGCTGCAGCGAGGCCACGCTGGTGCTGTTTTCTCTCTGCGCCCACTCCCCTGCGTTTCCCCCTGGGGTTAGCTGGGACCAGGAGGCCCGAGGTGGGACACAACTGTGTGGGTCTTTCTCGTGGACAGGCTGGAAGGGTATTGTTCGCTGGGGCGTGCCGGAGCCAGGCAGGGCACCTCGAGCCCACCCAGGCGTGAGGGTGAGCACCATGGTTTGCCTGTCCAGAGGACATGGGCGGCAGCCAGGGCGGGGAGGGGGCCGCCCAGCATGGCGGGGGGGATTTCCTGGTGTGGCGCCTGCTCCAATGAGTCAGGCTTCCTCCGCCGCCCCAGCCCACCCTCCTGCCGGCCCCACGCCAGCGGGAAGGAGCCTGCGGCCACGACAGGGACGGCGCATCCGCCCCGTGCTCTTCCTGTGTGTTGGCCGCGATGGCATGAGCCCCCCGGCGCCGCTGGGAACCACCCCATCCCGGCGCCTGGCTGGGCAGGGTCCCCACGGCTGACGGTCACTGGGGTGGCCCAGTGGGTCCCCCCATTTGACGGGGGGGCTTGGCAGGATGCTCTGAGCGGGGCCCTGCCAAAACAGAGGTTTGCTGGGGAAAAGTAGCACCGTGAGTGTTGCCTGCACGGAGAGCTGCCCACGCCGGGGTCGGGGCGGGAGACGCTGTGGGTGCATGGAAAGGGAAGGGCTGTGTTAATCGGGGTACGGACAGCAAGACAGGCATCTCTGTGGGGTGCAGGTCTGAGAGCACTGCAGGAAACGTGGGTGCCCCTCCCCGGGGCAGGGCTGGAGGTTAGCGATGTCCTGGCCCGCAGGCTAAGGCGGCCGTGCTGTGCCGCAGCGGGGCAGTCAGCTGCCCCCGGGGGTGTCGGGCAGCCCCTCTCCCAGGTTTGCTGCCTGGTCCTTCCTGGGGACAGCGGCTGACACAGACTGACAGCGACTGGCCTGCTCCCCTCCTGCCTCACCGGCTCTACGTGCAGCGAGGGCCAGGGCTGGCAGGCACCTCTCGCTCGGTCGGTCGGTCGCTGGCACCACCCTGGGCACGTGCCAGGGCTGGACACGTCTCCTGGCTGTGTCCTGGGCAGGAGCAGCCCTTGCCCACACCATCACAGCCGGGGCTCCTACGCTCACTTGGGGGGGTCCTCCCAGTGCAGGCACGGCTCCAGCACACAGCACCGCTCCGCAGGGATGACACAGCCCCTCAGAGATCAGAGACACCTTTTACTGAACAACAAACACCAGAAGAGACGCGCTACACATGCTTACGGTGACCACTACACAGGCTGCGGAGCCTTCGCACCCGTGCCCGGCGCCGCGGGCGCCTCCTCCGCGGGCCTCCCTGGCTCCTCCGTGCGGGGCTCCCTGGCTCTCGCGGCCCGACGCTGCCAGGCCCCAGACGCTGCCGGAGAGGAACCGCCGCAGCGGCACCACTTACTTCTGGGCGGCACCCACCCCCAGCCACCTCCGCCCCAAGGCCCCTGCCCGCCCGAGGGCTGCTTCGCACGGGACTGCCCTCGCACGAGCACTAAGACAACAACACCCCAACCTGGACAACACTCGCTGCCACCACAGTCCGCCTCTGTCCCCTGACAAACCACCCACCCATCACGCTTCTGCTCCAGCCCCTGCCCCAGCCCCGCTGCCCTTCTCTGGACACGCTCCAGCCCCTCAAGGCCCTTCTTGTCCCGAGGGGCCCAAACCTGAGCCCAGCATTCGAGGTGGGGCCTCCCCAGGGCCGAGCACAGGGGCCCCATCCCTGCCCGGCTCCTGCTGGCCACACCAGTGCTGACACAAGCCCGGGGGTTGGTGGCCTCCTTGGCCACCCGGGCACTGCTGGCTCATGCCCAGCCGGCTGTCAGCCAGCACCCCCAGGGCCTTCTCCACCGGGCACTTCCCAGCCCCTCTGCCCCAGGCCTGGGGCGCTGCCTGGGGTTGGGGTGACCCAAGGGCAGGACCCGGCACTGGGCCTTGTTAAACCTCACACAACTGGCCTCGGCCCATGGATCCAGCCTGCCCAGGCCCCTCTGCAGAGCCCTCCTGCCCTCGGGCAGATCGACACTCGCGCCCAACTTGGTGTCACGTGCAAACTCCCTGAGGGTGCCCTCGATCCCCTCGTCCAGATCATTGATGAAGATATTAAACAAGGCTGGCCCCAACACTGAGCCCTGGGAATTGCCCTTCCCGAGGCTGATGCTGGCCACGGCACCCAACCATCACACACCCTCGGCCAGCCACGGCTGGCCTCTACGTGGCATTGCGGGGACACGTCCTGGCACCCACTCGCCGGTGTGTCACGCTGATGGCCGTTACGCTGACTTGCCCCGCAGGCTGCAACACTACAGTGATTGCACTAAACAACCGTTGCAGGTCCCTTCTAACTAACTCCACTAGTCCAGGCCACTCTGTCCCACCCTACTTTCCTATTACAGTTGTACACCTTCTCCCAGCAAGCACAGAATCACAGAATGGTAGGGGTTGGAAGGGACCTCTAGAGATCATCTTGTCCAACCCCCCCCTTAAGAGGTGAAGCACCTCTTAAGCTTCACTGCTCAGAGCTCACGCTAACTGGCCACCAGCCAGGCTGCCGTGTGCTGCCACCTGCCTGGGACATTTGGCCACCTGCCGCCTCTTGACCACCCGCTCCGACTCCTGTGTCTTCAACCGGCCACATCTACAGGTGCCCGGGAGCCAATGTGCCACAGACACCCTCTGCTGCCCACCCACGGCCCCAGCAGCCACGGTGCCCTGACCCCAGGCCGACGCGCCCGCTCAGGCTGCTTCCCTGCCAGCGTCAAGGCACACACAACGGCTCCCTCTCCCATTTCCACTGCCAGCTCCACCGCCACCCCCTCACAAGCACAGCCCAGAAAAACCAGTCAGCCGCTTGGGCAATGACTTACGTTTCAACATCCTTCCCTGCTGTGCCGCTACACATCCAACACGCTCCTTTCCTCATCCACACAGTCTTTGTCTTCCAACCTAGAGTGGGACCAACCATGAAGGCAGCTCCTCTCAGCCGCAGAACTGCCTAGAGCTGCAAGGAGCAAAACCCCTCCCTCCCAGCATCGCAGCCAGCCCATGCTGGCACCGCTTCGTCCCTTCATCAGCTGTCGCTCCTGCTTCCCCCTCCCGTCTCGGGCGTACTGCACGGCTTAGTCCTTGTCTGAGCTCCAGCTTCCCTGCTGCCTACGGCCACCTCCACACCATCACCTCAACACCCTTTGGTGCAGAGAACAAACTCACTTGTCTCCATCCAGCTCCTCTGTGGCAAGACAGCACTTTGGGCCTCTTCTCCTTAGTGCCATGAGGACGAGCCCAGCAGTGACAGGCACAAAGAGACAGAAGGTCAGAAGCAGCCACAGCTTCAGCGAGCCCCCTCTCCTGACATCTGCTTCATCTAGGCACAGAACAACATCTTTGAGCCCATCCTGAGACACACCACAGGACCCAGACACTTGTCTACATGGCCCTGCTCTGGCAAGCCACCAGCAGAGCAGGAATCCATACCCCGGCCCCAGAGCCATCTCTTCCCACGGGTACCATCACCCTGAGCAGCTGCTCCCGTTGCCACTCACCATCTCTGGACGCGCTGCTGCCGCTCCCGCCCATCACCCCTGCCTTCTCCTGGCAAGTCGGTGGTTTCCAGCCAGGATGGCAATGGCAGCTCCCTTGGTTATTGCAGACCTGCATGACAGGCAGGGAGCGGCAGGACATAGCCAGCTGCAGAGGATCATGCCCACACATCCTCACTCGCCAGACACGGGGCACAGATGTCAGGGCATCTCATGCCAGGCAAAGTCTCCCCGTGCCCAGCTTGCCCAGGGCTCACGTGCCCGGCCCTTTGCCTCGGTCAGTGCTGGCTGTCACCTCCCAGGGCTGCCTCCTCCCAGTCCTTATTGCTTCTTCCAGCCTCCGGGCGGGCTCAGACCCTTTCCTTTTGGCTGATTTACAAAGAGGAGCCACTTGGCTCCATGAGGGAGTTCTGCTGGAGGTGCTACACATGCAGCCTCGAGAAACGGTCCAGCACTTCCATCACCAAGCCCCGCTCAGCTGCTCTTCCCCACAAACATGACCTGAGACACCGCTTTTGTGAGCCACATCTCCAGAGAGTTGACCAAACCACAAACAACAACGCGCAGCACCGTGACTTACACCATGATTGTGGCACTTTGTCTTCATCTCACACTTATAGTTCAGGACTGCAGCAGGCACACACCGCTGGTTCAGGCAGATCTACAGCACAAGCACACAGGCAACCCTGGGTCAGCCGGCCGGGCCGTTACGCACCCAGCTCCAGTGAGCTGCAGACCTTTCAGGAACTCACAAGGGAGCGTCAGGCTTTGTGCTGGACCCCCATCTGACGGGGGTCGCGCCGCCCATACATCCATCCCAACTTCTTCAGGGTGGAGTCGACAGAAAAGCCTCTGCTCTCGGCGCTCTGACGCCACTACCACATCGATACTTTCTACAGGTCCTTTTCCCAAGGGAGCTGCTACACGCAGGGCATCGCTTACCTTGTGGTCATCGCAGACAGTGCCGTTGTTCACCAGCATGGGGTCCCTCTCCGTGAGAGGCTTCATGTAGTCTAATGTCACACACAGCGTGTTCTGCACCCGAGCGTAAATCACCGCAGCCTTCTCCTTGGTAAAGGGCTTGGAGCCTGGATATTCACACACGAGCTTCCCACATCGGAGATCCCTGCAAAGGCATCATGACCAAAGGACTTAACAACAGCCACCTTCAGCCTTCCATTCCAGTTCTGTTGTCAACACCAAGCGCATGCTTGGAGAATGGACCCTGAACACCCGCTTCCCAGCACGTGGACACACACGCTGACATTCGCCATGGGTCCTTTCCGCATCCCTCCCTCCCGGCCCGTGCGCTCACCGGCTCCGCATCCCTCCCTCCCGGCCCGTGCGCTCACCGGCTCCGCATCCCTCCCTCCCGGCCCGTGCGCTCACCAGCTCCGCATCCCCCCCTCCCGGCCCGTGCGCTCACCGGCTCCGCATCCCTCCCTCCCGGCCCGTGCGCTCACCGGCTCCGCATCCCTCCCTCCCGGCCCGTGCACTCACCGGCTCCGCATCCCTCCCTCCCGGCCCATGTGCTCACCACCTCTGCGCAGGCACATCCAGTGGCCCTGCCTGCCCAGCCCCAGGACAGCACGTTTCTTGCCGCTGATGGGTGGCTGATTTCTGGGACCCCGCTGTGCTCTCCCACTTTCCCGCTATGGGGCCAGGACCCCCACTCCATGGCAGACCATGCTGAGACCAGAACACCCAAGCACCCTTACTATGGCACCTACTTCCATGCACAATGCTGGTAACCGTGCCGATCGGAGCCACAATGTCCCATTCTGTCCCTTTGGCTGTTAATTTCTTCGTAGCAGGCCAAGGGCCCGTTCTTGGCCCCTGCAAACACGTAACAACACCCATAGTCTGTCCAACGCTTCCCTCCACCTCAGGATTGGGCATCACCACTTAGGCCACATGCTACACCCGCTACGTGGTGATGCCCGGGGCACCTGCGTGCTCAGAGGCATTTGGAGCCGTGGCTGTGCTACACCCTTTCCATGGTGCACTCACGGACTTTTCCCCCAGCCCCTCGGCCACTTGCTCTTTCACCCAGCTTGGATCAACTTCCATGAGATCACTTCTCTCACTGGCACCTCCACTCTGGCTACAGGGCCTCGGTCCCTTACGAACACCCCCAGAGTAACCCACACCAGGACAGCACAGCGATGGACAGACGGCCCAACACGCCTCCTGTCCCTGTTAGCCCACAGGCATGGGTTGGGTTGCCAGGGTTTCCCACTTCAGTGCTTCCCTTCCAGGTCTTTGCATTTCCCACACAACAGCCAGCCCCCCTCCTACAATCCGTCACGCTTACCTTGGCCGAAGACCTTCTGACACTGCTTGTCGGCTGTCTGGCAGACTCCCTGGTAGCAGAAGGCAGTGTTCCTGCTGCAGGGGTGCCCGTCCATGACCCAGAGATCGGGTGTGCAGTCCCCAGAGGTACCGTTGCAATACTCCTTCAACCCACCTTCGTCCTCGGAGCTGCTTCTACATAACGTGCCTCTTTTCAAAAACTAGAGGAAAGAAAATCGATTAGGTTAGAATAGAATTAAAATAGAGCAGAATTAGAATAGAACAGAACTAGAATAGAATTTCAGTAGAACAGATCAGGACAGAATTAGGAGGAATGCCCAAATGCCTCTGCTGGCACCAGCACTTCACAGTGCTCACGGCACCTTCTGACACTCGCTGACCCTCCACGTCAGCGCACTAGCAAGTACCGTCAGCTGGGGGCACGCTCCCCGTTTCCCCCCTTGAGCCCCGTTACATTCCCGCTTCACATCAGGCAGGTGAGCGAGCGATGCCGGCGCAGGGGCTCTCCCTAGGGACCGCAGCATGCCCGCTCCCAGCACATGGCTCACCTGGCAATTCCGGCAGCACGGTCCCGACAGGCACTGCGCCCCTCTCCTCATCCTGCAGCCAACGGCGCAGCACGGGTCGCGCTGACATTCCTGGAGGTGACCAGCAGGGACAGTCAGGCGAGGTTCCGCTTCTCCAGAGGACAAGGGAACACGCCAGAGAGCTTGGCCTTTCTCTCCAGCAGCCCCCATCACCTGAGGCAGCCATCTCCCAGGCTCTCCAGAAGCACCCGGGGTCCCTGGGCAGAGCCCCCCTACCAGGCTGGATGCCCTCAGCCATCAATGCTCCCATGGCAAGGATGTTTTTTTCCATCCTCATAACCATACGTGCCTGAGGCTGGGGGGAGCCGTTGCTGGCAGCACTTTTGGGGACAGAGATCTCTTGCAGATGTGCCACATGGCCGCACCGAGGTCAGCACAAAACTAGGGGGCTTCTAGCAAGGCAGAGGAGTTCATCCACTGCTCACCAGTTCTCCTCTGCAACAGGGTACTGACCCTCTACCAGAATTTCCCTGCTGCCTCCACCTCCACCCTGCCAGCAAACCACAGGACCGCTATAGCACCCCTGCCTTTTGGTAGACTGCAGGCACAGAGTTTCTCCCCACAACATCACCATGTGCCACTCTGGTGTGCAAAGCTGCTTCCCAAGTGGTGTCCGTAGCAGGACGCCCTGGCACGTCCCTAGGGTAATCCCCCCAGCCCCATTTCAGGCTGTGTCCCTGCAGCAGAGGGTGGGGGCAGCCCCTCATTACAGCTACCACCGCTTACAAGCTCCCTCCACCCACCCGTTACCAACACCATGCAACAGCCCTCTATGACGGCTGCTTCGGACATGGTGGCAACCACAGCCAAGCGCCTGCATGGCACCAGCGCTGCGTTAGGGATTTGTAAAGCCTCGGGTCCTCTCTGCCCTGCGCAGAGGTCTGGAGGGTACAGGAGCAATTCACACCTCTCCTGGAACAGTCCATCCCGCCGGGGACACACGGCGCCCTCCCGCTGTACCAAGGCTCCACAACTAACCTCTGCTGAACCGCAGTCGCAAGCCTCTCCCGGCTCCACCACCTTGTTGCCGCACAGAGGAGCTTTATACGCTGCATCCAGAGCTGGCCTGTTCAGCAGGCACTGCCCTTCTCCCGCGGCGAGAAAGCGCTGAAAGTCTCTTATGCTGCAGCTGCTGAAGGCTTTCACACCAGTTGAGTGTCTGCAAGTCAGAGGGCACAGCTGCCGTTACCACGGTCTGCGTCTGGGGCTGCGTGGCCCTTCCCACCCACGGAAGATGTCGGCATCGTGGGGCGGCTGCTCTCTGCGGCTGTTGCCCCCAGGAGCCGCCCGCTGTCTGCCCCCTGCGCCCCTGTACACGTCCCCTGCTCTGCCCCTCGCAGGCAGCGTCGCACAGACGGGCACCGCGCACACCCGGCGGGAGCACACCCCGCTGGTGCCACCGCCCCGAAGCCCACCCGTGCGCCCAGGGGGCAGGGGGAGCCTTACACCGAGCTGGCCTGCATTATGCAGGCGGCTCCAGCGCAGTCACAGCTGCCGGGATCGTCGAACGCCATCCCCAAGCCGAGGCCCAGCAGCTGGGCCACGACGACTGCCAGCGCCTCCAGCGTCATAGACCTCCGGTACTGCCGGGGGGACAGGGACTGGCCTCAGCTGCCGTCGCTGCTGCCCCCAGGTGCCTTCCCTCGGGGGTCTGGAGGGCTGCCGGGCATGAGGGCTCCCGCACCAACAGCCTGCAGCCCCCAGCACCGCTGCTGTGCGGCTGGTGGGGCTCTGCTCCCGCCCGGAGGAGCCTCTGCTGCCAGGGGCTCCTCGGCCTCAGGCCACGCACGGGGCTTAGCTCCGGAGGCACCGCTCACCCCCTTACCTCCAGGCATGCGAGCTTATGGGGACAGACAGACAGCTCAGTGGTACCGTACCAAGACAACCCCTCCAGCGTGGTTTCTGCGACACAGCTTCCTCGCAGAAGATGCCCCCACATAACGGGTCTGCTCCCTGTAACTGGGGAGCAGACGAGACTCACTCCGACACACGGCATACCGGCACCTTCCTTTTGTTTCCACGCTAACACAGCCATCCTCGTCTTACACAAATAGGAATGTTATGTCCTGCAGCCGCAGCACACGATGCACATTCTTCCACTGCAAAAATCTCTGCAGCAACTCCTCAGCATCTCCCGTGGTTGGGATTTTGTTCTTTTCTGTCCAAAACTCCAGAGAAGACAGTGCTATCGTCAGACTGAGGCGAGCAAACATCTGGAGGCAGACAGACAACAGGGCTGGTCCACAGAGCCCTGCGGTCCGCAGCCTCCCGCTTGCTTTAGCTTACCCATACCACTACCACGTGCTTCCCATGCGTGTTCGGGATGCGACCAAAAGCAACTTACACTGTTCACATAGCTGAAAAGCTGCACTATCTTGGCCGTCACAGCATCCTTGTCTGCTCCCATATAGTCATACTGAAAGGCGACGAACACAAGAGCATGTCAGGGCACCGCGCGAGGCACTCCCCTGGAGCACCGGCTGTGCTGTCGGCCACAACATATTCTCGTCCATGCCCAAGGGAGTTAGTTCCCATTGTGTGGAGACTCTCAAGCCTCGTGCAAATTGCCCTTGATATTCTTGTGTAGCTACAGACTTGCTGCATGCAGAAGTTTCTTCTAGAGGCAACAGTTTACAGCAGAGCAAAGACTTACCAGAGCCTTGTCCAAAACTGCGTGCATTTCCAGATACCGCGGGGATCTGCTGTCAGCCTGTTTACCCTTTAGGAAAGGTCAAACATCAAAACAACAAAACCACCCCACGCATGCATTAGTGCAGAGCTTCTGCAGTTTGTAGCAGCTCTGCGAAGGAGACCTTTAGGTCCGTGGTCAGTTGCTGCACTTCACGGCCATTTGGAGCTGTAGGACAGTCACAGACTCCCAGGAAAACAGTGACAACCTCAGCCACAGATTGCGGCCACATTTACAACAGACATTTTGGCAAGGCCACAGACCAACAGGGGAAAAAAGGCCACATGTAACAGAGCAGGGGCAAGCATTGACTCCTTCCTATTCACAACAGCTCCGCCACCCAGCCACCCAGCAGTGCCGCACACCAGCCCGCACCGCTGCCCTCCCGGCACTGCGCACTGCCGGTGGCGCTGGCCCAACGGGCCACATTCCAGCAAAGGAACGTGCCCTCCCCGCTTGCCTGGCTCTCTCCTGCCCTGCTAATGGGGTCGGCTCTTGCATGATAACCGCTGCTGAGAAATCCCCGTCCTGCTTGCCCAGCCTTGGACCACCCTCACAGCTCCCACCCATCACAGGCAGAGACCTCAGCCTTAGCACAGGCAAGTTACGCAGCCATTTAGCACCTCCTGTACCAAATCGACTCAAAGAACACACTATTGCACAAATTGAGGCCTTCTTCAGTGACAGATTTCCCATGCCTATGGCTACCATCCCACCGAAGACCAGGCGGCCAGGGGGTGTACTCACTGCTACTGCATCCTCCCGCTGCCGTGACACCTCCCCAGCCTGGGCAAGAGAGGCGTTTTCTATGAACAGCCAACTGTCTATGTTTTCATTCCGCATTGGGTACACGAGGTGCTGATACCCGGCTGCAGCCTCCAGAGGCTTGATCCCGTAGCTGGCATTCGCGAGCTGCAGGATCCCGCTGGAAAGCGAAGGTGCAGAGCGGCAGGAATGGCTCCTCCGCCTCCCTGGGACGACACCAACGCCAGCCGGCGCCTGTCCCCCACGCAAAGGCAACCGCTTTACCTCAGGCCGGAGCAGGTGCTAAGCGCCACGAGTGAAATGGGGAAACCCTCGACGTAGCCTTCGTAGAAGCAGTCACGCTGGAAGGAGTAAAGGTATCAGCAGCTCGGTGCCCTCTCCCCAGAGACCTGGGGAGCGCTGCAGTGTGCGAGGCACCAGACCTTGCTGCCGCCTGCACTGCGGTCCCTGTCCCCGCAGAGGACGGGCACACAGCGCGCGTGGGGAGAAGCACAGCGCTGCAGCCTCCTCTGGGAGCGGGCACCTGCACTGACTCCCGGCTGGTCTTTGTCCCTTCCGGAGCTCCCTACCGTCCTTGGGAAGCTGTCACGGCTCCGTGCCAGCCCTCGCTGCTGCGGGGTGCGAGGCGATGCGTGCCCCCAGCGTGGCTGTCCTCCCAAGCGCTGTGCCGGCTGGGTGACGCGGCCGTTCACCCGGCAGCAGCTCCGGCCCCGCAGGCAGCTGGAGCCCGCACACTGCAGGACAGCATTGCTTGCACCGCTGCGTCAGCTAGAGGCTGAGACCCCCACCCTGCCTCTCTGCAAAACCACCAGCTGGCTGCTGCCCACCTTCCTCCAACCACACGGTACCAACCCCGTCGAGGTTTGAGCACCGCTGGCGTGGCTACCCGTGGTCACAGGGAAGGGGTTTGGCGCCTTGAGAAAGGCCCTGCTGGCACCGTGTCGGGGCAGAACAGGGCTCCACAGGGCACTGTTGAGAGCCGCCACTGGAGCGCTTCCACGGTCACTCTGCTCTCAGAGGCACTGGGTGCAGCACACGGGGTGGGACCGTTACCTCGATATGCGCCAGTTCGGATCTCGCAAGCCCCCCTCGGCCATCGGTATAGATCCGGAAATCCTCCGGCAAAAACACTCTATGCACAAAGCAGAGATGATGCCCTCGCGATCGGCACCTTGGCCACACGCGGTGGCCACCGCACGAGGCCGCGGCCCTCCCCGGACCCCGGCCGCCACCCCGCAGAGGGGCCGGGGGCCGCGCTGCCTGCCCGCTGCACCCCACTTACTGCTGCCGCAGGCGCACGGTGCGGGGGGTCCCCTCGATGGGGACGATGTAGGTCCGGGCGCGCTGCCCGCGGGGAGAGGAGCGTTAGGGGTGGCGGGGCGGGGAGCGGGGCCGGGGGGGGTCCCGGGGTCCGCACCTACCTGCGGGGCGCCGCCCGCCGCCACCAGCCGCGGCACCGCCGGCATCGCCCCCCGCGCCCCGCCGCCCCCGGCCGGCCGCCAGCCCAGCGCCCCCAGCCCCGGCCCCAGCGCGGCCAGCGCGGCCAGTGCCCCCAGCAGCCCCGGCGCCGCCCGCATCGCCCCGCCAACGGCCCCGCGGCCCGGCCGGTACCGGCCCCGCCGCCCCGCACAGAGGCGCGCACACGCGGCTGCCCCCAACGCCTTTATTAGCGCCCGCGCCGCGGCCCCGGCTGCGGGTCCGGCTCCCGCTGCGGGTCCGGCTGCGGGTCCGGGTCCGTGTCCGTGTCCGTGTCGCGGCCGTCGCTGCCCTCCTCGGCGGCGGGGCTGTGCGGGACCCGGCGCGGTGCCTCAGCCCCGGCCCCGCCAGCCCCGGCGCCCCCCGGCTCCAGACCCAGCCCTGCTTCCCCGCGCACCGTCTCCCACCCGCGCTCCTCCTCCACGCCGGAGAGAGCGAGCGAGCTGCCGTTTATACTGGGATCTGCAGCTTCTCCTGCATCCTACTTTTCCGCTTTTACGGTTTGGTTTCCCCAGGAATGAGCAAATGGAAAACCTGTTTCCCGCAGCTCTTGCACACAGCACGCGTGGTGCCAGGAAATCCACCCTTAGTTTTGCTTCTCCTACATTTGTGTATTTTAGACATCTGTTCACTAGTTTCTTCCCTTGTTGACCAACAAACAGTTCCCAGTTTCCCAACAAACACTTACTGTTCCCCAAGCACTGCTGTCCCAGCTCTGCCTGGGCTGCAAATCCCACTCGCCAGCTTTCCCAATAATGCCACGCTCCCACAAACCCCTGCCCATCTCCCACACCCGGAACGGAGGATTTGCATTAAGTAACTAACATCAACTTACCCATCCGCGTGCGATCCCCTCCTTGCACAGAATCTTTTCAGCTGGCTCCGCTTCATGATCACGACAGTGCCACAGACCAGGGCGAGGAGGATGATGCTGAGGCTCAGCAGCAGCCAGTTCTTCAGCACGGCTGGGGCAGAGCTTTGGGTGATATGACCTAGGGGGAGAAGCAAAAATAAGGGCCGGGTGATGCCACAGCCCCTCTGCTCAGCTGCGAGCCCAACGAGGCGGCTTGCGGGGCAGTGGGAGCTGCTATTGCACCCCATAAAACCATGGGGCACCCAGAGCCCAGCTGCAGCACCCACCGCGGCCCAGCATGCTGTCGATGCTGCCGCCGACAGAGGATCCTCGAGTCTTGCACCTCGGGGGGTTCCAGCCCGGATCGCAGTGGCAGTTCTTCTTGTTATTGCACACCTGCAAGCACCAGGGTGGGCAGGAAACCCCCCTCACTGGGGAAACCCCTACTGAGGAACGTGCTCTGTCCCCACTGGGATTGCTGCTTTCCCACCCGCCCCTGCTCTCCCCGCACGCCCCGATCCCAGGCTGCGGTCACGACCGGCCGGCCGGTGCCCCGTGGCACTGCTCCGCTCTTCGCCCTCTGCCTCTCGCCTTGCGCAGGCATGGTCATGCTTTCCAATGCTAATTCAGCCATGTGCAGTTAAATCCCCTCTCAATAATCTTTTTCCAGTTTTCTGCTAATCCAGACAAGCAAATGCTCCAAGCCCCTTTATCCCACTTATTTTTCACTTGGGACAGAACGTAAGTTAGGCAGTCTCACTTAATGTCTCCCACAATAACTGGTCACTGCATGATGATTTCAGAGAACAAGCGTTAGCCCAAAACACAGGTCTCGGCAATTCACAGACAAGCCTCCGTGGGTATTTTAACTGAACCTCTCTCTCCGGCAATATGCGTCAAACCAGTAACGCTAACTTAACTGCTCTGCTGCTACTTACTCCATGCCCGTGGCATTTTTTCTGCACGTTGCAGTCATACTTGAGGACCGAATGTGGGTGGCACGTGCCGTTCATACAAACCTGGAAGACCAAAAGGTAAAAAATCCTGCTGGGCACTTTTTCATCACCCTTTATCATGCTTGCCATAACTCTAAAAAGGATTCCTAGCCCTAAGGAACGATCAACAGTCAATAGCACAGGTAATAATTACTAAAAACATAAGCACAGACCACCTTTAAACCATACTGCAAAATGGCAACTATTTCTAAAACAGTTACTGTCGTGATAGTTATGTGCCATTGCCAGATGCTCGTGCAATATTTCTCACCTTTCCAGGACCACATTTTGTTCCTTCTTTTACCAGGAGAGGATCTAGCGCCGTGGGTCCACGCAGAAAATCGAAAGACACGCAGAGATGTCCTTGCACTTGAGCATAAATTATGGCACCCTTGACTTTTGTGAAGGGAATACGATTCGGGTACGTACACACTAGCTTTCCACATCCCAGATTCCTAAAAAATCCGTTAGCACAATAGATTAGCGCAGTGCGCGCAGCATCTGACCGAGCGCAGTGCTGGAGGCGGTGAGGTGCTGGGCTCGGGGAGGGGGATTTACACTAAATAAAAGCACAAGCGTGTGATGTTTCAGAAGAGCTGAATCCTTGATACCAGGGGAGAAGCTGTCCTACGAGCCATCAGGACATTAAATACTCGCACAATTAGGCGTGTGCTGAGGCTGGCCTCAGAAGCCTCTGGTTTCTCTACCCCACCATTTCTCTGAAGAACAGCTAGAGCTAATACTGCAGGTCAGTCCCGCCCAGCAAAAGAACAACATACCAAAAACAACCTTCTCACAGGTTATTACTTTGCATCAACAGTAATGGGAAGCACAAAATAAATATATATTTCCAATTCAACACTCTGCATTCCCCTGAAACCTACGGCCAGGAACAGGGCTGATAGCCGTCCTTCGGGTGGTTGCCACAGTGCCCAAACCTGTCCTGATGACTGTTGACTTCTTCGTAACAGGCCAAGGGAGCATTTTTTGCACCTGGAAGTTTAGAGACAACAGCCATTACCGCCGAGGGTAAAACAAAGATACCTCTGTTGCCTCTAACACTTATCAGTTCTGGCCTCTGACAGGGACACTTGGCTACCGCTCCTGTCCCATCGCTAGCCGCCTCTGTTCGGGTGGTGGGACAGGTCTCGGAGGCGGTGGAATGGCCTGACCAGCCCAGACCACCTTCCACAGCAGCATCGGGGTATGTTTCTGGCTCGTTCTCCGCTCAGAGGGGCAGTGAGGTGTGCACGACTGTCATACACACAGGCTGTGTCAACGTTCAGCCTGAAACTCCTACGGAAAACGTCACCCTCTTCTGATGGCCCATTCCTGCCCCTCTCCACAAGCATGGGAAATCCATCCTGGGGTCTCCTCTGCCCTTCCCCACGCTGGTAATCCTGGTGGTCCCCAACTTCATGCGAGAGGGAGGGTGGGCACCCATCGGACTCGGATGCTGCCTTCTGCCCTAGACCAGACCTGGAGCTCAACGTTAGTACTGGTGATGCCAGAGCTGCCCGTTACCTCTCCCGTAGAGCCGCTGGCACTGCAGGTCCGGGGACTGGCAGCGCCCCTTGTAGCAGTAGCCGGTGCCGCGCTCACAGCCGTGCCCGTCCTGCACGTACAGGTCGGGGGGGCAGGACGCGGAGGACCCGTTGCAGAACTCGGCCAGGTCACACTGCGCATCGGCGGCGGGGCGGCACTGCGAGTTCTTCTGCTTGAACTGGCAGGGGAGGCAGAAAGGACTCGTCTCTCCGTCCCGCCAGCGCGGTCCCCTCTCAGGCCCCACACAGACCCTCCCGACGCTGCCCTCACACACGGCCCCGCTCCCTCGGGACGGCCGCTGAGGCTCCAGGTCACCACACGCCTGTGACGCTGCCCAGGACAGGCTTCCCCCACGAATAGTCCTCCCGGGGCGTTCAGGGAGCTGGGCTGGAAAGCCCTTCCCTGGGAACCTCTCCGATTGCACAGGGGAGAGTGTGCCTCCCATCCTTCAGCACAGGAACATACTGTTTCTCCAAAAATAAATGATGATCTTGTGGTAATTGTAAATACAAGCCTTACCTGACATTCATTACAACACAATCCAGAGGAGACAAATGCAGCACAAACATCATTAAGTTTTTTTGGAGATGCCCATCCAAGCAGAACCAGAAAGCTGGTTGCCAGCGCTGCTATAGACGCTGCTACTGCTCCGAAGTTTAAACACGCCCTTAATTTCTGTTAATGATGAACACGCCTTACCTGGCAATTTGCACAACATAATCCGAAGGAGCACTTCATTCCTTGTTTGAATTTACACTGCGGAGTGCAGCACTTGTCTAAGGCGCAGGCCTGCAAACACGCCAGAAATCATCATTTTTCTGCACATTTCCCCACCCGCAGGGTGACTGCTTGCCCTCACCCCACCCTCCTAACAAACAGCGCACCTCGGAGGAGCCGAGGGAAGAGCAGCAATGCTGCGCTTCTGCGTCTTACCACGGAAATGCTTTATACACCACCTGCGACCACTTCCAGCTGCCACCAGCCCTCGGGGCCAGGAGAAAGTACAACCCCCCGCCGCAGCGTGGCACCCACCTCCGCTCCCCCGCAGTCGCACTGCTCGCCGGGCTCCACGACGCCGTTGCCGCAGACGGCGGCGCGGTAGGAAGGCTGACGCAGAGTGTGCCGGATGAAAGGGCAGTCCCTGTTCTGCTTCAGGAAGGTTTCAAAGTCGCCGATGCTGCAGCTGCTAAAGGCTTTCGCCCCACTGAAACGTCTAAAATGAAGCAATTATCCGTACTTGTCTTCACACATCTAGTGCTGTTCACGCTCTCAAAATCTCTGTGCAAGTCAAGGATCACGATCGTCCCCACCACACGCCTGCGGGGCCGCGCACACGTGGCCAGGCGACGGGTGACACGCGGCTGCACGAGCCGGACGGCGCCAGCCGTAGCCGCGGCACCGACCAGGGACCCCCATCTCCCCCAGCGCGTCCTGCCCACCCGCCTCCCCCGCCCCGGCCCCCGCAGCCCCCGGGCAACGCCGCGGGCAGGGACGGGACCCCACCAACTCACAGCGCCTCCCGGCTCATGAGGCAGACGCGCCCGGGGCAGCGGCAGTCGCGGGAGTCGTCGTAGCTCACGCCCAGGCTGCGTCCCAGCAGCTGGGCCAGGAGGACGGAGAAGGACTCCAGCGTCACGGCCCCTTGGTACTAGAGGGAGGAGAGAGCGGGGCTGCCGCCGACGCGCTTTCCCTGCGGAGACCCCGGCGGACCCCAGCTCCGGCCGCGGAGGCTCCCGCCTGTCCCTGCCCCGGCCGCCCGTGGGCGAGCTGCGGCTCCACGGACACGTGGGCTGGCAGGGGACAGGCAGGGGACAGGCGCCACCGTACCACGGCCACCGCGCCGGCAGCGTCCCTCTGACACGCCTTTCCCGGAGCCGTTGCGCCCACGAACGCTGCTCGGTCCCTGTACCTGAAACACACGCAGGCTCACCGGCCGCCCAGCCCGGGACGTCCCGGCCGCTCCAGCCCTGGCCCGAGCAGCTGGTTGTGCCAAGCTCGGGCAGGTCTCGCTTTATGTTTGCAATACCTCGCTGCATCCTCACGTAATTTTTACAACAGGCATCACTGTCATGGCAAAGTCTGTTGTTCAAAAGCACGTGGATTCAGCAGGTTGTTACTGCCTGCTATTCAATAATGATAAGAATTCTTACAGGAGCAGGTACGGCACTTCGTGGGGCTGCACAGTGGGGCTGGTCTGCTTCCACTTCAAGAGCCGCGCCAGCACTTCTTCTCCACGCCCTGTTGTCTTAAATGTACTGTTGTCCATCCAGACCTCCATGGAGGACAGCATAACTGTCAGATTAAGAGACCTGAACATCTGAAAGTTTAACAAGAGAGGCGGCTGCTCCCATACGTTTCATTTCAAGTGCTGCTTAAGTGTTTGCTCTTACTAGCAGCCACGCTGCTTCAGGAAAACAGACGGGAGCAGTTGGCAACTGACGACTGCTTTGCACGTGTGCCGTGAAAAAGGTGTAGGAAATACAAAACAGAAAGACACCAAAGTGCATCCAAAAGCGGAAATAAATTAGCTCAGTAAACAGGATCTAATAAACCCCAAAACAACCTAAGCTTGAGTAGAGATGTTAATAAACAAACATACAGAATACACAAACTTGTCTTGTCTGCATATTTTAGGTTTCCAGGAGGAAGCACAATACTGCCTGTGACTTCCAGTCAAACGCTCCCCCAGCTGCGTGCGCCGCGTGCTCCGCCGGCAGGAGAACAATAGAATCCCTCCCCTAAGCCAGAGAGATGGCAGGGAGCCGCGGTGGCTGCTGGCACCCGCCCGGGGCACGGCGGGCCCTCGGCGGCGCGCGCGCCGTGGGCGGCCGCCGTCTCCGGGACTTGAGGCGTAGGCGCTGCTGGGCACGTGTTTGCGTTGGACAGCGAGGGGCAAAATCCCCTCCGCACAACCTCCTACCCCAGGCCGGACAAGTCCTAGGCAAACCTGGAGCTCTGACAGACTAATCCAAGAAGTCAGAAGCTAATGAGTGGGGAGTCCGTATTGCCAGAAAGCATGTTTAATTATTATCTCCTCAAAAATTAGACGAATCTACCACCCTAGCCATTAGTTGGCTGAAATAAGCCATCAAGATTTCCGCCTCAGTGCATATAAAACAGGAAAAACTTACGCTGCTGAGCAAGCTGGAGACCTGAACTATCTTCTGCGTCACAACATAGTCGTCTGCACCCAGGTGGTCGTACTGAAAAATGACACGAGATTCTACCTACGTTATTTGCCGCGCTGAAGCACACGATGCTTCATCACAATGTTTCTCAGAGCGGTGTCCTCCCACCAAGCCACGGCCACAAGGCACGGACGGTACGGAGCCGGGCAGGACCACGGAGACGACCGCGGCGAAGCTTTATCGCAGCTTGAGCAAGGGCAAAGGAAACAAACACAGCACAGGGACTGACTGACACAGACTTACCAAAGCCCTTTCCAAAACGACGTGGAGTGCCAGCTCTCTCTGGTACTTGGACGCTGCCTGGAAAAAAAAATTCTTCACTGTTAATAATTCATTGCTCTGTTTCAGCCACGAGGCATAAGAAATGCTGACTTGTCTGCAGGACTGAGACACTAAACCCTCCACGCGGCATCGCCATCTGCTGATCGTGTTTTCAGGGCAGAAAGCAAAAGCTGTGTAATAACAGCTTGGACAACGCTGAAGTCTTTGGCTAATAACGTTGGCTCTTGGCTCAGATGAACATCGGGGCCTTGGGGCACTCACATAAACCCATGGCTGAAGTAGCCAGCACATCACTGCCAAGCGTCTGCAAACTGGAGGGAGAAATATCCCCACTTTTACAAATACAAGAATAAATCTTGTACCCCTCGGCGATGCCTCTTGTAGGCACCAGATGAGTAACGAGCCACACAGCACCCCATCGCCAGCGCTGGCACTCATAAACCTCGCCCCCACCTCTGCCCGGCCAGACAACACCGGACAAAGCCTCCTGCGGGGTCGGGCCCCTCCTCGCGTGACGGGGACATCGGCACCGCCGCGGGAACAGGCTCACACTCACTTCGCCATCTCCACGCGCTTTGGACGACACCTCCTCTGCCGTCAGCCGCCCCGGCCCTCCCTCGCGGCGGCCGGTGGCAAAGAGGGAACCTGCCGCCTTCTCGTCGCTCACGCGATACACAAAGTGCTCGAAGGCAGGAGAATAACCCAGGGGCTCGATCCCGTAGCTGACGTTCTCAAACTGCAGCAAGCCCCTGCCACGGTGACGGCGCGCCGTCTGGCACCGGGCGCTGGCAGCCGCGGCGCGGAGCTGCCGGGGCTCCCCCCGGCTCCCCCGCGGCAGCGCCCGGCAGCACCGGCGGGCAGGGCAGCGCGGGGAGGTGGCGGTTCGTTACCTGAGCCCCGAGCAGGTGCTGAGGGTCACTGCCGAGTTGGGGAACCCATCGATGTAGCCCCAGTAGTGGCAGCCTCCCTACATCACGACAGACAACAAGGAGCCCCTCCCGTGGCCGCGGAGGTAACTCCAGCAGGGGATGGCACAACAAGGATTTTGTGGACAATCTCTCTTTGGCCCGGGTAATTAGAAACAAATCCGAGTGCGAGGATGTGGCACCCTCATGATAAGGAACTGCCCTGGCTTGTGTCGAGCCACACGCCGGGGGTGGCGGCTCTTTGCCTGGTCTCTCCGTAAAGAACAGTAGCCACAGTCAGGATTACAAGCGTTGAACCTAACTCAGTGACTCCAAAAGCCTTCACAGCCAAGAATCTGACCATGCATTTGCAAGGAAAACATTCTGTTTCACCCCAGCACCTCCTGCTGTCATTGGGAAGCAAAAATGTGGAGAGCGAGGGGAAGCACTGCTCCCCTGCAGTAACCAGCAACGTGCTCCAAAACACAACAGCGGGGCCACCCCGGACAACGCAGCGACAGCAGCACCAGGCAGGTCACCATTACCTTGACATGGGGCGAGTCAGAGCGCAAAGATCCCTTCTCGTTGTACGTGTAAATCCTGAAATCATCGGATAAAAAGAATCTAGAACAGAAAAACATTAAAATCCTCTGAAAACGCTCTGAAATGGTCTTACTCAGAGTTTGTTGTGCTTATTCCGGGTCCTGCAGCCTGCGCTTGTGCGCTGGCAGATGCGGAACCCTCTGGTGTCAGGGCTCACAGGCACGAACAGCCCCCAAACCCCCCCCCGCCACCCCGGCACACTGGGGCACGCGGCGCGCACACACGCATCCCCTGCGGGCTTCGGGACGTGCCGGCAGCGGGGCGTGATCCCGGCAGCTGCAGAGGCTGCAAACAGCCCCAGGGAGCAGCGCCAGCGGCCGCAGCCGGGCATCCCCCCGCAGCCGGGCACCGTCCCGGGGCAGAGCTCACGGCCCAGCAGCGCCGGGGAACAGGACGGCGGCGGTCAGGCGAGGCAACGCCAGGGCCAACTTACTGCTGCCGCAGGTGAAGGGTGTACGGCCTCCCCTCTATCCCGAGGACGTAGGACACCGTGTCCTTGCGCGTGCAGAAAAGCAGAGAAGGGGAGAATTAGGAGCGATGACCTCGGAGAAGCGCGCTCCGAGGGCGGCTACAAATGCTGAGGGCAAGCACAAGAGCTCAGCAGAGCGCGGTCCCCCCATCACCTGCGCAGGCAGAGCATGGCTGCCTAAAACTGTCCCTCTGCCAGTCACACCTGGCTGTTGCACATCACACCCCTGCATGCGTGCGTCCACTCGCACACACAAACACAACATAGCTTGGTTACTCAAGTACCGTCTCTCCAGCTGTTTTTGAGAGCAACCTCTGGGGAACCGTGATGTGCAGCAGCATTTGCGAACCTACAGAAAGGATTTGTTTCTCTGTTATAAGCACAGATTAGTATCACCATGGCTGTGCCCATCAGCCACAGCCAGAATCGCGTATGCTGTGAGAGGCACCTTTAGAGCCACATGGACAGACGCGGTCTCCGCCTGCCGAGGCTCACTGCCTGTGCTTTCTACCCTGCTGTCATCCACCCATGCTTTATTTTAAAGTATCTGCACACTTGCATGGGAAAAACCAAAATGATGCGCACTTACCGCTGCTGGACCCGAGCCCAGGAACGTGAACGCGGTATGATGGGAGCACGAGAGCAAACTCCCCCTGAACAAACCCACCTCGCCTCAGGAACCGAAACGGGGCTCAGGGAGGCCAGCCCCACACGCATCCAGAACCACACAAGAAACGCCCCCTTCGGAAGGAGCCGCACCACCCGCTCCGTCCCCGCGAGCATCGCTGGCCGCACCGCACAGCCGCCAGCGTCACGCAGCTTCACACGCTTAGACGGACGAAACCCAACCACCAACACGGGGCGGTGTCTGATGCAGAGGAAAAGGGTGCTACAACGGCTGCAGCCCCTCAGCCCCCGAGAGCAGGGGTTAAGGCTTGTCAAAAAGCACACACTAAGCAAAAAAACCCAGCCCTTCCACGGGATTCCTCCTGCCGTTTGGCGTGCCGTGCTGGGAGGCCAGCATCGTCCCACCCCCGCGCACCCCGGCCGAGCGGCCAGGAGGAGCGGCTCCCCCGGCCCAACGCCAGCCCGGGACAGACGGGCTCCCGCGCCAGGGACCCCCACCCTGGCCCTGGCAGCCCTTCCCTGGGGTCGCCCCCAGCCAGGGCTGTGGGGCCCGGTGGGGCTCGGGCGTGGGGGGAGCTGCTGCTGGCGTGCGGGCAGCTGCCAGGCCATGATGTCAGTTTCCAGGGTATGACGTCAGCTTGCAGCACGTGTCAGTTTCCAGGGCATGAGGCCACCCGGGTGCCGGCCTGGGAGGGCTGGTGGGGGTCGGTCCCCCCGCGGCCGCGCCACAGGCGGGATCGGGGCGGGGTGGGGCGGGGTGGGGGGGGAGGGGAGGTGTCCTCCCGCGGTGCCCCGGGGCTCTGCCGGCCCGGGGGGCGGCCCGGGGGGCGGGGGGGGGCTCTCACTCACGCAGCGCGGCCAGCGGCACCAGCCCCGGCCCCGGCGCCATCCCGCCCGGCCGGTACCGGCCCCGCCGCCCCGCACAGAGGCGCGCACACGCGGCTGCCCCCAACGCCTTTATTAGCGCCCGCGCCGCGGCCCCGGCTGCGGGTCCGGCTCCGGCTGCGGGTGCGGGTCCGTGTCCGGCTGCGGGTCCGGCTCCGGCTGCGGGTCCGGCTGCGGGTCCGGGTCCGGCTGCGGGTCCGGGTCCGGGTCCGTGTCCGGGTCCGAGTCCGGCTGCGGGTCCGGCTCCGGCTGCGGGTCCGGGTCCGTGTCCGTGTCCGTGTCCGGCTGCGGGTCCGGGTCCGAGTCCGGGTCCGGGTCCGGCTCCGGGTGCGGGTCCGGGTCCGAGTCCGGCTGCGGGTCCGGGTCCGTGTCCGGGTCCGTGCGGTCGCTGCCCTCCTCGGCGGCGGGGCTGTGCGGAGACACAGAGCGGAGCCTCAGCCCCGGGGAATCTCCTCACGTCCCCCCAGGAATCACTTCACACACCCCCGAGGGAATCACCTCAGCCCTCCTGGCTGATCGGCTCATACCCTCCCCTGGGGATCACCCCATACCATCCCAAGGGAATCATATCAGCCCCCCGGGATCACTTCAGCCCCCCACCCGGGATCACTCCTCATAGCCCCCCTGGGGCTGGGGATCCCCTCAGCCCTGAGGAACCTCCTCCTATCCCCCTCGGGGATCACCCCACACCCCCCCAAGGATCACCTTGGCCCCATCCTGCGCCCCCCACTCCCCCAGGGATGCCGTGGCGGAGGGCCCCACTCACCCCTCCATGCTCGGGGTCTGCCCCCCGCCGTGCCGGCCCAGCACCCGCCGCCGGAGGAGGAAGAGGAGGCAGGCGGCTGGGGTGAGGAGGAGCAGGAGGAGGCAGGAGCCCAGCACCGGCCAGGCCAGCGTCACGTCCTCCAGCGCTCGCTGCACGGAGAGGCCTGGCAGGGGAGAGCCCAGTGGGCAGCAGGACTGGGGCCGCCAGCCTCCCTGCCTGCACCAGGGACCCCGGCCCGGTGCCTGTGCCCACCTCCGCTGCGGGTACTAACCACCGTCCATCACCTGGAGGCCGCTGTCGACGCTTCCCCCCAAGCGCGACCCCTTCTGCAGGCAGTCAGGGGGCTTCCAGCCAGGGTGGCAGTGGCAGTGCCCCTTGTTATTGCACACCTGAAAAGCCCGGGGCGGGCGGTAAAAGTTTGCAGTGAATCCATGCAACGGGTTCTCCCGCCCAGACCAGCATCAGTCTCGCCGCCACTGGTCGTGCTGGGACAAGGCTACACGCGCTTATCGGCACTCTGGCGATTTAGGAAGGTGACAAGGAACACACCATAAAGTACAGGCTCCGATAGCCTTGAGACATGGAACAAGCATAAAACATCACCCTCCTGCAAAACCCACGTGCAGGTCGGTCTGAGGAGCAGAAGGCGGGAGCGGCTTGCCCTGGCTGTCAGCGCCCCGGAGCCAGGCGGGGGCCCAGAGAGCCCGCGGCCCGCCGTGCATCGCAACGCAGCTCTCCCGCTCCCTTCGACCACATTTTTTATCTACGTGAACGCCGTTGCCCTCAATTCTATGTCCCTTCAATTTTGCTTTCTTTTTTTTTCCTGTCCATAAACCAAACCCACCATCTAATTCTCCATTTCAGTGACTAAAAACTGTCATCATATTTTGATACTGGTTTTAGGACCAATACTTTAAATGGGTGCGCTCCCTGTATTAGCTGGCAAGGTGATGATTTTGTAGAGAATCAACCTAAACCGGGTCTTTGACCAGCTCCCGTACGAGCCACGGCCAACCTGCCAGGACGAAGCCCCCGCGCGCTGCTGGTGGAGTCACTTACGCCGTGGCCGTGGCACTTGACTTTGCTGTCACAGTCATACCCCAGGACCGAGTGTGGGTGACAAGTGTTGTTTATACACACCTAGGAGAAACCACACCAGCTCCAGTTCGGCACTGCCGTACCATCGCAGCACTCGCCCATCAGTCTTAGGTCCCAAAAGGGAGTGAAAATACACCACTTCTAAACAAACAATTGTGCTTTTACAAAGCGACATTTCCTGTCGTGGGGTTGGGTTATGCCCAATGGCTACTCCGCGCCAACCTTAGTGCAATGTTTGCCTGTTTTTACAGTGCTTGTAAACATCAAGACCTATTGTGCTGCAAAGGAGCAAATATTTCTAAAACCTTTTTATCACTTACAATTTCTACATTTTAGATGATTATGAAATGCTTTCTTACCTTCCCAGAACCACACTTTGTACCTGCCGGCACCAGAAGAGGATCCAGCCTCGCCGGTGCGTTCAAATAATCCAGAGATACACATAAATGCTCACGCACTTGGACGTAAAGAACGGCGGCGGCGGCTGACGCGAACGGAGTGTTGTACGGGTACGTGCAGATCAACTTCCCACATCTGAGATTCCTACAAAATCGATTTGCAGGGGATGTGTATCACACGCACGCTTACCCCCACCCATAAATGCTACCTGACGAAACACTAGAAACACGAAATAGCACAACGAATCTGGAGCGCTGCATGGTAAGGAAAAAAAAGCAGGACGGGGAAGTCCAAGAGACGATCTGCAACGCCAGGGGAGGTGCCGCACGACTAACCAGGAGAACGCGCACGTAACTCCGTTTATCGCTTCACAAATCTTACTGTCAGCTGGAGTCTTGACGCTCCCCTTGCCTGTGAAGCCCCAACCAAACACGCAGTTTCAGCGGAGCACGTGCCCTTTCCCTAGAGCGTACCTCCAAGCACAGGACTTATAGCCTTGTCTGGGCTGGAACCCGCAGTGTCCAAATCGGTCCCGCTGACTATTGAGTTCCTCGTAACAAGCCACAGGAGCATTTTTTGAACCTACAGGTTTAGCAGTAACATCTATTACCGTTTAAAGGCACGCAAAGGGACATGTTATGTTATCTAATAACTTCTTAATTTTTCATCCTGTTCACAGCAGAACATCGATGTTGCTCACTAAGTAGAGAAGATATAACATCTGTCCCCAAACGGCGAAACCCTCAGCAGCCTGAACTGCAGAGACACGGGATTAGCAAACAGCAGGTTAGTGCTCCGATTAAGGTCACTCACAGATCGTAATTTGCTTTTTTTGTTGCATTTCTTTGTTATCACTGAATAATTGGGCGAGCTGTGTGCTACTGGAGCGCACGTTAACCAGAGCCAAAACTCAGCTGGAAATGCGTCCTGAAGCGATGCCCTTCCCTCCCCGGGCACCGCTCCAGCCCTCTGCCCTCCCTTCGGGTACCGCACCCACCCTTCGCAGGCACCACAGGCTCTGCTCTCCCTCCTGCCCCCAGCTGCACGCACGAGGAGGGGCCGGGACACGGGGCACAAGCCTCGCACACAGCCCTGTGCCGCACCGCTCGTATCGCGTACGTTCAAGCGCAGGCCCTAAAAACCCTCCTGCTTCAACCGTTGATTGAATTGTGTTCAGGCTCCCGGGGGCAGCATCAGAAATGAGCTACCAACCAGCTACAAACCCTCATTTCCACTGAAACCAGGCTGAAAAGACACAGCGAGGCCAACCTGAGCTGGGTGCATTAGAGAGCAAAGACGCACACTGAGCATCGGTACTGCCGCAGCCGCCTCCTGCACCTGGGCACTGCCAGCAGTACCAGTGCAACCAGAGCTGCCCGTTACCTCTCCCGTAGAGCCGCTGGCACTGCAGGTCCGGGGACTGGCAGCGCCCCTTGTAGCAGTAGCCGGTGCCGCGCTCACAGCCGTGCCCGTCCTGCACGTACAGGTCGGGGGGGCAGGACGCGGAGGACCCGTTGCAGAACTCGGCCAGGTCACACTGCGCATCGGCGGCGGGGCGGCACTGCGAGTTCTTCTGCTTGAACTGGCAGGGGAGGCAGAAAGGACTCGTCTCTCCGTCCCGCCAGCGCGGTCCCCTCTCAGGCCCCACACAGACCCTCCCGACGCTGCCCTCACACACGGCCCCGCTCCCTCGGGACGGCCGCTGAGGCTCCAGGTCACCACACGCCTGTGACGCTGCCCAGGACAGGCTTCCCCCACGAATAGTCCTCCCGGGGCGTTCAGGGAGCTGGGCTGGAAAGCCCTTTCTCCAAAAATAGATGATGATCTTGTGGTAATTGTAAATACAAGCCTTACCTGACATTCATTACAACACAGTCCAGAGGAACATTTCACTCCTGGCTTAAACCGACATCTTTTAGTACAGCATTTATCCTTCAAGCATGCCTGGGGGCACATCGCAAAACCAAGTTATTCTACTTCTCCATCTCCCCTGCGCTTTTGACTGTCTGAGGTTGTCCCTTTCCTTCTTACCCCCAACATGCTACACTTGGGCAATATCTAGCAGAAAAAGTGGGCAAAGCTACCATCAGATCAACATCAATATGGAAACCATCTAAAACCAGACATAATCCTTCTTGGCTAGCCTCTACCTCAGCTGTGCCCTTAGTCCAAGGGCTCGTTGCTCTGAACACACAAACAGTACGAGCGTACGTATTTAGGCGTAACTCCCGCGGCACCCACCTCCGCCCCGCCGCAGTCGCACTGCTCGCCGGGCTCCACGACGCCGTTGCCGCAGACGGGCCCTCTCCGGTAGGACAGTCCGGTCAAGCGGGGCCTATGGAAAAGGCAGGCGCCTCCGTCGTGCTTCAGGAAGGTTTCAAAGTCGCCGACGCTGCAGTTGCTAAAGGCTTTTACCCCACTGAAATGTCTAAAATAAAGCAAATTATCCATACTTGTTTGTCTTCACATGTCTGCAGCAGTTTTCTCTCTCAAAATCTCTGTGCCATTCAAGGACTTGTTCAGACTCTGGCACAAGGCACAGCGGCCCCCCGGCATCTTTCAGCTCACTTGTCAAACCAGACTTTACAACTCAGTATTAAGAGAGACTGAGAAACATTCAGAAACATCTTGCTTGTGGAGAGAAAAGGTCTCTTTTTTCAAGGTTAGCACTGAATTAGTAATTTAATTATTCTTTTTTCACTTCTTAAAGGAATAAAAGCAGATATTTCTGATTTGTCGCTATTTTTGCAACAGAATGACAGTCACTGAGGACACCTCTGATGAGAGGACACCTGTGATCGTCCCCACCACACGCCTGCGGGGCCGCGCACACGTGGCCAGGCGACGGGTGACACGCGGCTGCACGAGCCGGACGGCGCCAGCCGTAGCCGCGGCACCGACCAGGGACCCCCATCTCCCCCAGCGCGTCCTGCCCACCCGCCTCCCCCGCCCCGGCCCCCGCAGCCCCCGGGCAACGCCGCGGGCAGGGACGGGACCCCACCAACTCACAGCGCCTCCCGGCTCATGAGGCAGACGCGCCCGGGGCAGCGGCAGTCGCGGGAGTCGTCGTAGCTCACGCCCAGGCTGCGTCCCAGCAGCTGGGCCAGGAGGACGGAGAAGGACTCCAGCGTCACGGACCCTTGGTACTAGAGGGAGGAGAGAGCGGGGCTGCCGCCGACGCGCTTTCCCTGCGGAGACCCCGGCGGACCCCAGCTCCGGCCGCGGAGGCTCCCGCCTGTCCCTGCCCCGGCCGCCCGTGGGCGAGCTGCGGCTCCACGGACACGTGGGCTGGCAGGGGACAGGCAGGGGACAGGCGCCACCGTACCACGGCCACCGCGCCGGCAGCGTCCCTCTGACACGCCTTTCCCGGAGCCGTTGCGCCCACGAACGCTGCTCGGTCCCTGTACCTGAAACACACGCAGGCTCACCGGCCGCCCAGCCCGGGACGTCCCGGCCGCTGTGGGCCGGTGGGGGATCCCGGAGCTGCACAGCTGAATCCCCCCGGTCCCCTGGGCGGCTCCGCTGTCCCCCGGTGCCGCCGGCAGCCCAGGGGAGCCGCTGGCGGGGTCTGCGTGGCGGCCGGTGCCCGTGCCGCGGGCCGGGCCGGGACCGGGGCTGCAGCCGAGCCTCTCCTCGGCCACGGGCTGCGGGGACGGACGGCGCAGCTGGGTACGCTACATCACCACGGAACAGCAGGCTGGAAGGTGTGTCTTGAAAGAAGTGCTTTCAGAGTATTAAGGAATTAGGAAATACGCAAGCCATAAGTTTCATTTATGAAAACATTTTTCATGGGAATCTTTACAGTTGAACCTACATTGGTTTAACTGATTTCTGTCACGTAATATTTAAGGAGCAAGGAAACCTTTATCTTACACTAATAGATAAGCTACGTCGTGCGACCGCAGAGCGAGATATGACTGTTTCCACTGTAAAAATCGCTGTAGAAGGTCATCTGCCTCCCCTGCTGTCGATATCTTATTCTCCTCTGTCCACAGCTCCAGGGAGGACAGCACGATGGTAACATTAAGCGGGTTAAACATCTGAAAGCGCAAGAGAGGAAACGCCTGCTCACATACCTCTCCTTCTGGGCAGAAGTACAGCTCTATACAAGAAATAAATCAGGCAGGAAAAGCCAATTGCTGTTTTCAGTCGCTGAATGACATCTGTATGACAAATAGAAGGAGCAAACCTAGAAAATAAGAAGCTCTACCAAGAGGCATGAGAACAAAGCCTAATAACTTCATAGGAAGGTTTTAGGGGGGTTTGAATCACTTGTTGTTATACACATCAGTCATAACAGCACCAGTGGAGGGAAGAAAAGGATTAGAAGTTGCTCATAAGCACCCGAGTGGAAACAGATCAATGGTACGGCTGGTCGGTGGGACAAGATCTGCAGCACAGAGGGGAGCGATCTGGGAAGCCTCAAAACGTCAGACTTTGGCTGCCTGCATTTTTGTACCTCTGCAGGAGACATTGCCCCCACATATGGAAGGATATTAACTTGTATCAGACCGACGGGGCTAGAGAAAACCTCCTCGGGAAACACCTTGCGGGCTGTCAAGGCCAGGCAGCTTTCCCCGCGGCGCTGGTGCAGTCGCAGCGCGAAATGGAAAGACCCACCCCAAGCAGCTGACCACGGCTCTAGCACGGACCGTACCGCTAGTGCCGTCACAGCTTTAAAGAGCTTATTTTCACAGTTGCTAAGCCAGACCTTTGTGTTAGCCCACTGGGACTAAACCCCTCGCCCACCTCTGAGCAAGTCTGGACCCGGCTGCCGGGAAGCCAGGAGCTCCTGCCGAGCCGTGCCCAGCCTCCACGGCCAGAGCATCGCGCGCCAAGACCTGGAATTCACGTTTACGTAACCTCCTCCTAAACCCAAGAGCAGCTTGGAAATCGGTGGCCGTTACTAACCAAACCCCCCATCATCTTACTACAATATAAACCAGACTTTAAGAACTTACGTTGTTGACCAGATTGAAGACCTGGATTATCTTCTGCATCGCAGCATTCGTGTCTGAACCCATGTGGTTGTACTGAAAAATAACCCAAGAGGACACAAGAGCAGACAAGGCATTTACCACGGCGGCGCGCAACAACGTTGAATGCTGAAACGATTGCCAGCACCCAATCACGTAAATGGGAGCTACGAATTTTCAGTGTTTTTTTCCTACAAAATCCACAGTGCACGTAACTTTTCAGAAGGGAAACAAACGCATAGAAAAGCTGGGAAATGGCAACATTTCTAGGTGCACAGAGTCAGGCGAACATGTGAAGAAAACGACTGGCACAGACTTACCAAAGCTTTGTCCAACACTATGTACACTTTTAAGTATTTGGGAGATTGTGCTGCAGCTGAGAGCGGCTGAAAAAGAAAATGGTCTCCAATGCTGTTTATTTCTATGATGTTCTACGGTCACTTTATTCCTGAGGTTCGCTACGCTACTCAAGTGTCCATTCGAAAGCAATGCTTTGATGCTGTCTTCAAATTAGCACAAGGTAAGAAGGCATTCCAAAGTAGCTAATTCTGACTTCTTTCAGAAGCCTTTTTACCTCGTCAGCACCTCTCATTAGGCACCAGATGAGTAACGAGCCACACAGCACCCCATCGCCAGCGCTGGCACTCATAAACCTCGCCCCCACCTCTGCCCGGCCAGACAACACCGGACAAAGCCTCCTGCGGGGTCGGGCCCCTCCTCGCGTGACGGGGACATCGGCTCCGCCGCGGGAACAGGCTCACACTCACTTCGCCATCTCCACGCGCTTTGGACGACACCTCCTCTGCCGTCAGCCGCCCCGGCCCTCCCTCGCGGCGGCCGGTGGCAAAGAGGGAACCTGCCGCCTTCTCGTCGCTCACGCGATACACAAAGTGCTCGAAGGCAGGAGAATAACCCAGGGGCTCGATCCCGTAGCTGACGTTCTCAAACTGCAGCAAGCCCCTGCCACGGTGACGGCGCGCCGTCTGGCACCGGGCGCTGGCAGCCGCGGCGCGGAGCTGCCGGGGCTCCCCCCGGCTCCCCCGCGGCAGCGCCCGGCAGCACCGGCGGGCAGGGCAGCGCGGGGAGGTGGCGGTTCGTTACCTGAGCCCCGAGCAGGTGCTGAGGGTCACTGCCGAGTTGGGGAACCCATCGATGTAGCCCCGGTAGTGGCAGCCTCCCTACATCACGACAGACAACAGGAGCCCCTCCCGTGGCCGCAGAGGCAATGCCCTCACCCGTCACCGAAAGAGCTGAACTGCACATACTGGAGAGCGGCTCTACGCCACAACACTTACGGGAAAAAATCCCCAAAGCAATCCAAGGTTACCTTGATATGGGTTGAATCAGAGCGTATAGATCCCTTCTCATTAGACACGTAAATCCTGAAGTCATCAGATAAAAAGACACTACAAAAGAAAGGCATACGGTGAAACACTTAAAATAGCATCTCTTTCCCAGAGTCTTTTGCGTTTATTCCAGGTCCTGCAGCCTGTGCTGGTACGCTGGCAGATACAGAACCCGCTGGTGTCGGGGCTCACGGGCACAACAGCCCCAGGGAGCAGCGCCAGCGGCCGCAGCCGGGCATCCCCCCGCAGCCGGGCACCGTCCCGGGGCAGAGCTCACGGCCCAGCAGCGCCGGGGAACAGGACGGCGGCGGTCAGGCGAGGCAACGCCAGGGCCAACTTACTGCTGCCGCAGGTGAAGGGTGTACGGCCTCCCCTCTATCCCGAGGACGTAGGACACCGTGTCCTTGCGCGTGCAGAAAAGCAGAGAAGGGGAGAATTAGGAGCGATGACCTCGGAGAAGCGCGCTCCGAGGGCGGCTACAAATGCTGAGGGCAAGCACAAGAGCTCGGTGCTTCCTCAGGGAGCGGGCACAGCCTTTGCCGTGCTGGCAGCCCTGGTGTGGTCCTGCCCCACCACCGCCCTGCAGACCCCCGCCCCACTAGAGCCCTGAGGCGATGGCCTGCGGAGCTACCTCCTCCCCCGTCGCATTCACGGGCCGTGGGACCGTGATCTGGGCCAGCACCGGCGAGCCTGGAGGGGAAAGAGACCCGCATGGTGCCGAGCCCGGCCCCGGCCCCAGCCCCAGGCAGTGCGGGGCAGCCCCGAGGCCCGGGGTCAGGAGGGTCCAGAGGGGTCCGGGGGACTCACGCAGCACCAGCAGCACCAGCAGCGCCTGGTGCAGCCCCATCTGCCCGTCCGGTAACGGCCCTGCCGCGTCGGTTGGGCCCCGCCCACCCGGGAAAGCAGAGGCAGACGAGAGCACCTTGTACAAAACCGGCATCTTTATTGCTCATTTGTTTCTTACAAAGGGGTCGGTTACAGCCCTTTCGCCAGAGCCCGGCGGTACCGGGGCGCCGCGCGCTGCCGCAGGGAGCAGGGACGGTGCTGCCGAGCGCGAAGGTTTAAACGCGTGTCGGACACGGACGGCGCCTCCGCTTTCTCCACACCTGCTCGGGGGGCAGGGATAAGCGTACGCTTTAAAAAACAAAGTCAGTAGTCATCTTCAGTATTCAACACGTGTAAAGTTTCAGCTATTTCCTTTCCATAGAATCGCTTCTAAAAACCGCACGCTCGCTGCCCTACGCCACCACCCTGCGGATATTGCTAACGTGCACGCTGGAAGTATAAAAACTCTTTATCTGTTAAAAGGCACCATTTCAACATAGTTTTAGTTCGCACATACAGCTTCAGACACAACGAAGTATGTCTCTTCTCGGATGACCTCATTCCCCGGATTCCCTCTGCTCGTCCCCACCCTCCGCGCCGGGCCCGCTCCCGCCGCGGGCGGCCTAGAGAGGCTGCCCCAGACACCCGCCTCGTTCGGCTGCGAAGCTAACCCTGACAGACAGACAGACACAGCCCAAACTGAGGAGAATACAAGGAAAATTAGGAAGTGATTATCTTGGAACAAACAGAAGACCCCCACAAATACGTCTGGTGATATTCTAGGTGACGTTTTACATATTTTAATAGTGTTATAAATCTTAGTCTAAGTTTATGGGAAACCACAGGAGTTCAAGTATTTTATTACTGCAAATGCAAACACTATATATATATATTTATATATGCAGATACAGAGGGAAAGATTTTTGTTGTTGTTTGGCAATATTATGGGGGATTTTACAGACTGAGTCTGTACTGGTTGGCTGGCACAAAGTGACAAAGCCAATCACTCTTTTCAGTACTTCTTTCACTTCTAGCAAGTTTGGCAACGGATTTCTATTTGTGAGCACCTGCGCCCAGTTTCTACCCACGGCACAGCGGCCCCGCGCTCACCACGTCTCCCCTCCTCCGCCGGCACGCCACGTGCTGAACACGCCTTTTCAGAAAGGGTGTTTTAAAATCTAGTTTAGCCCGTGGCGTGGAAGCGGAGGGCAGTCCCATCGAACGCAAGTTAGGCTGTAAGCATCCTGACTGACACTAAAGGGGTTTGGGGATTAGGGGAAGAGGCTGCGTTAGTCAACAGGTTCCTGTTTAAAGTGCTCGGAGAAGCTCCGGGGGTCGAGGCAGATACGGCACTTTCTGCTTCTCGGTGTTCTGCAGGGACTGCCTCTCAGTCTTCTGACCGAAATGAAAACCTAAGAGCACCCCATTTTCTAAAACCAAAATACGGCCATGTCTCTTCGTACCTTTATCTCCATTGCCCGTTCACGGTATTAGTGGAAATTAGTACAGGATTCTCATTTAGCAAGTCAGTTACTAATTTAAAACCATTAAATTTTGTGCTATATGAGCACTGCTTAGTGTCAGTCAGCATGAAAGTAAGAATTTAAGTGCATTATTACACATCAATAAACATATATACATGCATAGACATGTTTACAATATATTTATCTTCCTCTGAAAAAGTACACCGATACCTTATTTCACTTGTGCCATTAATGTGTAAATGGGTAACATTTTCCAGTCCATGCAAAATAATTTTAAGATAATTGGCCAGATTTCCTTGTTTCGAAAACGGCATGGGTTACCTCAAGTTCTTCACTGTACAGATAGAAAGACGACAACAAATCGGATAATTTCATGATTAGGGCTCATCGCAGAAATGGGGGAACCAAAAGCCACTCGAGTGCTGTACTTTAAGCATTATTCAGCTGCAGGCTGCTCGGCTCCCAGCCGCACAGCCCCGCCGCCGTTTACAAAGCCACGCTACTCAGATCTAAGAACGGGTTAGATGTTTTCGGTTCCTGTAGCTTTGGTAGAGGTATTTAGTTTAAAGTTTTACATTCCTCGTTTCAATATCTCATTTGCCTTATCCCAGGCTGCAGAAGGAAAGCTTTCCAGGATTACCACGGGCCGCTCGATGCAAGAGGGACGACTGCCATTTCAGCTGTCTCAGTGGACAGGTCAGCTCACGGGAAGGCCCCGAAGAAGCCCAAAAGCTATTTGGGAGGCAAAGGTGCCGGTCGAGAAGGAAAATACTGTCCCTGAGGTAAACATTTTTGCTGTGAAGGAGGAGGTCCCTGAGGTGCACATCTCTGTTGCGGAGGCGGCGGCCTACAGGGGGACAGAGAAGCCGTCGTCAGGCCAGGTGGCTGCGCCCCACGCGCGGCCCTCCCCCGCCCCGGCCCTGCTCCTGCCCTCGGCTTCCGCGCCGAGGGCTCACGTCGAACACGCCGCGGTCAGACTCGGCTGCCCGTTGCCCGCGACCCTCCCGGTTTGTCACACACCATCTTCCCCAAAATAGTTTGAAGATCCCCACGAGTTTCCCACCCGCACAAGCTATTTTAAAGCACTCCCTCTCGATACCCTGTGGTTTCTGGACACGCGTGTCTTATGGCATGGGCTTTACATCTTAGGAATACAATTAAAAAGTAAAATGAAAAATAAAGGTAAACGTTCTGTTCAAAGTTAATGAGAAATGGCCCTGCACTAGGCAATAACGTTCCCCAATCAGCAAAACGCCAGATTTTTGAGTAAGATCTTTTTGAACTGGGTATTTTGAGAAGCATTTCATTCACCTGCATGCAGGGCTAATCTGGCGTACAGCGTTCCCAAGCCTGTTAATCATAATGTAGCCGTGACAGTGTGCAAAATGAATGCTGCGGGTAACAGCACTTTGGTTCCACAGCGTGAAATGAAGGAGAAACTTCTTTCAATAAAAGGTCAGTCCTGCTTGCACATAGCGTGTGACGGAAGACCCTAATGCTTACAGAGATGAAGGCAACGACAACCTGTATACATCGGGGCACCTGCCAATAGTGATTTGCAATAACTCAACCAACCTTGTCGGCAGCTTCTGTGGCTGTGGGGGCTGGTATTGCTGAGAGGGGTAGTAAGACTGATGGTAAGCCTGCTGAGGATACTGGTTAACGGGGTAAGATGGAACAGGAAAGGTATTTGGTTCCATATCCTACAAAGAAAACAACGAGAACGTTCAGAGATTTGCACTTAGGGAATTGTTTGTTTCGTAACACAGAATACACAGAATCGTATAGGTCAGAAAAGACCTTTAAGATCATCAAGTCCAACCATTAACCTAACGCTCTAAACCAGGTCCCCAAGCACCACATCTACACGTCTTTTAAATACCTCCAGGGATGGTGACTCCACCACTTCCCTGGGCAGCCTGTTCCAGTGCTTGACAACCCTTTCAGTGAAGAAGCTTTTCCTAATGTCCAGCCTAAACTTCCCCTGGCACAACTTGAGGCCATTTTCTCTCATCCTATCACTTGATACTTGGGAGCAGAGACCAGCCCCCCCCTCACTCCAGCCCCTCTCAGGCAGCTGCAGAGAGCAAGAAGGGCTCCCCTCAGCCCCCTCTTCTCCAGGCTAAACCCCCCCAGCCCCCTCAGCCGCCCCCCAGCACACTTGTGCTCCAGACCCTGCCCCAGCCCCGCTGCCCTTCTCTGGACACGCTCCAGCCCCTCCAGGCCCTTCTTGTCCCGAGGGGCCCAAACCTGAGCCCAGCATTCGAGGTGGGGCCTCCCCAGGGCCGAGCACAGGGGCCCCATCCCTGCCCGGCTCCTGCTGGCCACACCAGTGCTGACACAAGCCCGGGGGCTGGTGGCCTCCTTGGCCACCCGGGCACTGCTGGCTCATGCCCAGCCGGCTGTCAGCCAGCACCCCCAGGGCCTTCTCCGCCGGGCACTTCCCAGCCCCTCTGCCCCGGGCCTGGGGCGCTGCCTGGGGTTGGGGTGACCCAAGGGCAGGGCCCGGCACTGGGCCTTGTTAAACCTCACACAACTGGCCTCGGCCCATCGATCCAGCCTGCCCAGGCCCCTCTGCAGAGCCCTCCTGCCCTCGGGCAGATCGACACTCCCGCCCAACTTGGTGTCACATGCAAACTCCCTGAGGGTGCCCTCGATCCCCTCGTCCAGATCACTGATGAAGGTATTAAACAAGGCTGGCCCCAACACTGAGCCCTGGGGAGCCCTGCTCGTGACCAGTCGCCAACTGGATTTAGCTCCGGTCACTACAACTCTTTGGGCCATCCAGCCAGTTTTTTACCCAATGAAGAGTACGCCCACCCAAGCCACGAGCCACCAGTTTTGCAGGATACTGCTGTGACATTAGTTAAGTGACATTTAAGACCACTTGCAAACAAACCTGAGAAACGCAGCAGAAAGAAGCAACAGCACTCTGAAAAGTACTACATTTTGGAAAAAAACCAAAAAGGTTGATCCATGACAAGCACTTGATTTGTTCTGCAAGTGTGCTTTGGTCAGTCATTGCATTCAGAGAGGAACTGCATTCTGCAAAGGAGCGGGGCCAGGGAGCTGGCAAGGATTGCTCCCTTCCTCGTGTGGGGTGGGGGTTCCAGCAGGAGGGAAAGGAGGTAGTAAAGCAGGCAAACTGCTTGCCAAGCCAAGCACAGCATGTTAAAAAAAAAAAAGCTTAAACAGTGGGAAACTGAGGAGTTCACACACACACCCCTTAAGAAATAATTATCCTCTTTGCCTCTTAGCAAAGAAAAAACCTGATTTGCAGAAATAGAAAAATAAAGTAACTTTGAAGCTTTTATTAGGGCAAGAATTATATGAACTACCTTCATCTGTTACTTTAAAGTAAGAGATAACAAAGTAATGAAAAAGTAGATCACTCCTACCCTGGGTACGCCTCTTGGAGGATAAGGCATGCCATGTGAAAAGCCCCTGTGGTGGTAGTCTCTCGGTTCAGTTTCTGTCCTAGGAGGTGGTGACTGAAGTGACCTGAAATCCCGTTGATATAGACTGTGTGAGCATATAACCTTGACAGAATGACTATGCAGGCTATGAACCCAAGCACTTGAACCCGCTAGATGGATTTGTACTATCTTAGCACACATCAAACGTCAGGAAGATGACATTTACCACAAATCTAACAAACATAACCCTTTTTCTGTTTAGGACTATGACAGCTTTATTTTGCCACTTTATACCAAAGGTGGGACCCAAAACCATAAAACCCATCACCAATGAACAGCAACAAACATAACGGTAAAAAGATAGTTCTGCTCCCTCAATTTAAGATGAATTTAGCTTTTCTGTTCCTGCCCAGGGCAAGCAGCATGCGTCACTTGATGCAGGGGCCTTTGCCTGCCACCCTGGGACAGGAATATGCCTCCATACTTTGGCATTGGCTTGTGTAAACCAACGTCCAGGGACTACTTCGGAAGGGCAGAGAAGCAGGTAAAAAGGAGACTGTACTTACGAATGGCAGCGTGACATCAGCCTTCTAAACCATCGCTTCAGCCTGTCTCTTTTTGCAAATGCCAGAGCAGCAGCTATAAGGAGTGGGAGGACCAGGAAAAAAAATACCAGCAGCCCATTTCTCAGCGAGGTGTCTTTGTTTGATGGGGAGAAAATGACGGAGAAGAAAAGAAGTATTACATGGCGTTACCACCACTTGACTCATTGTAGCAGTGAATATTTGGTAGGATTGGTTCTACCACTATTTTCCATTTTTCATAGAAGAAAAAAATGAAGGAATCTAGTAAGACTGCATGATATATGCCCAAATATATTATTTTCTGATTACCTTTTCACAGGGATTGTCTGGTTAAAGATGAAAGGACTGTACGTGCCATCATACCCTGGGCTATAACAGCATATTGAATTACTAGATCAATACCTAATTTTTCTTCCACTACATTACTGTGAAGATCTTATGAGCTCAACTGAAAGACAGAAAAATGGAGCTTCTGCCCTTTGGTCTGATCCTAAATCTTCCTCTTCTCCTGCCATTGTCTGCTGTAGGCAAGGAACTCAGGTTCTTAATTATCTCTACATTTTTATATGCAGCAAATTTCTCCACTGCAGGCTGTACAAAAAAAGCCTCTCCCTTTTTTTTGTCTGATGATTTGAGGCATCTGTCCATGCTTCAACGTGACTCTCCAGGCCGGTATTGCATCAACACAGTGTCCAGCTCCCCCCAAACCCACACCACCTTATGAAAAACAGTCAAGATCATTCTTGCAGCTCAAAGAAAGGACTACATCAACCCCATCTTTACATAATCCACATGGGCATTGCACAAGTTTTCTCCAAATTACGGCTTGGATTTGGCTTCCTATTTCATCTTCAGACTGTCAGCGAGAAAAGTAAGCTTCACAGCCTCTTTCAGTTTGCTCTGTCATGTGCACGAATCGTGCTCCCCTGCCCCAGGCACCATTTTCCCACTCTTACAGTCAGACATAGATACATATATCTTCCACGTACAAAGACACATCATCTTGCCACATCAGGCGCTGACCTAGTACCTTTCCTGGGGGAAAAACTCTATGAAAAAACCCACAAAATTCTCTCCCCAACCCATCTTTTCTCTCCACAAAAAAAAGTGAACCCAAAGCCTGTCAACAATATAGTGTCACAAACCTCCGCATCTCCCTGTTTCCTTATCACGTATCTCTTCTATACCGTACGTTGTTTGGGGCAGGGACTACGTTTGTATTTACTACCAAATGAAGCACACTGCCTGCACTCAAATAATTAAATGTTAATAAAATAGGGACTTGTCAACACGCGCTGCCCTAGCCCACCTCGGCCAGACGTTAGACCTGACGGCACTGCAGGCGCGCACGCAGCTACCTGCGGATCCCAGAACAGGGCAGCTACTCCTCTCTGCCACCACTGCTAGAAGCAGCGAGTCCTTACGGACATGCGGATTCACACGCACGGATTCGAACCCACCACCTCAGCCAAATTTCACGTTTTGTTTGGATCTGAGAATGGAAGGGGGTTCAGTTCCCGCTTGGATACGGACAAGCCCAAGAAGATTTTGGTCCAAGGTGGCAGAAATCACCTGAAGGCAATTAAACCAGCCCAGTTTCTTTACAGATCCCCAGCAGCCCAACAGAGAAGTGCGACACCTCGAGCCCAACGCCTTAACTCGAATCGCTTGCAAATGAAACCCGGCGAAGGGCCGAAGAGCCGACCACTTCAGCCGCGTCAGAGCAATGAGGCACCTGTGCTCGGCCCAGCGCCAGCCTTAGCCAGACGGGCCCACAGCTCTGGAGTTGCCTCACAGCTACTTGCCGTTATACGGAGGTCCACTGTCCAGGCTTCCTCCGTAGCCCTTCGTGTCACAGTAAGGAGGGGCCCAGCCTGCTTCACAGTGACAGTTCCTGTTGTTATTGCACACCTGTATTTACACAGCGCAAACATCACAATAAGGCCTATTTAGTAACTTAAGTCCCCCCATATTTAAAAGCAGCACGCAGTAGCCACGACCGTCTATTCTGTCCCTTCCATATCACTGGGCCTGGAGAACTTTAACCACCAACTCCCACGTCAATTCTAAATAGTCCTTGGCCGGGCGTCTCAAGATTTCACATGACTGAGCGAGCACAGCGTTTTTCAGGGTGAGCTTCCAAAGATTAGCTATCCCAATGGCATAAAGAGCCGGGTTGTTTTTTTTTTTTCGAGATGCAGAGTTTCAAATTACATTAGTAACACTGGAACTGGGAATTATTCTTGCCTGGCAAAAAAATATAATCTTAAGAGCTTTTGTCAGAGATTTTTTTCATACTGTTATTGGCTATCTTGCCCAGAAACATTTTATAGAGAGTTTTACTGTAAAACAAAACAGAAAAATTAAGTTACTATCCACCATTTTAAAACTTGGTCAACTTACATAACTTTAGTCCAATTTTTGCTGACTGCTAAAGGCACTTTTCTCATTAACAGTACGAAAAACCAGCTTTTTATAGCAAAAGCCATCCTTAAGAAACCCACAGCTTCGTTTTTTTATTAATCACTGCATCTAGCATCATGATTACTTTATTCCACATTAGCTACCGCTGTTAACAGAGAAGGGCAAAAGACTTCCTAAGTGAAAAAAAGACTAGTATATAGACACTATTGATTAAGCACAGTTACAGTGTGCCTGGCTCAGGCTGGGACCTTTGATTAAAAAAAGCCTGTTTACAGATTTGCACAGCCATTGGATTCTAAAAAACCTAATGTTCTCATAACAAAGATGTCAGAGGACCTTACAGCAATACTGCCAGTTAGATCAAAACTTGCAATGAACACCAAGTCTGTAAGCTGACTGTGAGTAGGAGCGGAGGCTCTTGCTCCACTTACCCCGTGTCCGTGGCACTGCCTCTCCACGTCACAGTCGTAGTTCAGGACAGAGGCACTCACACACTGGAAGTGCCTGCAGATCTAGGGGAATCGAGAGAGATGCACACCAACGAAGTGAGAGGGCATTTCACTGACCTACCCCTGCGCTCCCCAGCGCGCGGCTCTGCAGCCACTCTGTGCTCACTGACCACAAAGCAAGTCTCATACTCATACGTGATAAACCCAAACTCAACAGAAACACGTCTGTTCTAGTGAAGGCTTCTCAGCATGGGGTCTGAACTGTCACTGGAAGCCCTTTGTCTCTAGTCTGAATGTAAAGGAATAGCAATTATACTGTGCGCAGTAAGGACATGTGGAATGCACATTCCTCTGCCGGGGCTAAGCTTCCAGGCTTTTCAGTTCAGTCTGATTTTAATTGAAGTTGTCTTAAAGGCCATTTGTGTGTGCCCAGCTCTTCCTGCTCATTGACAGAGCAAAGATTCTGGCTCTCAGCAAACTTAATTTCTTTTGCTTCATCTATAAATGAAAGGCTCATTACATTTTTCACGCGCACACTGCGGTACTAGGCGGTGCGAGGCACCAACGCACTCGCTCGGTTTTGCATTAGCTACAGGCATCAAAAAATTTAATGGCCATAAATATTCATGAAACAACGCAGCTGAAAGTTTTATTCACATGAAAACCCCACATTATTACTTTAAGAAATAATTTTTTTAATTGTTAATTACCTTTCCAGTATCACATTTGGTGCCTTCGTTCACCATTCCTGGGTCTGGGACATCAGAGCCTAGCTGGAAATCTACGCCCCAGCACATGGTGCCTCTAATGGGAGTTTGGATAATAGCAGGCTTAATTCCAAAAACAGGCATAGTTTTCACATTTTCACATTGCAGCTTCCCACACATGGCATTCCTACAACACCAACATACGAACACTGTAGTGACACTTGCATTTATTCTGAGAAAAAGACTATCACATATTTGACATGATCTTTTCTTTCTACTGGAAGACACCACTTGAAAATAAAACTGAGGCAAGTTGCCAAACAAAATTGAGCCGGGCCTCATTTCAGTGCTGCAAGAGTATGGATTCATCCCTCCTTTCTGTTAGCTGTTGGGATCTTCACATTAAAGAAAACATGATGATTTGCTACTCGTTTTTCTGTACGTGAACACCTCAGGCTAAGAACAATCCACAACGGGAGATGTGGAACACACTCCCTGCCACAGCCCCGTGTCTGAACGTGTGACGCGCAGATCCCCCGAGGCCACCGAACACCGCACACGTGGAAACCTGCGGCACGAGCCCCAAACCTTCAAACCCAGCTATGGAAGAGCTGCCTCAACATTTAACTCTTGCCCATAATAGCTGAAACGAGTTTGAAGCCAGACAATCTAGAACAGAAGCCAACAAAACTCACAACTGCATAAGTGTGAGGTCTTTAAGTGCTAATAACAGCTTCATAAATTAGAAGAGAGCACATTTTTCTAAGCAAATTCATGGCGGTTTCAGAATGATGCATGCATGGCAATAAGGTTAGATTATGGGACAACGTGTCTCTCCCCAGTGCACCTGCTAAAACTGCTAAAAAACTAATACTACAGCACCCGAATCAGGATTCTCCATGATACATTTAGGAACTTTTTGATGCACTGGGCTCAACTCACCAGCTGGAACATTTCTTGTAGTCATGGCCATGGAAACCACAGTTGCCAAATCTGTCACCCTTGGAATTCACTTCAGCAAAACAAATGTTGGGGGCTGCTTTGGCTTCTGCAAACAACAGCCCATCCCCCAGACAGAGGAACCAAGTTAAATAGGGACAGACACACCTCGTATCATCATGTCTTCTTCACCCAGAGGAATTATCCTGCTACACACCTAGTATTTTCCAAGCAGCACAGAGAGCTTAAGAACTCGATCAGAACAATAAAGAGGTGAAAATGTCAGCACTATGAGGTTCCAAGTTTAAAAAGAGAGAAAAATAGTCACTTAACATTGATTCAATTATACCATTTGGTTATTTCTTCATGGCTTCTTTACAGCTCTATACACCGGAAGCCCCACTGTAATAGGAATGAGCACTGCAAGAAAACTACTACTTGAATCACCAGCACAGCATTAAACGTAACAAAGGAAGAACGCGTGAAGGCTAAGCCATAACCACCACTATTTCAAATCCTTTGCCAAAGCCAGCTGGTCTTTGTTACAGGAAAACAAGTAAATATATTTTAAACAAACTTAGCTACGTTTCCTAGAAAAATTGTAACACTGTGCTCTCCCTCACTTGAGCCAAAGATGTCCTGACACTGTGCGTCGTAGTACTGGCAAACGCCATTGTAACAGTAGGCTTCCTCGTTGTGGCACGGGTGACCATTCTGAACAGTGAAGTCTGGCTGGCAGAACTGGGACGTGCCGTTGCAGTACTCTGGAAGGTCACACTCGTTGTTACTTGCCCGACACTCGGTTCCTCCAGGAAGGAGCTAAAAAGAGACGGGAGGGTGAAACTGCATCAGAAAACAGGAACCTTAAAGCAGAGACAAACTGCACCCAACCCACAACATGCCCCCAAAAAAGGGCACTGGTCTGAAGCCCTCGGTGGGTGCTGTGTACATGCGTGACAATTCCCTCCCAGATGCACTGCTAGGCTAATGCCCTCCTCTTCTCGACCACCGAACAACACTTCCAAATACTACATTTGAGTCTCTTACCCGGCAGTTTTTACAGCAGTCGCCGTAAGCACATTCAGCACCCGATCGGAGTCTGCAAGTACCTGGCTCACAGCAAGGATCACTTTCACATTCCTGAAAATGGAAGTACTGTGAGTGTCAAGAAACCGCATGCTCTGCCACGCACAGTCCCCTCTCCAGCAAGGGGCACGCAAGGCTACCCTGGCAGCATTTGTAAAACACACAAGCTGCTAACCTTTGGTGAACCACAGTCACACTCCTCCCCAGCATCTACCAGCCTGTTCCCACAGTACGGGACGCTGTAGGTTTCATCAGGCCTGGGAACGTTGAGCAGGCAGCTTCCACCTTTGTTGAGAGTTAGCTTCTCAAAGTCTTCTGCACTGCAGCTGCTGAAATTCCTCGATCCCCTGCAACAGAGAACACGAGCTTATCTTTAAGTCAGCCCACAAGCATCCCCTCGGTTTGTAGAGCAAGGGTAACATTGGCTTTCCCCATGAGCTGCAAGCATGACACGACTCCTTGCAAGCGTACTCTGGAGATGAAAGTAACCCATAAAAACTAAGCGCACGGGTCGGGAGTTTTGACCCTCAGAAAACGCCTTCCCTTTTCTGAGTTACTTACGACGCTCCAGAGCTCATGATGCAACTGCTTGCTCCACAGTGACAGACACGTTCATCATCATGGTTCATCCCCAGGTTATGTCCCAGTTCGTGAGCCATAATTGATGCAAACATCTGTATACTGATTCTTCCAAACTGCACAAGAGCAAAACAGAAGATGATCAGCGGACAGCTTATATTGAGAAAGGCGGCATTTACTTATGTGCCAAAAAGATGCTGCTGTCATTCTGCCTCTACATTAACAGGATCTCAGACCAACTGTGCCTGCTTTCCAACCAAGTGCATGTCATTTGCTCAGCAGTAAGAGCCCTTAGATAAACACACTTGGGACCCTACCTTACAACCTCTGCTCTCCAGTGCAGCTGCCGCTTTAACACAAAAACTAGAGCTCTCCACACCAGCCCAAATCCCCTTAAATATACACACTCCGATTCCAGTACTTCTGTCACTAGTCCAGGGAAAGAAGATTGCTGGGATTGCCAGTTATCTGGCATCACCAATGCAGTTCATTAACACTCTGCAATTTCACAGAAAGGGGGCAGTCAACCAGCACTGCTCTAGGAGTTCACAACTGCGGAGGTCAAGCAGGCACCAGAGGATGGATTTGAGAACACCTGCAGCTCCCACACACCTCTAAGGCAGGGGTGCTTAAAATGCCCGCAGAGAAATCCTGTCCCTTTTTCATGAGGGCTGCGCACTGGGGAGAGGGAAGGCTGAGCAGACGATGCAGAAGACTACAGAAAAACTGTAATCCAGATATCATGGAAGTACCAGAATTGGTGTGGACCACATAAAAGCCCCCACTAAGCCACTTCAGCTTTGTTTTTGAAGCTTGTGCTCTTCCAGAAAGACTTCTGGAGTGCAAAACTCTTATCCTGATCACATTCACAGTATCACTGAAGGTATCTCACCACGTTAATGCCTCCTGCGTGGCTCTTGGAGCACACTGTTCCCACATAGGCCATTCCAGCTGTGCCACCAAACCCCTTCTTCCTGCAGTCATGGGGAGAAAAAGGAAAGGCAATCACCCCGTCGCACAGCCACACGATACTGCCAACAGTACAGCCCATCCCCACAGCCACTCGATACATCGCTCCTGCTTCTGGGGCACAAAATACTGCTTTTCCAGCTTTCCAAAACTAACAAAGGAGCACTGCTAGGTGCGCTGCTATTGACCGCAGGTACGAATGTACCAGTTCAGCTTTATCGTTCTGTTCATGGTTCTTCTATTCTTTTAAATTAAGACAGGAGTTTGCAGAGAAAGTTATCCTCTTACACATCTTCCCCCTAACTATAAAGAGCTAAACAGTCCACCCTTATCATTTGTTTTAATCAGCTGTTAGCTGCCTTTCTACTATTGCTGAACTCCATAGATTTCTTTCCTTATCAACTTCCTTTTCATTACTATCTCATTTTGTTTCTACATAGTTCTTGAAGCTTAAGAGCAACAGCACAATGCAGCACATTTTACTTCATATAAGGTAATTTTAAAAATTAATATTTCTTCAGCCATTTCACCCTCATCACCTGAACAGAGCTGTTCTGCCTCGGAGGAGAGGCTCCCAGCTCCCGCGGGAAGGGGACCTGCTGCTTTGCACGAGGGCGAGCTGGGCTGTGCCCCATGCAAAGCAGCGCTCTCACCTCTGCCCTTTCTCATACCTCGGGCAGTGACTTCCTAAGGCTGCGCTATCTGCGCGAGCGGGAAGTGCACAGGGGCAGCATCCTGGAAGCGGGGCAGAGACGACAGCTCAGGAAGCTCTGTGCTAGTGTAAGGCAGTAGGGATGGACAGATTAACCTCACGTGTCAAAACTCAAACCATGCAGGTAGCTTCTGGATACCACTGCAGAAACAACTTTTGTTCCATTAAAATGCAACACACTGCAGCAGGTTTGTGCTCATTTTCAAGTGGAAAAAGCCCTAGATCACAAGTGTAACTGTTGTACAACCTGACAAAGGATTATCTGAATGGAAGCTTTGTACAATACAACATATAACATTGCAGGATGTGCGGGACAGGAAAAAAAACTGTTGTTTAGCTATATACCTGGCAGAGAGGACACCGAATTCAAGGACCACAGAAACCTTAAAAATGCTTATGTTGACTTGGAACGCTTTCACAAGTACGTACAACACAGCAGATCACACTGGGCTCTCTGCTGACATACAACAGCTACTTCCGACGCTAGAGCACAGCTGAGCAGACAGGAATAGAATAAGCTGATTAGGAGTCAAAGGAGGGAACTGCAACTCACAGAACAAATTGGGCACTGTCATGTCTCCGGCGCAAAACAAGATTCTTCTCTCGCCACTGTACAAAGTTTGCCAGCACATCACCAGCACCTCCGTCTGTGCTAATTACGTTTTCATACTTCCAGATCTCCAGACCAACCAGCACAATGCGGATGTTCAACATGATGTACATCTGGGGAGGAAAAAGGAGGAGAAATATTTCAAAGACCTTCAGATAAGAACAAGTGGTCTGTCGTTATGTGTCTTATCGCAATAATCTACTTTTTCTGTTTGGATTTGTTAGATTTTTGGGGTTTTGTTTTGTTTTGGTTTTTTTTAAACTCAGAACACAATTCCAATCACCAGAATGCATTTTCCCTGCGATTCAGACCTTCGTTAGCTACAGGATCAATGACAAAATCCACAACAGAAATAAAAAGAAGTCTCAATCCTGACAAAAAGCATTGTCTGAAATAAGTAAGTGGAAAGATATGCTTTTTCTCTACCTTATGAATACTTAAGAATTGCAATAACTGCAACAATCTGTCCTGTCTCCCACTGTATGTAGTGCAGGTTGGAAGAGTTCCCTAAATTAGTTCTCAAGTATGATGACTGCAAATGACTTTAGAGGTGGAAAAGCTTTCATAGGGATGCATTCACCAAAGCCCACCGTCAACAAATACCGTCATCGCTTTGCAGCCCCTGCTCCTCTGGCACTCCTTCAGCACCACGTGCAGGCAAAAGACCGAATTCTATCAGCCATCAACGTGATGGCCGAGGGAACAGGTTTAGCTCCTGGCTTGATAAAACCCTTTATTTCATTCTCACCAAAGCGGTAACAGAACAGACTCCAAGGTGGAAGTTTACACAAGCAAACTGAGCTGCAGGGCTGCGGCACACAGCATCGCTCCCACTTACGCTCAGGGCAGCTCTAACTTACACTGTCGAGGAAGTTTGCCAGCTGCACCATGTGTTCTCTTACTTCTGTTTCACTCTTCCCAAAATCTTCAAACTGCAAGACCAAGAAACTTAGTCATGAAGAGATAAAGACAAGAGTTAGAAAAAGGAACAAAACATTTTAAGACTAGCACCATGAAAGACAATTTTGCCTGGCTCCAAACCTCCTGTCAGGAAGATGCTAACCAAGACAGCAGCATCTTCATCGCTATTGCTCAGCAGCCCAAGAGTCAAAAGAAAACAACGAAGGCAGTTTTTGCCATGTGTTTTCCTTATGTTATTAGATTGCTGCTGATAGAAACTCTCTGTGTCTGACAGTTCACTCATTTCCTGAAGAGCACTCTATTGAATGTGTTTACCCAGTTTTGGGTTAGCGTATTTGCATAACCTTGGCTAAAGTGTCAGTGTCTTCCAACGATCCGTTTGGGACTAATGAAGACTGAGGGCTTTTCGAGCCATCTCCTGGGGAGGAGGAAGGGAAAGCAACACATAGCACCTACCTTTTCTTTATCCACAACTATGAACAGCTCCACATATCTTGTTTGATGTAGGACCGCTCTCTTTCTCTGTGGAAAAAAGTTTTAGACAACTTCCATTTTATTAATTCGAGTGTAAACAAAAAAAATCACGACACCGCCATATTTCACTTGATACAACTAGCGGTTCGAGAGACACACCCCAAGCACGCTGTGCCAAGAGGTGAACAAGCCAAAACCAAGAAGTGTAATCCAACGCAATGATAATTTCTTCGTGTTTTACAGTAAAATTCAGCTGCACAAAGATTTCCTGTGTTTCAAAAGCAAAGGGCCTTTTCATTTGTCACACAGGTTTCGTTGGAAAGACAGCGTACACTTTTATAAAGGAGAAGATGCTAACAAGCAAACGCCAACAACCTCGAAGTGCACCATGGTGTTTTTCATACTCCTGCTTCTACTGCAATCTTGTTCCTGTACGGCCAGTCATTAAAGGACAAGGGGGACCTTCACACCGAACTGTTACACCGATGGTTCGGAGGACGGAACAAACGACGCGATATTCTCCTGGCTTCTGATGCAATACTTTGTTAATGAGCCTCTCCAATGAGGGCAGTGTTCCTGCCCTTAAAAGCCCCCAAAAGCTGTGCCCATGAATAATCTAACCGGCCACTCAACTCTCACTGCTGTGTGCAGAGGCAGAAGGAAATTGCAACCCTTTGTTGAAGCAACCGAGTTCTTCAGCGGCGTAGAAAGTCCTCTGAATCAGAAACCTTTAGGTATGTGTTAAACCCCGGGAAATCTGATAAGCTGCTTCCATATTCTTGGCTGAACACTCATAAAACGCATTATAGGGGACTCTGGAGCGAACAGTGGAGTACTTACTCGCAGTAGCTGAGTCATACTGGGATGGTGATTTTCCTCTGCATGTTCCCTTTCATGGTCCTCGGCGGTTACTCCACACGTCGTGGGCTCTTTCTTCACATTATCCAATCGATACAAAATGTGTTTAGAGCCAGAAGAGGAATCCATGGGCTCAATTCCATAGGTGATGTTCCCTATTGTCACCAAGCCCCTGAAATATAGTAGTGTGTGAGAAATTCCTGCGTTAAGCACAGAGGATAGTTACCCAGATTTTTACAGTAAAACAAAGGAACAATAATTCTTTGATAACTAAAGGCACGTCTACATCTCAGTCCTCGCAAAACAGCATGCTTCATGTCAAGCCTGAACGCAGCCTTTCACTGGATAGGGCCTTCACAAATACAGCAAATTAAACATTTTTGTAAGAGTCTGCAATGCCCAAGAAAATAAGTCACAGGCCTTAAGCAGACATCCTTTACTTCAATTATTGTTGACACTTTTGTGTCTGACACTGCACTGCAAAAAAAAAAAAACCCAAGTCCCAAAAGATATGGAAATTAGCTCAAAGCAGAAAAAAAATCCAATCAAATTGATGTGCATAAGTGTTAGGGCCAACTCTAAAATTTGCAGGCGAGTGTTTGACTTTCCATTGTTGCACTACGCACAGTTCTTTGTAGTGACCATCTATACACATTAGGAAAATCAGCCAAAATTTGTGTCAAAGAACAACTTACTGTACTCTGACAACAAATTGCAACTTATTTAATAGTATTTCAAATATCTGTTAACTACATGAACAGAAGATACCACAGAAAGGCTGCACAAAGGCACACGCTATTGCAGCTTGGCCGCGGTCAGTGAATCCCCGTCTGGCTGAACAGTAGTTAAAAAACAGAGCAAGAATTTTGTTTCAGGTTCAGTGAGCCGCGAGACTCACGTGACAACAGGGACACAAAAGACGAGCAGTGCTACCTGAGCCCCGAGCAAGTGCTGACAGCAACCACAGAGTCCAGGGTCCCCTCCACGTACCCCTGATAATGGCAGTGATCCTACACGGGAAAACAATTGCCTTATTACACAGATATTCCACGCATACCTGCACACCCAGTGTGATCTCTGATCGTGTAATTGCTACGCCTGCTGCTGACCGGCAGCAGTTACAACTTGAGAACATAACACGCTTTAAGTCAAAATTTACCACATGCCTTTTATCTAAGTCTATAGCTTCAAACATGCCCATAGCTCTACCACAAATTAACAGCGTTTCCTTCACTAAATTATGTTTCAAAATTTCCTTACCTGCCGTAGTACCACAAGGATTTATATATCGGAGCTAATCAAGACACCAGAAACACAGCACTCCAGCTGGAACCCTACCTCCCTATTCTGTAAAGCAGATGCTCTTTGCAACTCAATGAGGCCAGCACTTGATGACACGTTTCTGTTTAAAATCCCACTCGCCCACTCAGTCATTCAGAGCTGGTGCTGCTGACACGTTATAGCTACCAGGTGAGCAGGGCTCAGGAGCATCATCTAGCAACTGGATTTCTTATGTTGAATGTAAGCCGTCCTACTCGTAAGTTCCATCCCTCACCCTGCCTCAAATATTTTGAGGCCAGACCCTCCCTACCAATTTGGGCCAAATCGCCTTCTAGAAAGCAGTCCCGCGGGATGTCTGACTTGCACGTAACCTCTCTCCAGCAAGAAGAGGGGCAACACCTGCCACCCTCGCCAACAGGCACTGTGCCGCCGGAACCTCTCGGTTGCGCAGTGCTTCCCTCATCAGCCCTGACAAGATAGAACACTTCTATTTTGTCCTCTGTACGCACACATTTTGGAAACTAGACAAAGAGGCAGTACGGGGCAAACACACTCCATTTTCTCTGGCAAGTGTATTTTTGAACGTTATTACAGGGATCAGGTAGATTAATGTCGCCTGTTGTTTCAGCAACGAACGTGGGAAGCACTGAAGACAGATCCTGCAGGGCCACTGTGACTTTCATGACCTCGTGCAGAAAAAGCATTTTTCCTCTTAGTCAATGACTCTGAACTAGGAAGTAAATGCTCAGTTGACTCAGGTGCTCTGTTTTCAAAAACATGATCCTAAGAATCATAGACATGACTAACACTTCCCTTTGAAAGGAACAACGTTGATACAAAAGATGGCTGAAGCCATTAGAAATACTCTCATGCTTTTTGTGTCACACAAGCTGCTTTTTATTCTTATTCTACAGAAGCAATTAAATTTTCAGAGGCAACCTATCAGGCAGCCACTTGTACAGAGAGAGAGGGCTGCAACTGCTTTTTTAGTGGAATAACTCCAGTGCTATGCAGATAACATCCCTCTCAAAGGTCCTCCAGACTTGATCTTGTCCATCCCTTCTAGTAGTTCCCAAATTTCTGGACTGACAGAAGACTGTCAAGCCTCAAAAATTCTTAGAGTCACTAATAGATGGCTTTGCACAACTGAAAAGGTGGGTCAGCAGCTCACCATTCATTTTGACTTGTGGACCAATCTGGAAGGCCACTGTGTGCAGAAGTAAAAGCTCTACATTCAGTCGCTTGACCACCCCAGCTCTGCTCCGTGTCTTCTGGCCCCCATGAGAAGCCAAGCCTGTGTCCAGAAGCGATACCAACACTGCAGTGTGCTGTGCGACAAGGACAGCACCGCTCTCAGATGAGATACCTGACAGCTAAGAAGAGCATTTCCTTTCTAGCAAAGAGTAGCTTTTAATTAGAGAGCAATCACCTCCACATAAGAAAATACACGTCTGTTACGAGCCCCAGGCTAGAGCCTCATCCAAAAATCGAGGCTCCTCTCCAGGAAGAGTGCAGTGTGTGCACGGGATTAGCCCAGTGAAAAATACACTATCATTTTGTTACACATGACTCCCTCATCTCGTAGATGCTCAATGTTCAAGTCACCTTCAGTAAAGGTATGGAAAGAAGGAAACCTACCTGGACATCTGGATATTCAGATTGCAACTTCCCCTCCTTATTATAGGTATAAACAGTGAAATCTTTGGGCAGCAGTTCTCTGTAAGGAAGGGGGAGAGGGAATACAAAAGGAATTTCATTCCATGACTATGACACTATAGCAGGGCAGTAAGATGATCCCCAAAGTGTCACAAATTGGTAAACTGCAATTAAATAAGGAAACATTCAAAAGGAAACCCCCCAAAATTAACTAAGAAATTGTGCACTTACACAGCAAAATCCAAGATACCAGAATGGTGGAACTGTTAATGGAATCAAATCAACCACCTCACCCCAGGGAAGTAAAACAAGCATCAAAACCCATTAAACTGTGCTAAAAGCTTGCTTTTGTGAGAATAATAAATACAAAAAAAACCCACCCCAAAAATACCACAAAACCGCATCACTCGGTCTGCGTACGACTTCTCTTCCCCAGTTTTGGAAGGAAGTGCATTGGGAAAGTCTCCCACGATTCAGACTGCTGACCCGTAGTGGTAAATCCCTTGATGCGGCGTAGCGGAATTCCCATGTTTCTGAGGGTCAGGGGCTCGGCAAGCAGCAGCTAGAGATCCCCGGGGGCTTGTACACTTAGACAGTTCTGTCCCTTTTGTCTATTTTGAGGGCAGTTTTAGGAAGCAATAGCCTGACAAACGGTAACTTGCTGTTGCTGCAAGCAGCCCTTTAAAAATTAAACTCAAGACAGATGACATCTATCTTGTCTGGAAGGTATGGTTATCAAGGCCTTGGATACAAAGTCAGCTTTGTCATTTATTAGTGTTCTTGTGCTACTGAGACCGGAAAAAAAACCCTGAAACAATAAACAAAACCCAGAAGAAAGCAAAAATATTTACTCGAAATATAGTTCAGTTTATTTTTAGATGTGGATGGAGAGAGTCGTTTCAGCGATTCCCCAGATCCCCTTTGAGCAAACTACTGCTTCCTTCACTGAAAGGGCATCACCAGGGTTGCCGGAGTTCAACAAAGCTCCTGGCTGATAGCCAATGCTGTGACTGCCTCCACTTTCGCCCTCTTTGTCTGCAGATTTCACAGAGTTAGCGTGTAACTGCACTTCTCATAAAGAACCTCAAGAACCAGAACTTGCGTGCTACCTGCCAGCTTGTTATTTGGACACAATAGATGGAATTTAATAATATAAAGAAATTCATCACTTACTTGTTCTTTTCTAGATGAATCGTGTATTCTTTTCCCTCTATCTCAATAGCATACGACACCTTGTCCTGAATATTAAAAAAAGTTGCATTTTACTCATGTTAATGAAGAAAACATTCTTTGAAATCAACAAAAGTTTGGCAGAAAACAGTCTCTGCAAGCTCCATTACTGCTACGACTATAGCATTGAAATCACCACCCCGTAACTCAGGGCTACTCTGTATTGTCAGCCTTTTTAGATACAGCTGTAGTTGCTGGAGATGCAGCTCACACCAACAAAACTGAAACCCCCTCCTAGAGGGATGCAGAGCTCTGTGGATCTGAGCTGCCTCTCCCATCACGTTTCTGCTGGTACCCCAGCACCGGTCAGAGAAGCGGGTGTTTGCTGTGCTCCTGGCCGACTTCGCTGAGCCCACGAGACTCAGCAATGGGAAGCTGACCACCACCATCAGGCTTTGCTCCGGTTCCCAGACATCCAGCAGACTAAACGACTGCCATGTCCACACGCTGAAACTGCCAGATACTGAGCTAATAAACTTCCCTTCTTACGTCTTGCTAGTTGCACCAGATCAGGAATAACCATGTGTGGGTGAGCCTGAAACCTATTTTATACTTGTCCCTACCTCCGGAACCTGGCACCCTTCCTGTTCAACTGGGGAAAAGTCCCATGAAGTAAGCTATTTCAAAATAGCTTTGTGGTTTTCTTACTCCTTGTTTCTAAGACTTCCACAGAAAATCTCTTAGTTGCAGCTGGAAAAGGACAGTACAGTTTTATTACCAAACATTCACAGTGCGCCAGTACCTACACAGCCTTATGCTAGCCAAGTGCTACGCACAGCACCCAGGGTCCTTAAATATTAAGTGGCTAAGCTGAATCGCCTGACCACTACATTAAATATCACAGGAGGAGTACTAGTCAACGACTGCAATAAGCTGCAAGGCATTTTTGTTAATATTAAATTCTGCCAGTGTTCGTAAGATTTGTGACTAAACACAGTTGGTCTAATCCAAATACTTTGAAGTGTCCAGTCTTTAGTTACATGTCTATGGCAGAATAACGTAGGCTGGAAAGTACCGCTGCAGGTTGTCTAATCCAACCCCCTGCTCAGAGCAGGGCCAGCTAGAGCCGGCCCAGGCTGCTCAGGGCCTCCTCCAGTCAGATTTTGAGCATCTCCCAGGATAATGATTCCACCACCTCTCCAAAACTCATTCCAGTGCTTAACAACCCTCATTATGCAACTTCTACACCCAGATGAAAAATCCATTGCAGCAACTTGTAACCTCTGGAGCAGGGAGGTATTCACCATAACCCAGCTAAAGGCAATGCTAGGGGTAACACCTGCTGTGAGGATGGACACTTGTTTGCTGCTAGAGGAGTCCGATAGTGTTTTGTGAGAATTTCAGGTCAGTTGTGGGTGGGCCTCATTAGGAAGTAGATACTGAACTGAAGGCACTTTTAAGACTGCCCAGTACCTGTACTGATGAGACATTGGAAGCCTCTCGCCGTTCTCTTCCTAACCTCTGCGGGATTACAACTTCATAGGAAGACAACAGAGAAACCTGCTGGAAACCTAGAAAGCAGAACAGAAACACTGGCTAAAGAAACAAAGCACTTGGAAGGATAAGGCACAAGGAAGAAAACACTATTTCAGGAAAAGCCCCTTCAGCAGGAAGGAGGCAGCCTGTGATTCCAGTTTGGGTCTCCAGCTTATTGCAGACCCCTGCAACTGGGCTGCTCAGAGTGGGGCTGCAGCACTGCACTGGGCAGATCCCTCTGCCACTGCATCGTTTCTTATCACAGATTAGCTCTACTTTTAAGAAGCAACATTGCACCATGTTGCCAGGGCACCGCACGTAACCCAAGTAGAAAAAGGCAAAGACCCTGATGCACGCAGGAGAGCACAGAGCAAATCTCAGAGCAAAGCATGCTTGGATTGCCTGGTAAAAGGCACACGAACAACACACAAACAGCAGAGAAGACACCAAATTTTCCAGAAGGTTTCAAGTTGAAAGCTTTGCATTCCAATGCCTGTCCTACAGGTATCTATCTCGCACACCACCACTTTTCATCAGCAGGAATCAGAGCGTTTAACAAAGCAGGTCAGCACAGAGAGAACTTGTTCAAGGACACACAGAGAGGCAGCGTCAAAGCCAGGTGTCCTGCGCTGCAAAGCTGCAGAACCGCAGCACCTCGACCGTGCAGCCTCTCCAGACTAGCTCCCAGGGGCTCCAGCAGTTCCTGTGCTTCCTAATGGCACGGCAGCACAAAGCCAGCCCAGCAGAGCCCAGCGTGAGGTCCTCACCCTGCACATCACGGCCAGACATCTGACACAAGGCCAGTACTACTCATTATGTTCTTAGAGAGCTCTTAAGGACCTTATAAAAACAAGTGAAGGGAAACAAAGGCATGTAACAGCGGCCTTTTGCAGATCACTATAAATGATTTGCATATGCAACATCAGTAGATCCTCTGATTGAACAACCACCAAACAAAAGTTTACAGTCAAAGTTCCCTTCATAAGGCGTCAGTTTTTGCAAGCGACTGTTCTGTATCGACTGTGTAAACAACCACAAACTGCACACGTAAATCACTCTTCCCATCAACAGCCTGCCTGTGCCTGGCTCGGGAGCCGCTCCGCCGGGACGCGGGCGGTTGGTCGCCCGGGATCGCAGGCAGGATTAAGAGCGACAGTTTTACTAGCTCATGGCAATGGAATCAGTGAGCTCACCAGGGGAGCCTGAGCTCCCCAACCCAAAGGTAAGGGGGAAGGGAACAGTTAGCCTCCTTCCCACCGTTTAGCTCCAGAAATAACTGCCACAGATCTGGGGGGCATGAGGGGGAGTTTAGCTTCTGAGATCCCCCAAAACTCTCTGAGCAGAGCAAAGATGCTGCATTCGTTTAGAAACCTGCCACTTTGAGCACACCAAGGCTGCGTTTGTGCCTTCACGAGTCGCACAAAGGCACTGAGCACTCGAAGCCTCTGCAGGAGGCCGGACCAGCCCCATCGTTTAGGAAACAGGCTAGAGCCTCTGTGCAGGCTTTAAATCCAGGGGTTCCCCCGAAAGCCTCCCCGAGCCAGCACTGCCAAGCTGCAGTGATGCTCAGACTCCTACAGGTGCTTTCGCAGCCTCTCCCATCCCCAGTGGGCGGCCGCGCAGCCTCAACGCTACGAATATCTCCTCAGGTCAGCATTTCAAACGGGCGTCCCCGTAAGCGACTGCCCAAGTGAAAAGCACGTCCATGTCTCTGCACTTTTTCCACCAATATCCCCAAAGAGGAAGCAAAAGCACTTAGATTGCTTTCAACTTCTCTGACATTACAGCACGTATGGCCGTCCGTTTGGAGAACACGGATGCATTGCAGCGCACCTATTTGTAGCACAGCATTTTTGTCTCACAAACATAGGCAAAGCTATGCTGTTTCTCAAGAAATAGCACGGTACACATACTGCAGCAGAAGTTTCAATAATTACAGTGATCGTTGGAAAAAAGGTATAAAAAAAAAAGCAGAGGTAAACTTCCTGAAAATAGCCCTTATGCTCACAGGCTACAGAAAGCACAGTGTCAATACCTCCTTGGCCTGAAAACAGGGGAGGGAAGGGCTGCTTCCTTCCCTGGGATGAACCATCAAAAGTACATACTCGGACGAATCACTTCTCTACATTTGTCATTTCCAACCACACATTTCACTCGTATCCGGTCCCGAGCTCCCGCACGTCAGTGCCCTGCACTTGTTACTTCCCCAGGGCCGTCCAGAAGTGCCTGTATTAGTGGGGGATGTGACACTGGGGCATCTGAACAGGGTTTTGGAGAGTCTCTTAGGACACCCTACAGAGACAGCAGGCCTCGGTTAATCTTTGCAGCGCTCAGAAAGCAGCATGCCTCCCCAAAAGCAGCTTGGAAGCAGAAGACAAAAGAGTGAATCATCATATGAGGCTAGAAAAACTGGGAGGGATTTCTGGGAAGAGTGCAACTCTGAGAGGCTTCCTCTTCGAGAAATGGCACTAAAAGAGCACAATTCTCAACTCTCTGAATACTGACAGTTCTCCCCCCCCTTTCTGCTCTCCTTCCCTCCCTTCACGACCATCAGTTTGGGAGCTGGTTTCAGGTACAACGCCTTATTCTTCCCTTCATTGTGGGCAAAATTCATCAGTGGAAGAGGGGGTGTCTGTCTTTAACAAAGTGCTTCCTATTATGACAAGCTAAAATATAAGGGTAGGAAGGCACCACCTTGCTTTCTAGTGGAACCAAAAAGAGAGAAGCAGCCTTCGCATTAAAAGTTCAAACTTAACGCAAATAGCTTTCCCTTTAACTTTCAGTTCTCTTTCCTTTTTTGGCAAAAACATCCTTTCTCCCCCCATGTTTCAGTACAAATCAAATTGACAACAAGCCTGCTGATGTACAGAAGAGGCAAGAGTTTGTTTTGTGGGATCCTCACCGGGACAAAACCGCTCCGCAGTGGCTGACAGCGCAGCACACCCCTCCACTGGCACCCCAGAACCCTCGCTTTACATAAAGAGCCTATTTCCATGCCGACTGCCCCATGCAACATTCCACACATCACTAACAACCCGCAAAGAGGGCACCAGCCCAGTTAATCAAAAATCCAATGAAAGGGACAAGTGCAACGAAGCAGAAATTTGAACATGCAAAAGACAACCCTGCCCCTAAATCCTCCTCCTACAACGGCTGCTACTGGGGGACGGGCCTTTTGCCTTCCAAGAAACGCAAATCTTGAAAGGTATGTCCTTAATCCAGTAACACACTGGCCACCTCAAGTCCCACCCAGCACTCCCTCAAGTGACTGACACGTCCAGACCTTATCTCACCCAGGAAGAGAAACATACTCGGTCTGACCTAATTGGCACAGGGCAAAATTCTGTCGCCGCAGCCTAGATAAACACCAGGGTCTCACATGCTGTGAAGGCGTTATCAGGAATGTTCCTGCAACCACCATGGCAGTAAGATGCTACCCTCCGGTCAAGATGGTTACCATCTAGGAGAATTCATCCATACCTTTCAGTACAAAGTAAACGTGGTTTAATTCATAGGAATTAAGGAAAGGCAGAAGTGGCAGCAAAAACCAAACCCAGATATGCCGCTGTATTCCGCAGAAGATGTTTGAAGATATTTATATCCTGTTTTCCTAAGACACGCGACTTTTTGTAGCTTTTTATCCACCCCCTTTTGAGAAGCTTCATTGCAGTATAGTAAGTATGGTTCTCAAACACAGCAGTTTGCAATAAATTTTTCACTAACTTGCAGGCCTTCTTGTACCCCAGAGCTTCCTGCCACCGGCCAAGGCTGCTGAGTTGCGCTACACGTCACCACTCAGAACATGCCTCTTACCACTCATTCTTGGGTGTAACGCTAGTTGAGACTGTATTTCCAAGGAGAAAAACGCAATTGCATCCACTATATTTATCTTCTCTCATTACAGACTGCCTTTAATTACCAAGCATCGGAGGCAACCAGGAAGGCGTGAATCATCACCTCCTCCCTGCCCCAAATCCACAGGAGGAATTTTGTGCATGTTCCACAGCGTGCGGGAGCTTGAAAACCATCGGAACATGCCAGAGCCATTACGGCTCCGCAGACGCTGAGGTAAGCTGTTAGGCTGTCCAGTCCCTGACAGGTAAGATCTATATTCAGCAAAAGTCAAGCTGCATCTCCTGCCTTCACAGACCTTGGCACGCCTGCAGATCCTTGGCTTAGTTACAGAAACACAGCTACATCCACCCACACTAAACATTTCACCCCAATGATCACCCTTCTCTTACTGTAACTCTTTATCAAGCCTACTAAAGTGAGGTCTGAGACTGTCTCTTCAATGGAAACAAAAAAAAAAAGGAAAGTTCAGACTGTAGCCTGTTACACCACCAAACAAACTCACTTCATAAAAACAAACTCATCAGCATGTGACCAGCGCAGCAGCCCAGGCTGCAGCCAGACGCTAACAAGGAACGTGCAGAAAACCACCCTTCCCACACCGAGGAGGAGGACTGCACTCGTGGAGACAAGGCTCAGAACCGTCCCGCCTGCAGCATCGCAAGGTTCAGCAGCAGCTGCGGGCTTGATTTCTGCTCTGACCACCACTTCCGAATCCCTCACTGCTTTCAGCATCACAAGTGACACCAAAAAGCATCATTCTGTACGATATGCAGAACACTAAAATTCCTCTGGTACTACCCAAATGTGCCCACAGCTGTCTGCCAGTGACACTCAGAGAGAGGACACCCAGTATGACCATTTACTTGCATTCACCTACTTTAACACACTGAATCCCTGAGCAAGAGCGGAAAGTTTCCTGTTGAGCCAGGAGAAAAACCAGCGCCACGGAGAAGTAAGGCATTGCTAACACTCTCTCCAGATTTATGCCGTGCCTGCATCCACCCTGGCAACCTTCAGCAGTTTTACTCTAAACGCTTGACCAAAACCGTATTAAATCTAGAGCAGCAGTTAGCAGCATGAGCATTAATCTTCTGAGCTGTGCGCGTCTGAGTCAAAAGACGTACATTGCTAAAGCATTAAATACACAAAGTCATTAAATTAACCAGTTATAATCTATTACAATTACTAGATGTGGTCAGCTGCACCAGCCATTCGACATTAGGCAGCAGACTGCTCACTAGAAGCTGTGCACAGCCATCTAGTCCATCACTGGGTCCCAGGTAGGATCAGTTCCACACAACGCATCTCCAACAAGCATCCCTGACATCCGAGAGACTTCCCTTGCTGTGGTTTAAGCCGTATCTCTAACCCCCAAAGGCAGGGGACAGTTTACTCCCCTTCTGTCTGGTTGCAAATTTTTAGATTTTCAAAGCGTGCTGTCACACTCACCCCTCCCTCAGCTAAGTAAAGGCCAATATTCAATATTTCCTTGTGGACCCTATTTCTTAGACCTCTGACCATTCACGTTAGGCTCTACTGGCTCTACTCTCCAGTTAGACAGTACCTATCCTGAGAAAGGACCCAAAACAAGACACAACAGTCCACTGAGGCCTCACACGTACCAAGGTTCGCGTGCTTTGTGTGTTTACGTATCTCCACAGGTTAATCTTTCTTCACAACAGATGGCACGGCTGATTCACTTGTCATTTCACCTCCTCCAACACTCATTTCCTTTCCTGCAAACATGCTCACATGCTCCCGCACCCCATTTTTCACCCTCTCGTACTTGTGCAGACAATTATTTCCACCTTGGCAGAACACCTTGTACCCACCCTTCCAAAGCTGCATCCTTCTGCCAGATATTTCGTGTGTCCACGTTACTGGGATTGCTGATCCTTTAAGGAGCCTGAATGCTATCTGACCAGAAGGGTATCAGCCACAGATTCAATTCCACATGCCTTCTCTGTGTCCCTTTATCGAAATCTTAAAGGACTTTGCCAAGCAGTATTTGTCTGAGGAGAAACTTCCTCAAACTGGCTCACAGATGTCCTTCCAGAATGACATGTCACCACCGACTACTTCTTCGGTGCGTTTCTGCAATCGATTACATACTAGGAGAAGCATCTTCAGGTGCAGTTGACCTTTCTGCTATGATGACAGCTGTAGTAAAGTTTACTCTTTGGATTACTGGAAACAAAAATGTCCTTCACTTTCACTATGTAAATATTACCCAAGTCCCCTTAAAAATATTGAGAGATTTATACAAAGCATGTAGCTAACGAATCTTCTGCTAAAAGCAGAAACATTTCCTGTGAAGCCAGCAGTTTCAGTTCCTCCCATACCTCAAAGGCTAAAGAGTGCCTTGGTGGTGCTCCATCCTCAAAGCACCCAGGAACATCTGGCCAGCTCCTGGTCACCCCTCCTTGTGACTTTTCTCGCCATCTCCTCCTTCCCTTGCTCTAAAGTCTTCAGACCAAGCGGGTCTCCTTGTGTCACAGTGCCTTTTTAGAAGGTAGGAAAAGATGACCAACTATCGCGGGAAGAGAAGCAAATGTGTCTACTTGATTTATTGCTCACCTGGAATATTCGTTTAACATTAAAGCTGGCAAGAATGGTTAATGTAATTTCTCTTAGTATTTTACTGGGGGTGTTGAACGTTTGAGGATATTGAGCTCTTCTACAGCAATATTTCCTAGAAAATTCTTACCTCCCTCTTGCTGAAATCCTGACCTATGGACCTATGCTGTGTTTCCTGTCTAGACTCCTGCTATTCCTCCTGCCCTTTCTAAAGCCATGCTAATTTGTCTGCAAGACAACAGCCACTATTGCTCCACAAAAAGGACTACTGCTCTTCTTCTCGGGTACCATCACAACATCCTCCCCACCTTGGAACATTCTTACTAGGAGAAACAGAGCAAAGTCACACTATTCTCTGGTGCAACACGATTAATCTCACCGGGACACCCTCCTTTCTGGGCCCATGGCCCTGGAGTCTCTGCCCCTCCAACCGTGACACCCTTGCTCACGGAGAGGAGCTCCTTGCACACAGAGCCCACTCACTTCCTCCACATCCCGCCAGCTGTGTAGATGTCAGCTCATTTCACACAGGGGAGGTTCGTGGGAACGCTTCTCTTTAGAGATATCGCTATCTTCAAATTTGGCCACCAAAGGAAACCACACAATACAAATTCAAACACAGAACTTGGTAGGGTTGAGCAAATAAACTTTTTTTTTTAATTTTAGTTTGAGAAATGAGAATGATTGAGACATGCAAAAATTACAGTCATGTTTCAAACTTCCTTTTCCCGAAAACAAAGCACTACAAGAGGCAACATTAGCTACAGTGAAATTTCTTTCCTCTTTTTATTCTTCACATGGAGGAAATAACCACAAAACCCCTCTTTACTCTGCTGAATGATTGTCCCAGATTTGTTGAAAATCGGGTGAGGCAGTGCTGTGTTTTTCATGAGCTGAACAAAGGCATTATCTTAACCAAACACTTCATCTCCCCAGAAAATTCAAACCAAAGCATTTAAACACTTTAAGAACTCCTTTACGAGCTGGTGAGCGTGGCTAGAGCATCCCAGTATGTGCATGACACCAAGTATCGGGGAAGAGACCAAGCAGCCAAAACCACAGTCTCTGCCTCTGGCCATGCCAGACCGTTTCTTTATGAATTTATATATCCAAACACTGAGACCTCCTAGGGACACAAATAGGAGGGGAAAACCTACACTATACAAATCCCTTAAGGCTACACATCGCTATACGATTATGTTCATTCAGGAATTTTCAACTGGCAGTTTCCGGTAACACTCCATTTCTGCCTTGTGTCCCTCTTTGTTGGGAAATGTCCAAATCATGCACATGCCAACCCAAAAGTTGGAAGTGCCTGGATAAACTGAAACGGCCGACTTGTTTCTCCCCTCGCCTTCATGGTCAGACAAAGAATGTTCAGTACCTGTCATCACAGATTTGGCATTATTAGCTGGGACAGAGGCTTCAGAAGGCAGAGAGAAACGCTGCTATCCACCATCAGTAACTCAGGGACCTGCGGTTCCTCCCACCCTCAGGTAGGAGCTAAAATATTACGCCAGTACCAGCATCCCATATCCAGGAGATGCATCATTTTATACTTTGCTCCTTGGTAGTCTAGCGAAGCAGTTTCCAACACGCCGTGCTACCTCCACCACAAGCCAGCAGCCACCTTTCAAAGCCTGGCTGTCATCTAGCGCACAGCTCGCAACCGCCAGTAACAACACTCCAAGTGAGAGACAAGAGACTTGCAGCACAGAATCCCTCAGGGAGAGATACCCACCACAAGAGCACTGTTTCTCAGCATGAAGCATCAATATCAGTTTTAGAGAAAATTCCTCAATTAGGAAGCCCTATCAAACTATGCATTAATGATAAACACAGAAGTTTAACACAGCACATAAGGAGGAGGAAAACAACAACAAAGACATTTCTGCCTATCATGTACATATAAGATCAGAATCAGCATCATAAAAGCCCACAAACAGAACAGTTTCAATTAATGAACAACCCATAAAGACGGCACATCGTCAACTCACCAGAAGCCCATAAAGAGAGCACCATCTCCGTTCGCTGCCATTAGCAACGGCACCGTGCTGCACCCAAGTTCCTGCCCCAGGACACAGCCTCCATCCTCCTCGGGGGAGAGCAGCCCGCCGGGGTCCTGCCCATGCCCAGCTGTGCCAGCGCAGGCGGTGCCCTGGCTCCACAATGGCTAAGGCCACCCACACAGAGAGGGGGAAAGACACAGGTCCCTGCATGTGTCCCTTGAAACGCAGTGGAAATGATGCGGGGGTTCTGTCACCTCCACACAGCAACACAACATCCTCTTGGCAGGGGAGATTATGCAGTCGTACCCAGGATCTGCTCACACAAATTCTGGGGAGGCCGGTGAACAAACTGCCCACCCCACCACACGTTTTACAGGCTTTCTCGCACACTGGCTGCCACCTGCCTAGCAAGAGCCCGGGAGAGCATGTGGAGAGCAGCCTGCCTAGCCTGGCGCAGGAGGGCTGGAGACGAAAGCAACAGCGTTCCCCAGACGCCTGCGAACTCGAGCAGGTGTAAGGGGACCCCGCCAGCCGAGATTGCCTCCTCGCCTTTCAGCGTCAGGACAAAGGCCCTGCTGTCCTCTCGGCCCCGCCGCAGCACCTCTGACCACACACAGCATCTACCAGGAGCATTTTGGCAGAGGCCGCCCTGGACTGGGCACAGGCCATGTCGCCACCCACAGCACCCTCCTGCAGGCACCTGTGACCCCCGTGCCATGACCGTGACTGTGACCGTGACCCTGACCCGCCGGGGCTGCCCACAGAGGGGTAGACCCCCTGCCCCAGAGCCCCACGCCTCGGGGGGGCCGCCAGGCAGGACCCAATGCTCCACAAAGGGAAGGGGGGGGGTGTCTCCCACCCCACCTGCCAGCCCTCGGGGCCGGGCCCTGGCAGCCCTGAGGAAGGGAAGCGGGCTGCCAGACCCCCTCAGCCGGCCCCCGGCAGGCCTGGAGGTGACGGGGAGGGGGCCTGGCGTCCACAGAAGGGCCGGGGCCCGGCCAGGGAAGGGGGGCCGGGGCCGCCCGCCAGCCCGGCGGGAGGGAGGGAAGGAGGGGGTGCCGGCCGCGGCCCGGCCGCACTCACCCGCACGGCCCGCCTGCCCGGGCGCGGGCACGGCCAGCAGCAGGAGGCAGAGGCAGCTGGGCGCCGCTCGGGCCCAGGCCCAGCCCCGGGCCCAGGCCATGGCGCTCCGCGTCCGCATCGCCCCTCCCGGCTGGGGCGCTGGGTCCGGCCGGCGGCCCGCGGCCTTATGGAGCCGGGCCGGGGCCTGCGCTCCGCCGCGCCGCCCCGGGGCGGGACCGCTCCGCCCGCCCGCAGCACCGCGGGGGGCGGCCCCGGCCGCGGCCGAGCCCCGTCACGGCGGCCCTCCCGCGCCCGCCCGAGGCATCGCGCCGCGCTCGGCCCCGCGGCTGAGGCTGCGAGCCCGCCGAGCAGCACCGCGCCCCAGAGAGCCCCGCTGCGTCGGGAAGGAGCCCCGAACGCCGCCGCCTCCGACGGAGGCTGGAGGACATCCAGCCTTAACGTGCCCAGTGCTTTCCTGGAGGAAAAACAACCAGGTCCGGAGAGCGAGCGAGGCCCAAAGAACAGCCTTGCTGAAGGGCACCGGTGTCGGCACAGGCCGCACGCACAATGACTCTTTCGGCCTTTCCTTCCAAAAAAACACAGTACAAATTGGAAGCCCGTGGAAACACAGGTCGAGGTTAGCACTCTGCCGCACTGCCACGGGGTGCAGGCGAGTATGGGAAAATCTCTCTAGGGAGAAAGACCCTCACGGAGGCTTTGTCACAAGTGTTGCTCTCACCTGCCTCTGGCCGAACAGCAACCCATTAAACACCCTCCTGAGGCTCTCGGTGAGCACGGTGTCTTCCTCCCAGGGATGGAGGAATAAACAATGTGTGACACATCAGTCACATTACTGCACGGGCGATGGAGGAGCACCCTCGTGCCATAGCGATAAGTGGCGTACAAGAGCCTAGGCAAATAAAACCCAGTCTCACCAACAACCTCGCGGGTATCAATAACCTTTCCTGGTTTTCCAAGTGTGCTACTTCACAGGGTTTTTTTGACCCTCCACATTCTTCTTCCCAGTAGGTCGCTGCTCTTGAACAAAACAGATGCAGCGAAATACCTCACCGCAGAGGCAGAGCCAGACCTACGCCAGAGACCACGCGCCTCATCAGCACAAACAACAGAGCACCAGACGTGAGTGCTCCTGGAGGGGTATCAGCCCAAAACACCCATACAGTCCTCGCTCACAGGGGTCCAACCGACATATACGACGTGTCAGAAATTGCTTTTGAGTGCGCATAGTGCCAAAGATGCCATTAACACCACCTAACAGGCTGGGCAATTGGCGCAAGTCTTCCCCCTCTCCTAACGGTGAGCTCTTGGCAGACTTTATAAGAAGCTTACACTGCTGTCGCTACAGGGAACAATTAACAAGGAAAGAGTCATTTGGCCCTTCACATTCCAAAACGCTGCATCCATTTTTGCAGGAGCTGTAGGAAGATGACCTGCAACCTGGGTTTCCCCCCTTGCAGCCTTCAGCAACCAGAAAACCTCCCGTTCCCGTCAGCAGGAGGCGACAGCTCGACTTTATGAAGCCACTTGTACATATCCTAATGGACCAAACCATAAAGCTATGCAGGAAGGCAGCACGCTAAGTTGTACAACACTGCGAGGTGAGACAGAGGATTTTATTCCCGCCTGATGTTAGAAACAACATAGAGGTTATACCTCTTCAACCCCTACGGAAGCTGGCCGTAGCTGTTGAGTCAGGTAATAGCCTGTGCCTTCCACAGGCTGGGCGTTACCTGAGATACAGGAGGCTTCTCGTGGACGAGGATAATATCATGGATCAAATACAGATGCCACTGTGCATTGCACAAATAACGCACAAACATGAATCATCCCATGGCTCCTGCCTGAGGGGCACGAGATTCCCAGGTCAATATCTCACAGGAGCTACATCCACCTGCCTTGACTCCTCCTGTCACTCACCACCCCCATTTCAGCCTTGCAATACAAGGCTTCGAAGACAACACACTTCAAAGCTCCAGAAACAAATCAGAAACGAGGCTGGAAAGCTAGGACAGCTTCTGAACACATGTTTTGGGTCAAATGCAAACCTGCCAAATCTGGAAACAAAAAATCTGGAGAACGGCTATTCTGATCCACCAGTGGAAACACACCTCAAACGCCCATATCAGGAGAGGTATCGCTGAGGCACGGGGGAAGGTACTCTTGGAGAAGAACCGGGTGAAACAAAGCAATAACTCCTGGAGCTCTGCAATGTCTTGAGTCACAGATGAAACCACAAAGGCAAGCACTGGGATTCAGGCTGTTATTTGTCTTCAGCACAGATTTTATGACTAGAATAAGGCAAACTGAGAAAACCCACTGCAGACAAGAGCCTTAGAGATTACTTGATACTAAAATTAGGTATTTCGTTCCTTCAGAGGCTTGATTAGGAGCTATACTCTCTAAAATAGGCAAAAAAGGCAGAAACAGGAGATATCTCAAAGAACTGAACTTACTAAGAAAAAACCATACACAAATGGAAACCAAATGTGTGTGCTGGACATCTCATTTCCACAGGACATTGGAAATACAAGAGTAAGCTATGCAACAGAGCAGCCAGGCTTGCCGAAATCACTCGCTGATGTGGCTGGTGAACCAAAAAGATGCAAAACCAACTATTTACACCAAAGGTAAGTAGTATCCAGTGTGATAACAAAGCTTAGGTGGTAGATGTTGAAAAGGACCTCACTCAGTGTCTGGGGAAGGGAAGGGAATTTGGTGTTTTTCAAGGGAAAGCATTCCATCATCCTTTGACGGAGCAGGGACATGGTCCTCTTGCCTCTGGTTGATGGCAGAATCGCGGGACACCGGCCCCATTTCCTAAGGAATGTGGCGGGCGATGCAAGGCTGGAGACTAACGACCAGCAAACAACCAGGACCTTTGCACCTCCCCTGCAGAAAGGGCAGCCCACCCAAAGAGGCATTCCCTCCTTTGCGCTCCATCACTGCCAATCCCCTTTGGAGGCTCTAGAAGATTTTTAGGCTGGTTCCTAAAGGGAGCAAGGCAGCCATACAACATGAGCGGCAGTACGGTCCGTGTATCAGGGCATAAATCTTGTGCACGTGGAGTTCACCGACACTTTGTGAGCTGGACAACAGACATTGCCGGGCTGCGGTTTAGCGAGCTGTGCTGTGCTCAAGGAGACAGCAAGGGCAGGGGAGAGGATACGGAACAAATTCCTCAAACGACATCTGCTGTTTGTCAGCTATTTCTACAGTTCTTTGTAACAAAGCTGTAGAACCAGTGAGAAAATAAATTTCTCAGAAATCCTCATACGATGGGGTTGGCCATCACACTCCCTTTTCCAGTGAAGTCTGAACATGCACCTTTGCCAGACCGAAGGGTATGAGGACTCCGACGGAACTGGCCAAACATGTAACAGCAGTTTTAAATAGCAAAGTCACACGTGTCACGCTCTCCCTCCAACCTCAATCCTGCTGACTCCCACACCCTCTCCACAGACCACGTGCATGGTGTTTGCTTACAACCACTGTAAATAAGGCAGATTAGGGATTTTGGATGCAGCCAGGACTTCACTGACATCACCAGCAGCAGTCCAGCTGGCTTAGGAAGCACGCTCGTTAACACCCACCAGCAATCGCTGGCTGACAGGCACCTACGAATCCTGGTAATGGCTCTTTCCCAAATGCATTCTTATCAAATGACATGTGTTGCCTGGCTTCCAGCTGGAGGTAATGAATGCCACATACCTGTCTCAAACTGCACTTGGCATTTCCAATTTAATAACCTCAAGACACTGGGGCGGGGGGATTAATCGAGATAGAAAAATGAGGCAGAAGAAAACTGATGGAAAGAGGCAGCAGCCGGTCCAGATGCAGAGGGTCAACAGCGGGATCCCAGTCTCTAACCCTCTACTCTTACGTAGCTGAGCATGCTGTTCCCTTCAGTTGATCACCGAGTCTCATCCAGAATGCACTCGGGAGTAGATCTCTCCAGCCCTCTGAGAGAAAGAAGGGCCAAGAGTAGGCAAGGGGGTCTGCTAATGCCAATCGCTTTGTACAGGGTGTAGGGCAGTTAGGATAAAAAAGAGATCTGCTACTTGACTATCCCAGCAGGACTAGTTCCTCCTCCAGGCATGGAGATGGCCTAGACAGCTCTTGAAATCCCTTCCCTATTTTCCTATTAATGGGAAGTTTGCTCAAGGCCTGAATTTAATTTTCAGAAGACTTCCAGAGTCACACTTCAGGGAGCTCAAGGGAACAGAGACACAGCTTCACCCCCAGCTCTAAGCCTCCTCCAGGCAGCACTTGGCCGTACAGTTCCCTCCAGGCCGTGACCCACTGCTGCCCTGCCGGCTTCTCCTTGCTGCCGCCTCTCTCCTCCCACAGCATTCCCAGTCCCTTCAGACACAACCTCTCCCTGCAACAAGTAACCGTGGTGAAGTCTGAAACCTCAGGGCCTAAAGCATGAGTTTCATTTACACCCATTTCAAAGGTGCTTTATGCTGACAGAATGGTGTGAAAGCAGAGTAAAACACATACTTGATGTGGTATTTCCTCTGCCTTAATGCTGCGAATGAAATCCACTGCCACCCAGCCCACATGCCATGTAATGTCAGAGCTATTTCTAAACCCCGTGGAAGCCTCTTAATCATTAAAGCAGGGCTTAGTGGGGCAGCTGGCCATCACACCCACCAAACCAATGCCTGCTGCAGGCCAGAGGAAACCCAGCTCCCGCAGTACCACTTCCAGCTCCAGCTGACAACAGTCGTTGACCGCCAGCGAGCGGCCAAAACCACAGCTCCCTCGGGAAGGCGGTATCGCCCTGCACCCCGCACACCGGGGCTTTCGGCCCAATGCTGCGGGAGCTGCTTGCCCGAACCCTCTGCCCCATCGCGGGGGCCGGGGGGAGCGGCTCTCCGCGCCCCCCGAGCTGCGGCAGGTATGGGGCTGCGGCCTCAGGGCGGAGCAGGGGCTAGAGAGCGGCTCCGCACCCCAACGGGCCCCGGGGGGCCTCTGCCCCCCCCTGCCCCGGCCGAGGCGGGGGCATTCACCCCGCCACGCACCGACGGAGGGGCGCGGGCCCGGGCGAGGCCTCCCCGGTGCTACCGGCACGGTGCGGCCAGCTCCCGGACGGGGTGCACGGGGTGCGCCCGCCTCCAGGGAGGCCTCCCCGGTACCGGGGCAGGCACCGCCACGGGGCCTCCGCGGGGCGCGGGTGAGCGCCGGGGCGGGACGGGGCGGCGGGCGGCAGCGGGGCTGAGCTCACGGCGCCGGACGGCTCCCGCCGCGCCCCAGCAGCTCAGGCCGAACGGGGCAGCGCGTCCTGAGCCCCCTCGGTGCCGGGGGAGTGGCGGGGAAGTCCCGGTAGGGCGTCAGAGTGCCGCCACCAACGGCCCTTCGCGGAGGTGAGCGGACTAGACAGGGAGGGGCTACGCCCAACCTCCGCCTTCACCCATAGGCCGGGAGGCCTCCCTGGCAGCCAATCACCTCCTCGTGTGTCACGCACTTCCGCCTCGCCGCCCGTCATCCCCTCTGCGGCTTCTTCCGCCTTCATTCTGATTGGCTACGAGCGGCTACTCCCCGCCCCCCAGAGGAAGAGAGCAGGCGCCCATTGGCTGGCGGCGGCGGCGCGTCAGGGAGGCCGGGGCGGGAGCGTCGTTTCCTAGCAGCGGCGGCCGCCGCCATGGCGCCGCCGGTGGGCTACGCGCTGCTGTGCGGGCAGGCCGCGCTGCTGCTCGGTAACCTCCTGCTACTGCTGCAGGGCGCCTCCCGCGGCCTCCCGCACAACGGCACCGAGGCCGAGGCGCCGGGGACGCCCGCCGCCGCCTGGGCCTACACCGACCCGCAGGCGCCGCTCGTCCTCTGCACCTACCTGTGAGCGTCGGGGCGGGCCGGGGCGGGGGGCGCGGCCGTCTCGCCGCCCCTCACCGCGCCCCCCTTCCCCGCAGCCCCGAGGAGTTCGTGGAGTGCGAGGAGCCGGTGGACCACGGCGGGAACGCCACGGCGCAGCAGGAGCTGGGACACGGCTGCGTGAAGGTGAGGGGCCGGGGTGGGGGGAGGGCCGGGGCGCCTCGGGGGGCCGCGCCTCGCTGCCCCCGGGCCCTGCCCGCGGCTCAGGGCGCCCGCACCGCTCCCGCAGTTCGGCGGACAGGCCTACGGCGAGGTGGATCACACGCGGGTGCAGTGCCGAGCGCTGGACGGCATCGAGTGCGCCGAGCCGCGGAGCTTCCTGCGGGGAAACCGGCCCTGCGTCAAGTACGGACGCGTTCGCCGGGGGCGGGAGGGTCCCGCTCTGCTCCCCCCCCCCTCCCCAGGGCCCCTGCATCCCTCCGCTCCCCCCTTCCCTCAGGGCCCCCGCACCGCTCCCCCCTCGGGCCCCCCGAACCGCTCCCCCCTTCGACCCCCCCCACCGCTCCCCAGGCCCCCCGCAGCAGAGGGAGCCCCACCGAGGAGAGCGGGCACCAGGCTGTGGGGGGCGGCCCCCCGCACCTGACGTGCCCCTGACCCTTCCCGTTGCAGGTACACTGGACATTATTTTATAACCACTCTGCTCTACTCCTTTTTCCTGGGTTGCTTTGGAGTGGATCGATTCTGCCTGGGCCACACCGGCACCGCCGTGGGGAAACTGCTGACGCTGGGAGGCCTGGGGATCTGGTGGTTCGTCGATCTGATCCTCCTAATCACCGGTGGGCTGATGCCCAGCGACGGCAGCAACTGGTGCACCGTGTACTGATGGGGGCAGAGGCTGCTCCCGAGAGCCGACCCTGACAGAAGCTGGCAGGGCTGGAGCCGGACTCCTCCGCTCGTTCTGCAGCGTCAGAACAGACTTTTCTGCCTTGCGCAAACATGGATTTACAAAGCTGTAACTTAATGTGCAGAGCAGTTGTTCTTGCTAATTCCTCTGTATGAACCTCACACACGAAACTGTTCGGTATATATTTTGCTTGACTAAAATAATCTGGATTCCCTCCCTCTGCGAGCGGTAGCAGTTTAAGAAATCAGACCTTGCAAACACAGGCAGTCAAACAAATCTTAATAAAGTCTGGAAGGAGCTGACTCCACCTACTTTCAGTATTAGTAGATTCCACACAGCCGCAGAGACGCGGGCCAGTAGTGTGTGGTTTTGTGTTACTAGACTTTGCAGACCTTTACAGCCGAGTAACCTAATGCAGAGTTATAGAGAATGGCAAAACGATGAGCTCTAATTCTGCGTTATTTGTTTAACCCATGTTCCCCGGCTGCAGGGGAAGCCGGGTTAGATTTAGTGGAAACTGCAGCCTTGGGAGAACATCATTTCCCACTCTCTTGCAGGCGAGGAACGCCACAGTGCAATAAATAGTGTTCAGGCCTCTCGGAAGAAGCGCTTGTGTCCTTTGGTGTAACTCCCGCTGCCATGCTCTCATTCTGGAAGCATCAGCTGTAGGACACTGCAGCCACTCCAAAGTAGTACAGGTGTGGTAATTTTAAATTACCTGTTTCTCCTCCCGTCCCGTCATGGTAACTAAGTGCACTTTTCAAAACGGCCTCCCCTCGCGCTGCCGTGGCAGCAGGCTCTGTTCTCTTTCCCTGCTGCCGGACAGCCGTAGTCTTTAAAACCCGTGACCCTTCAGTAGCAACCGTTGGTGTTTTTACAAAACTGCTAAATAGCAGCTTTGCCTCATTAGTGACAGAGGGCTCGTTTCCACCCGGAGCTGTCGGGAAGGGGTTGGGAGCTGCCATCCACGCGCCGGTCACCCCCCCGGCTCTGGCACAGGGCACGTGCGGTACCGGAATGCGCGGGAGCGTCAAGCAACCACCCACCCGAAAGAGGAAGCCCCACCAGATGCAGTCTGAAAATTTACCGAGCTGAATAAAAATGGGAAAAGGAAGCTGCAGTAAGTCACGGCCAGAACCAGACACAAAAATCCATATATGCAAAAGTCCAGTCACATTTTGCGTAAAATACAGCAAATGTACATGCTCTGTTCTGCCAACCGAGGACCCTCCAGCTGTTTCCATCCGGCGAATTTCTGCCTGTGTTACTTCTGCCTCCCATGGAGCCACAGCGGGGCTCAGTTTGGCCGGGAATTCTGCCTATTCCAGTGGTTTATTGCAACAACTCCTCCTCTCCAGGGAACGGGGTTTATAGCCCATTTAGGTCACCAGTAATCTGAATTTGGCAGCTTCGAATAAGGCTCAGGGCACCGGGGTGGGGGGAGGCTTCATCATGAAACTGCCGCATTCTTCGGACCAGTGGAACAACGGGTCTGAAAAGCCCGAAGCGGGGGAAAAAATATACAGCAAGCCAGAAAGCAAAACACTAATAATCCCATGTGCAAAAACCCATCATCATTAACATCTCCCCATCTCCTCAGCCCAGCAGCTGCCAGCTAACAGCAGGACCTCAAACTCCTTCCGCACACGAGGCTGTCACGGACTATGCTGAGGAATACCAGGGAGGTTGTCCGCCAGCCTTCCTCCCGCCCGCGTATCCAGAAAGGCAGAGAGCTGTGACTCCCCTGCCGCTCACCCCCAGAACCGACCCGTGTGCAGGGTGGCAGCGCCTGTGCCCGCTTCACAGCTGCCCACAAGAAGCGCGCTCAGGTGGTTCTCGCTGGAAAATGTGCCCTTGAAAGCAAAAAATAAAAGTAACAAAGTGTTTAAACCAAGAGTTTTATTGGGACACACTCAGGGAAGGGCTCAAGAAAAGTAATAGCTGGAGCTGTCTTAACATCAACAACAAAATTAAACTCGCCCCTCGGGCTGGGAGGATGCACATCGCCTGGAGACAGACGGTTTCTGCTCCAATCTGTTCTTTTCCTTACCAAACACACGCCCCGGGAGCACAGGATGCTTCTTGCCCTGTTAGTCTCTGTCCCCTCGTTTTCTAGCAGTGAGAAACAAGGTCAAAACCTTTTTCAAAGCAGGCCACGATGGCCCTTTGCCCTGTCCTCGGTGCTCTTCCCCACTGAAGCTGGCCAGGGGGCTGGGGTGTGCGGTGGGGTGCCGTGGGGCATGGGGAGCCGTGGGGCACAGGGAGCCACGGGGAGGGCACCCAGCTGGTTGCAGCTCCACAACAGGGGCCTCCAAGGGGCTCCAGCCGTAAGTGTGGCACAAGAGACACCAGGCAGGACTTTGGCAGCTCCGTGCAGCATCTCTAAAGCTCCCACAGCACACGATGGCTGCTCCCCTTGCACATGGGGGACACCTGCCAGCAGCCCCCGCACCCCCTGCCCTGGCAGGATGGCGTCCAACCCCCCGGCAATCATTGCCCAAAATACACAATGTAAACTGCCTGGAAAAGCAACCAGGATTTACTTCTTTGAAAACACCAGGGGAAAAAAAGGCGTTCCATCTCCTGCAGACAGCATTTACAGGCGAGGGGTGGGAAGCAGGTAACCGACACCACGGGAGTCACGGAGCATCACCCACGAGAGGCACCCCGGCCCTAAGAGCACTTGAAACCCAGAGCCAGCACTCGCAGAAACAGCTAAAACCACTTGGAATTTTTCATAGAAAAGAGCAAACCCATCTCTCACACCACTCTGCCTGCACAAGCTTCCTCAAACCTGCGCGCATCCCCAGGAAAGCGAGGGAACTCACAGCACGTGCTTCATTTTCAAAAGTGAGCATCTACAGGGGGATGCATTCACTCCCGTGCAGGACAGCCGCGAGGCAGACGCAGAGCTGAGGGGACACCGGTTTGCTTTAAAACAACGCTGCAAAGCTCCATCGAGCCCTGGCTGCATCTGCCTGGTCCTTGGGGATGGGAAAGAAATTCCTCCCCAGACCACCACCTGCATCACGGACAGGGCTGGAGCCCAGCTCGACTTTAAACACACTCCTTGCAGTCTCACATTGCGCCTTTTCGCTGTCCTGGGGATGGCGGGAGGGTGGGAATGAGAAACAGGAGTGTCGCAAGAGCACTGGAGCCACTGGTAGTTTGTCCTCCTGGATAATTAACCCTAATTGTGCAACAAGCTTCTGCTTTACCATCCCAAGCCCGAGGAAAGTTTGCAATTATCAAGCAACAAAACCCTTTGGTACTCCTTGGTTTTGAAGCCTTGCACAAAGTAACCATCATCCCTCTGCATTTGATGTTTTCCAGAAATGAGGTCAGAGCACTATCACAAATGCTGTGCCTCTACTGACAGGCTTACCAAACTATTAAATCATTTTCAAAACACCATGTTTCAAATAAAAACCAATAGCCAAATCGCAAGTCAGCCTAAAAAAAAAAAAAAAAGTCAAACACTAGTGCAAATAAAGCAAAAAGGAGAAGAAGGAACAGCATGATCAAGGTTTCTACAATTAAATAACACATATTAACACTTGCCCTGTACCGTTTGCATCAATCCCTACTCGTTTTCATCGTCTGTATTCTCCAGCATCTCCACACAACCCCGCTTCGAGCCACTCTTACCCCCAAATTTGGGAGGCCCCGTCACCACCCCCCGGCTGCACCAAGGCACCCGCAGCTGCCCCTGCCCCGGGCTCCGGCCGAGCGCGGCGGGAGGAGCAGCCCTGCAGCACAGGAGGGGATTGATACAGGAAGATGCAATTTTACTCTTGTTAAGACGACAGAATCATCTAACCAATACCTCGGAGCTCAACTGACACAGCTCTGCTCGATCCCAGGCTGAGCCTGAGCTAGGCTGATGCACAGCTGCCAAACAGCTGGAAAGGGCAGGGACAAACCAGGGTTTTTGCTCCTGGGGAGCACATCGAGCTGATTTTGCAGAGCAGAGAACATGTAACGACACAAAAAAGGAAACAAAGAAAAAAAAAAAGGGAAAAAACCAAACAAGTAACTAATCCACAGTAAAGGGAAGCCTTGTTAACTCCAGACCACGCCGTGCGCTGCCAAGCTTGCGATGCAGCTCCCGCAGCAGCCACCCGGATTCAGCAGCTGGCAGATATATCTGAGAAGGCAAAGAGCGCGCCCGTGCCCGACACGGGAAGGGCAGAGCAGCTGGGCCACGGCAAGCGCATTTAGACGCCACGTGCCCGTCAGCAGGGCCCCGCGCAGCCCCCGGCCCCGGCGCCTCCCGCAGCCTCGCCCGGAGCTCCGGCACCCGGCCAGGGCGCTGCCGCCTCCTGCCCGCAGGGCTCGCACGGGCGCCACGGCTGGGGACGCCCGCGGACCACAGCGGCTTAACGCGAGGGATGCCTCTGCTTGCTCGTTTCAGCTTAATGCAATAGTGGACTAAAGCTTTCCGACCCAAACGGCTGCGGCGCACGGACACTGCCCCAGCCAACGCTCCCCACTCCGCCAGCTTGGGTCCGGGTAAGCCAGGCCTGAACGAGAGCCCTCAGACGAAGGGTAAAGCAGCACCCAACGCGTGGATGCGGCTCGATGCGGCTCTCACAAAGTCACACCAACATAACCTGCTGCTGACAGCAGGGACGGAGAGGCGCGTCCTACATGCGCATCTCGGGTGAAGGCATCAGACATCTCGCTGCCTAGGGAATACCTAAATTTTCTACATGCTTTTTATCACACCTCCTACAGGAGCCGAATGGTTATGGGAATGGTGAATTCACGTTGCTCTAAAAACTTCTGCTTGTTTTCATTTCAAGGCAGGCAGCAAAGCGAGTTGGTTGGACAAGTCTTCCCAAGTTTCATTTAAACGTCTGGCTTTTGTTCCTTTTTGCTAAAAGCACTTCACCACCAGAGCACGGCTCTCTGGTGCCCCGATGGACGCAGTGCAAGACCGGCAGCGTACCTGGGGATCCCCCCCCGTCCTTGGGAGTCACCGTCGCACCAGCCGCCTGCCCAGGCTCACGCTCCGACGTACCAATAAGCCTTTCGGAGGGGCTGAGCCAGGAGCCTGCCAGTGCCAGGGTTTAACAGTGGCCACAGATATATAAGGCCTAATTAAAATATTTGTTGATAGATCACTGCTCAGGCAGAGTAAAGAGCTGATATCCTAGGGAAAAAGTTATTAAAATGGGAAGTTGCAGCATGTCCCTTGCGCAGGCAGCGGCGGGCTGGCATCTCCCCGGCTCTGCCCAGGGAAGGCTGAGCAGCACAAAAGGGGAGAAAAATGTTTTTCCAAACATAAGAAAGGCCACGCTCCCCTTCATGGCTCTGAGACCTCCTGCTGCTTCCTCCAGGCTTGGGTTTTGGGGGAAATTATGCAGTAGCAGAAGAGGATGGATGCCCCCGTGCCAGGCCGTGCTGGGGACCGGCGCTTCCCAGCCCGCGCAGCGAGCGATGGCGGGTCACCCTGCCCGGAGGCAGCTTCCGAAACACGGGGCCACCTGCGCTGCGCCCGGGGCAAAGCCCAGGCAGGAGCACGGAGGGGCCCCGCTCCCCGGCAGAGCGGGACGCCGGGACACGGGTCCAGCCGGACCCTGTATCACAGGGAGGAGCAGCGGTGGAGGGAAGGGGCGCCTCACCCCTGCCGAGACGACGGGGTGAGCTCAGTCCGAGACGCTGAGCGGATGCGTGGGGTCCAGCCACCTCAGGCCCGCCGCCGCGCGCCCCGAACCACCCCGTGGGGACCCCCGGCAGCCGGGGAGGCAGTGCACGGAGCCGGGGGGTGGCTCGGCGCCTGGTCAGACGTCCGAGGTCCGGATGCTTTCATCGTCCAGGTCAAAGGCAAACGGCTTCTCCTTGAGATGCTGCGGCTCCGACTTGTGCCGCACGCGCTTGCCCGGCACGGCTCCGGCGTCGCGCTCCGTGAAGGCCGGCATGAACACCGAGTCTCTCAGCAGCGTGGGTGCCTCCTCCGGCGCCGGCTGCTTCCCCTCCGCCTGCGGCACCGGCGTCCAGGGCTGCCAGGAGGAGGTGGAGGGGGCTTTGCCCAGTGCCCTCCTCTCCTCCGCCGCCTGTCGCTGCTGGGAGGGGGCTGCGGAGCCCCCAGGCTTGACCATGGAGATGGATCTCATGAAGGACATCTCCTGCAAGGACAGATGCAGAGTGAGCTCAGGCTGGGGTTGGGATTTTGTGTGTGCAACCGCTGCGAGCAATGTGCGAAGCCCTGGGAACCAGGCCCAGGCCCTTTACACGCTCTGCAGAAAGGGAAAAAAACCCTAAGCAAAGCGAAAGTCTGAATTCAATGGCCCTTTGCCACCCGCGAGGCTCTTGCTCGTGCCTTGGAGCAGAGCAGGGTTCAGGCAGGTCCAGTTCGATGACTGAATCTCACTTTTGAATCTTTTTCAAGGAAACTTTTCCAGTGACTGGCATAAAAACCCAGAGAGGGCAGGGATCTCACCCTGGAAATGGGCTGAGTGCTTACACAAGCCACTAAATAAATATCTTGTACATTGGCACGATCTTCATTTGACATTAAATATGAAGCAGAAAGGACATGACCTACCCTCGGGCGGGTTTTCAGGGCCTGGACTGCCCCTGTGATTACTCGGATCCAGCTGTACATGTCCTCAGGGCTGTCTGCCTGCAAAACACACCAGCCCAAATGAGCCTTTGCCTTCTGCGAGCCCCACATGCAGCCAGAGTTGATCCCCACCGCAGCAAAGCGTGGACACGCAGACGGACAGGCTACCACGGTTCCCAGTATATCTGCTCCTAGTTTATGCTTGCTCAGAAATCACTGCACCACGCCATTTTCCCCCCGCAGAAGGGGAGCCACTCTCCACATTGCAGCATTTTAATATCGAGAGTAGATAAAGCATTTAAGGGAAAAAACACTGTCAGGGTGTTACCAACCCTGTCCCTGCGCTGGCAGGGCCTCGGGGTCCGCATCCTGCCACGAGCCCGCCCGCGGCTGTGCTCTCTGGGCAGCGGGGTCTGGGGCTTTTGCCCACGCACACGGGGATGCGCACCCACTGCCTGGCACGGCACGGCACGCTGGCTGCTCCTCGGGGGTTCCCGAGTGCCATGGGGTGTTGCAATGCCCAGAGCACCGTGCACAGCATCCCCCACCCGCTGCCTCCCCCTGTCCAGCTCAGCCAGCGACGGGGAGGTTGACTTAATACCCCTCCCCACGCAGAGCCAAATCTGCAGGACAGGGGAGGTGCAGACACAGCCCCGCACCCTCGGGATGCTCATGGGATCGCCCTGTGCTTTTGTCTCTGCTTTTTCCTGCTCACACAAATAGCCACCATTATAAATAAGTCCAAGGGGAGAAGTGAAACCGCCTGGCAGTTCTCCCTCGACGCCCGTGCCCCCACGCCGGGTGAAGCCGCTACAAACCCATCTGCTTGTGTTCGCTGCTGGGAAGAGCCTGTTCACAGGAGCGTGGCTTGCACGAGCTGCCGAGAGCTGAACTTACTGCGCGGAACAGCAAAACCCTCCTCGGCTGCCTCACCTGGATGTAGAAGGTTCTGGAGCTCGTTATGATTTCGAAGAGGTTGTCCCGCATCAGGAGGTCACTAGAAACAGCGAGAAGGAGGCTGTCACTACCCAGAAGTCATCATGGATGGAAAAAAACCCCAAACCATATTTACTCTTATCTCTAGAGCGCGCTGGGGAACATATTGAAGGCAAACCTTGGATCTCGCCTGGATTTTGAGAAGGCGACTCCAGATCCCCAGAGACCTTCAGCTACAAACACGCTCTAACTTCTGCCGCCTGCAGGCAAACCCCCGGCCCTCCCTAGACCCGTAACCCATCTCATTTACAGTTCATTTTACATGTGAACTTTCTATTACTTATTAAGAATAAAAATTCAAAGATGAACTAATTTAAAAATATTTTTACTTTAGCTAAAAGAGGTTTGTTTTCTTAGTTAATTTTCTATTGCAGGTCTTCAAGTTACTTTTTATTGCAGCAAACGCTGATAAAATCGTTGTTCCCAAGACACTGTGTAGCCACCTGCCCTAGTTTAAGGAAACGCCTATACACGGCTTTCGGCAGCTTTATGAGCACCTTTGTTCTTCTGTCACACGATGCTATTTACTGTGCAGGGCCCCATATTCCTTAAGCTACGGAGATAAGAGAGCTGTAGGAACACGCCTGCCCCACAGAGATGGCTATCAGCACCAGCAGAACCGAGGATGGACAATACCCTGCATCCAGCTACGTTTTCCTGACCTGCTCACGGAGCTGAAGGGGAAGAAATTTCTTAAAAGCAAAACAAAGAGGCGACGTTTGGGTTGTAAAAGAAAAGTGAGCGGCAGCACAGCTCAGCCCGGCCCCGGCTCGCAGCCGCTGTTTGGGGCCCTCTGGGATCCCCGAAGGAGGGAGCTGAGTTTCCTTCCTGCCCACCTCCGGCTCAGCTCCTCGGGGAGCTGCTTCCCGCCAGCGGCCGGAGCTCCCGGCAGCTGCCCCGGCCCCAGCACGACCAGGGCTATGGCAGGAGCTGCAGCCCAGGGAAACGCGGACGGGAGCATTACCCAGACTTGACCAGGCACTCGTGGGTCTTGCAGACATCCTTCAGGAGAATCGAACGCAAGGGCTCCTTGTCCTGCGGAGACAAGAGGAGACGGTGATGGGCCTGGCTGGCCCCCGGGGCTGGCAGCGCTGCGATGTGCTTCCCACGGAGCCCCCCACCTCCCCACGAAGCGCAGCAGCCCCAGACCTCTGCTTGGGCGCAGCCGGTCCCAGGCAGGGCCGCTCACCTGCTCGCACTTGTAGTAACTGATGGAAAATTCATCCAGAACAAAGTACCGGCGCTTCCAGCTCTTCCTCTGGAAAAGAGAGGAGGAAACCGCTCGGTGCTGGGCTCCGGCGCTCTCCCCGCGCTGTCGCGGTCCGGCGTCCGGAGCATCCCCGGAGCATCCCCAACCCACGGGGAGCGGCCAGCCCAGCGCCAGCCGCCCGCGGCGCAGGGAACCCCCGCACTCACCACGTTCCCCTGCTTCACGCAGTAGCCGCTCTTGAGGACGGGGGGCCCGGTGGGCGGCTTGGCAGCCGAGGTGGGGATGTAGCTCTGGGAGCGCCGCAGCAGTGGGTGGGCGGCCACGTCGCTGCCCTCCCCTCCGTCCCCCCCATTCTGCAACCAGACAGCACAGAGTTACGGGGGAGCACAGAGAGGGCACGGAGGGCAATTCCCTACTAGAAGGCAGGACACCTGAGCTGGAGGGAAAAGCAACCCGAAGCAGGCCCTGAGCACAGCGCTGCATGCCAAGGGCTAACTGCAGTGCCTGGACAAGAGCAGGGGAACGAACCAGAGCAGAGAGCTGATTTTATCTTGTTGCACGCAGCTTTTCAGGCGGCTGCCTGAGTACTATTCACTCTTTTGGCGCCCACGTGTTAAAAGCAATGTTAAGAGATTGGAAAGGCTACAGAAAAGCCACAGAAGCAATTTGAGAGCTGAAGAAAACCCCTTGCAGCAGGGGGTTAAAGGACCTCATCTGGCTGGCTTATCAAGCACCGAGAGGTGACTCTGCTGCACCACAAACCTTCTCGGGCAAACACAAGGTACGAGGAGTCCTTTCATCTCGCAGAGGGAGGCAGAACAAAAACCACCAGCTGGAAGCTGGAGCCAGACAAACCCAAGTCAGAAAGCAGGGACGCTTTCCAGCTGGAGAAGGCAGTATATTCTGGGAACGAACTGCTCAGGAAAGCCGTACAGTCTCCACTCCACATTTTCACAGCCAAATTCTCCCAAAAGAAACTCTGATGTTTAGAGTTCAGGTAGAAAACTCACACTTCCCCGGCCCCGAGCTGTCTCTGCCCAAGCACAAGGCTTGCTGCTGTGAGCACGGATGGGCTGTGCACGTGCCCAAGCATCCAGCACCCATCCCCTGGCTCACCCTGAGCACTTCCCAGTGCATCCCAAGGGCCGGACCCTGTCCCGCTGCCAACCTCAACCCCTCTCCCCTGTGCCACCCCCTCCCCCGGCGGCACCTCCCTTCCCCCTCGGCAGCGCAGAGGATGGTTGAGAAGAAACATCTGTGCTCATCTCCTTCCCCCATCCCTCCAACCCCTTCCTCCAGCTCCGCGCTGAGGTTTGAGAATTGCCATGGCAGCCGGGGTGGCTCTCGCCACCGCCAGCCTTATATGGCACCCGTGCCGGTGCGACTGCTGGTGCGGTTAACCAGCGACCTGCCCGCGCTGCTCCTTCCAGCACCTTCGAGAGGTTGCTTTGGTTTCTCCAGGACAGAGACAAGCAGCCATTTGGCTGGCCCCGAACTGCCGCCTGGCACCTCGGGAGAGCGGCAGAGCCGAGCCTCAGCCCGGCTGGGAAGGGGAAACCCCCCGCTCCCCTCGCCTGGGCTGCGCCGGCTCTGCCGCGCGTTACAGATGTACGTGCCCAAAAGCAGAGGCGGGGATGCTGCTGCAATGGCGAGCGTTACACCCAGGGGCCGGGGTGATGCTGCTGGCCGGTCTGGGGGTGCAGCTGGAGCGCGGGGCTCCCCCGCACAGTCCCAGAGCCCGCTGTGGGGCAGCACCGGCCAGCCAGGGCTGTGCCAGGAAACCGCAGACGCGCCCAGGAAGCTGCAGGGGAGGAATAGCTTTTTCACACGGGGCAAGCACCAAGACCATGGAAAATAGTACAGCAGCTCATTCACCACCTCTAAAAAAACCCCTCTGTGAAAGAAAGAAGTTGGGTGAGGGCCGAGGATGGAGCTCACAGCTCTCGGAGGTGGTGGCAGGGGAGGAGAGGGAGGCAGACCCAAAAGTCAGGAGAAAAGAGCAGCTTTAACTCACTGAAACGAAAAAGGAGTCACAGGGCTGGCTGCTGCCACTTGTTTGCAAGCAGGTAGCCCGGCTGCACAGCACACAGGGAAGCAGGGGGGAGGCACAGCCTTCCCTGCCCTTCCCCACCCCACGCACGGGCCGAGGGTCTGGCAGCATCCCGCAGGGCAGTGGCACCGGGAGGGGACAAGCTGCTAGCCCAGCCCCGGCCCCACGCACCCCTGCAGCCTGCTCCCTGACAAACCCTGCGGCCAGGAAAGCGTTAAAAACGCCTGCCGGCAAGAAAACGCTGCAATGATCTAATTCTCTGCTCTATTTTTAGTGCTGCTACTGATAAGAGCTGAAGCGAGACCCAGAGCGGGACGGGCGCCCAAAGGTGGGAGACACTGGCGGCCACGTGCCGAGGGAAGGGGGTGCAGAGCCACGGCAAGCGGTGCCAGCCACCGCCTCCGGGACGGCTCAGCCCCTTTGGCTGCTTTGATGGGGGCAGCAACACGGGGTGCCTCTGCGCCGGGCACCTCGGTGGGGGATTTGGACCCAGGATGGGCGGGTGGATGGTGCGGGATGGCCAAGAAGCCAAGCAGATTCATCGCTTCCGCCTCCTCACGCCCCCTCATCTCATCACACTTCAGAGCGAGACAAAGGAGAGGTGCTACAGGGTGCCAAGTGCAGCTATTAATACACCCCTGAGTGGGAAGGGTTTGCAGGCACCAAGCTGGTTTCAGAAATGTAAGTGCAAACCAGCCTCCCCAACAGCCCAAACCAGCAACTGCCTCCAGCCCCACAGCTGGACCTCCCCTAGACCCCCGGAGCTCCCCCAGACCACTCCAGCCCAGCCCCACGCCGGGGGACCCATGTCCGCCAGCTCTGCTGCTCCGACATGGTGTTAGAGAACGACGGAGCCCATCGCCGCTGTGCATTTACAGTATTTCTCCAACCCTTGCGCTGCTCAATGCCGGCGGGGCGCGGCAGGATGCTAAAGGAATAATAACGCTTTCCCTGCGCTCTCCCTTCCTAAGGCAGAAATCTGAGTATCATTTGCAACAAGTGACTTGCAGACCCAGCCACCCTCGGAAGGCAGCACAGCCTCGCTGGGCAGCGACAGCAGCAGGAGCCAGACACAAAACCCAGCGGGCAGGGACCCCTCAAAGCCCGGCTCAAGCACCGACGGGCCCCCGGCAGCGAGGTGTGGGGACATCAAAGCGGGGTGTGGTGGGAATGCCCTCGCCCAGCTGTGCATGGAGAAAGCTGCACCTTTTCTGCTTATCCCCATTAGAAGCTGCTCTCCAAACCCGGGGAACAGAGAGACCAAGGCGGGGCGCTGATAGCACAGGGGTTTTACCCCCAGGATCTGGGACGGCGCACAGATCCTGCCAGCTCACCTGGTTGATGGAGATGGGCGTGTGGACCACCACCCCCGCGATGATCTCGGTTTTGTAGGCCACCTGGGGCTTCCTCTCCTGGGCCTGGGGTACCACTGGAGGTTTCGCAATCTCTGTGGCCGGTGGGACGCTGCCGCCCTTTGGCACCTACGGGGGAAAGAAAAGGGGTGAAGGGCGCAGGCGTGACCATGCTGGGCAGCCCCACGCCTGCACCGGGCACCATCGTCTCTGCCCTCCCAGCCAAAACGCATCAACGTCCCTTTGAAAAATAATAAATGAACAAGCCACCCCAATTAAGGAGGGTGTGGGCCCCACCCAGGCGGTTTGCAGGAGGTGCCCACATGGGAGATGAGAGGTGGTGAATAATTCGGCATCACCCCACAGGAGTCTGCGACTCACCTCTGCAGCCCGGCGCGTTTGTGGGACACTTGCTCCTTTAATTGTCTCCGCTCTACTTACAGCTAGGCTTAATGATGAGCTTTCATCCGCCTAACGAGGCTGAGCTGCAGCACGTCGCAGGGGCGCAGCGGGCGGCCGGGCGCTATCTCACACACCCAACGCCTGCGCGTCCCGCACCGACGCGTGGCCGGGCAGGTTGTGTCTCTGCTGCAAGGGGCCCCGCGTCCCCGGGCAGGGGCTGCACCACGGGGACCTGGCTCCCAGCCCCGGCACCCTCCCTTTCCCCCTCCCAGCTCCTTCCCCGCAGCACCTGGCTCTGGACAGAAAGGCGGGTTTCCAACTTTTTCCTCCCGAGCCTGTACTTCCACTTCTCCAATGCCGTTGATGGGGGTCTCTGGCTCCAACCCCACCTCCTGCCTTCCACCCCGAGGTGCACAGGGATCAACACGCGGTCCTCTCCGTGCAAACCACAGCATGCATCGGCTGCTGGCTGAGCAGAGCAGAGCTCTCAGCTGCTCTAAAGTCCCCCCCGAGGCAGGTGGCTGGACTCGTGTTTAGGCTAAGACCTGGCTTAAGTCTGGGGGGGCAGAGGTCTGTGCTAAGACCTCACAAACCCGCAGGTATGAGAGGTCTGGCAGGAGAGGAGGAAAGGCCCAGGGCAAGATCCTGGACACCCTAGGGCCAACACTGCCTGCACAGAGCTCTCCAACAGCCAGGCTCGGCTGATGGGGCAGGCAGCGCTGGGTGGGGGGGAGCAGGCAGGGCTTGAGGGGGGGAGCAGGCAGGGCTGGGGGGGGGGGAGTGAGTAGGCAGGGCTTGGTGGGGGGAGCAGGCAGGGCTTGGGGGGGGGGAGCAGGCAGGGCTTGGGGGGGGGAGCAGGCAGGGCTTGGGGGGGCGGTTAGCAGGCAGGGCTTGGGGGGGGAGCAGGCAGGGCTTGGGGGGGGGAGCAGGCAGGGCTTGGGGGGGGGAGCAGGCAGGGCTTGGGGGGGGGAGCAGGCAGGGCTTGGGGGGGGGAGCAGGCAGGGCTTGGGGGGGCGGTTAGCAGGCAAGTTCAGGCTCCATCGCTTCCTCCTTTGGAAACGCCGCTGCCGTGAGAGCGAGGGGCCAGGCCGTGGCAGGGTCCCGCACGCCTGCGCCGCACAGGCCGTGCAGAGCGCCAGCACCGCAGGCACCGGCACGCACCAGCCGCCAGCCCTGGCAGCACCGGCGAGCACGAGGCGGGTGCACGGCGAGGCTGGGGAGACGCACGGGCTGCGCAGCCAGAGGAAACCGTTTTGCAACACAGATGCAGGGACATTGCGTGTGCAGAGAGCGGCGCAGGGGGACGGAGCTGCACCTCTCTGCGAGGGGGAAGGTGCCGCTCAGCACCCGGCAAGGGGCAGCGCTGCTGCCAGCTTGAGCCTCCTCCTGCAGAACTGAGCGGAGTCCCTCGCCACGGTCACGCGAGCCCGCAGCACGCCCCACGCCTCCAGCCGCCAAGGCCCCGGCTACAAGGACAGCGTGCAGCGTGAGGAAACACAGGAACCGATGTGCCAAGAGCAGAGGAGAAGTCTCCGTGAGAAGCGGAAGCTGAACCTGGATCTCTGCACCAGGAGCAATACCCGAAACGCTGCCCCATCCTTCCCGACCCACTGCAGCGAGCGGCACGGCCGGCGGCAGCGTGCACCGAACACGCCGCGATCGTGAGCGTGCTTGGTGTGAGGCGCCCCGCAGAGCCCAGGGGAAGAGGGAGACCCTCAAAGGCCAGAGGCTGGGAAAGGTCCAAACCCCACCAAACGCCAAAACGCCTCCCCATGCCCTTCTGTGCCTCTCTGCCCAGGCCAAGGCGACGAAGCCACTGAAACTCGGAGCAGCCCAAGGAAACCCAGTTGCAGACAGAGACCATGGGGAAGCTGGAGAGCGGGGACAGGGATTTCCCACGTGGCGCAGTGGCGCCTGCATCCCGGCAGCCCTGTGTTTCCCAGCCGGCCTGTGAGAACTCCTCCCTGCAGGGCTGGATGAGCCGGTCGGCCAGCCGGGACACAGCCAGAGTCGGGAAGGGCTGGCCAACATCAAGCTATGAAAATCACCACAGTTTATTGCAGAAACAGAAGATGCGTCTCTTCCTACCATCACACCAGCTCCCACCTCAGCCAGCCTGGCGGATGAGCCACGCAGGCTGCCTGCAGGCAGCTACCCCGGGGGGAACTACCCCCGTGGCACACCTAGACAAGTGTCGTTGGCAGGCGCCGGTTACGCCTCCTACCCACCTTTGGAGGTAGAATCATCGAATCATTAAGGTTGGAAAAGACCTCCAAGATCATCAAGTCCAACCGTCAACCCAACACCCCCAGGCCTCCTAAACCATGGCCTGAAGGTGGGGTTTTTGTAGCCCAAATCACCTGAACCCATAAGAGAGACGGCACAAGCCAGAGCCCGTGCCACCGGCTGGGCGGCTTCAGGCGCAGCGGTTGTCGCATCTAATGTATTTGCAGACAAAAAAAGAAAACACAAGCCAGGTCTGGTCTTGTAGATGAGTTTCCCACAGGGACTAAATGCACTCCAGTGATTTCAAACAAAAAACTCAAAGGAAAAAGTTATTTGATAGGCCCCAATCCTAAACTGTTTGCTGTGATTTTTTCTTATAGCTTACAAACCACGAACAACACGCATCAGTGCATGATCTAGTAAAACCCTGCTAGCATTACACATTGGCAATACTGCTAATGCCAGGTACGCAGAAGCCTGCAGCGCCCCGGACCCTTTCGCAGGGATCCCCCGCATCCCAGGTCCTGCAAACACTTAGCCCAGGAGTCCCAGCAGATGGGCGCTGCCAGCTGAGCCAACACACGGCGTGCAGACGGTGCTCCTACTCCTGCTGCACGGGAGAGGGAGCACAGCATCATCCCTCGCGGCCGGGAGCACCGGGCAGCTGAGGAACACAGACTCCGCGAGTTACCGGCTCACTGAGCATTAATTTTCGGTTATATGAGCACAACAGTAAACGAGAGGAGATGGCAGACAAACTCTTCCGGATCCAGGCACAGCCCGCCCTGCGATGCCCTGCAGCACACGCATTCGCTATGCCTCATCACAAGACCCGGCATTCCGGGAAGAATAAAAATTGAGTAAATAAATGATTGAAGCACAAGAAAGACGCCCTTTGACAGCCACAGCGAGGAGTCGGTTACGGGTATCCCCACCGACAGGAGGGAAACGTCCCTGGAGCAGGCGGGGATGGGGACAGATCCCGCACGACCTTCCCCGGGGGGCAAGCGCCGTCCCCCACGGCGCCTGGGCCCGGAGCGCGAAGATGCACAAGCGAACAGCAGCAAAGTAAATCCCGACCAGTGGGACCCTTGGGGATGGTGGAGGGAGCATCTCCCGTCTGAAGCCAGACCCCTGAGAGGGGTCACCGCGCAGCTCTGGCCTCGCAAAGGGCCACGGCGAAGCCCTCCAGCCCGCGCTCCAGAAGGCTGCGCCGCCGGCACAGCCCTCCCCTGCTCGGAGCGCTTCGCCCTCAGACCCAAACCAGCCCGTCCCCGCGCCCTGGCAGAACCCACACAGCCCCGGGCGTCCGTGTCAGAGCCCCGGTCTCGCGGGGCCGTCCGGGGGACCAGGGCACGCTCCCCTGGAACGAGGGGGTTTCGGGAGCTACAGCCCCATAGTACGGCTGCTTCGCTGAACAGCAGAACAGCGATGCACCAGAGAAAGAGCACGAGGACAAGTCACTGCAGCCACCAGCCCAGAGCTGCGCTTCCATCCTTCCCCAGCACAGCCTCGGCACTAACCCCGAAGAAAGCCTGGCAAGTTTGGCACAGACCCGCTCCCGGGCTGGGGACAGCCCGGCCACCACCACCACTGCTCCTCAGGTGGGGCTGGGGGGCACATGGAGAGCACAGCAAGGAGGAAAAGCGCAGCTCTTCCCAGCATTTATCAAGTGGCCCATCAGGGCAGGACACAGCAACACCAGAGACGAGCATAACGCAACCTACCGTGATCTTACTGGCCCGGTTCAGCGCCTCCACCCAGTCCTGCAGGTCCTTCTGGTCGCTGGCTTGTAAGAAATAGCGCTGAGATAAAGCATTGATAACTATCAAAGAAGGGAATGAAAAGAAGAGTTAGGGAACCCCATTCAGTGCTTGGCATGATTAAAACAAATTAAACAATAAATCAGCACGACAGCATCTCTCAACTCCCAGTCCCAGAGCGATTTGCAGGTATCAGTCTCGCAACCTCTCGCATGCAAAAGCGGCCGCGGGGCCAGCGCTTGGGCATGGAGCAGGGATGTGGCAGCTGGATCCCTAGAACAGAGCTTAGGGAGAGCAGGACCGAAGCCAGGCTTAAACCAAGGCTGTGGCATGGCCCAAATTAGGACTTAATCCAGGGCTGAAGTTACCCCCTCGCACAGGGCGTTTGATGGCCCCTTGGGACTTCCTTCTCTCAGCATCTGGGTTTTAACTCTCATCCGAAACGTTGGTGCAAACCCCACGCGGGGTCTGGGAAGCTGCTCGGGGACAGGCTCCCCGCAGACTCCCCAGCGAGCGCTGCCTCCTGGCCGGCAGCCGGACGGGTCAGAGGAAGCTCTGGGAAGATTTCTGCACCAGAAGTCGGAGATATTTTTAACTGCACAAGATCTTGCTGAAACTCCCACGAGCCTTGCACCGTGGGCTCTGCCACACCGGGACTCCCCGGAGCAGCCCCGTCCCCGCGCGGGGACGTGCCGTGCGCTCTGGTCTTTGTCTTGGGCTACGTCCCTCACCGCGAAGTATTGCAAAGGCAGCACCGATCCCCTGGGACAAGTATGTGCTTGTACTGTCGTTTCTGTTGCTTTAAACCTGAGTTTGGCTCCCGCACAAGGCACTGAGGCAGCGTGGGTCAGGCTGAGGCCATTTGGGGGGGGACTGGACAAGAAACACCCCTTCCTTGCACCAACAGGAGCAGAAGCTTATGCTGCCATTAAAGAGGAAAAAAAAAACGCCAACCCTGTGCTGCACTACATTGTGCAATACAACGGGGCACAAGGAAAGGATTCAGGAGCACAGCGAAAGCCATGGTGCCATGCAGGGCACCGTCACGGGGGGGCCCACAGGGCCCTGCCTCCCTCACCAGGCTCTGCCCGTGCATCTCGCACGAGGAGGGGGGGATCACAGCGACAAGGCCGCTGCACGGGGCCGGGGCCCTGTGGCCCTCTGTCGCCACGTGCCAGGCGCTGGCGGCACCCCCTTCCCTCCCCGACCACAGGGATGCTGCAGGCAGGTCCCGGCAGCGGACGGGAGGGCTCGCAGCGGAGGCACCGAAACGCAGCCTCCCGGGGTGGGGTGTCCTTCCCAGCAGAGCCCCGCCGGGGCCCGGGGTCCCCCTCACTCACCAAAGCAGAACGGAGTTTTTGGCTTCTGTTTCGGTGTGGCGATGCTAACCTGCAACAGAGCAAATTAAAGAAAAATTTAAAGTTAATAGTGCCCGCTAACGGCATGCACGAGAGCTGGAGGCGTCCCTCCCCACGCCCGTGCCGGAGGGGGAGCCAGTGCCCCCCAGGCTCCAACCCAGTCCACACTATGGGTTCATCCGAGCCCCAAACCAGCGGCGCCGCTGCAGCGTGTGCGCGGGGCCGAAGCGCGAGCGCCCGGCCGCTGGCACGCCGCAGGCTGCAGCCTCGTCTCGCTGCACGCAGCAGCCGCTCCCGCCTGCGGGGAGGCACCGTCGGCCCTCCCCAGCGCTGCAGTTACCCCGTCGGCAAACGAGGGGAGCCGGCCAGCTCGAGTCAGGGGAAAATTAACGCGGCCGGTGGGCAGGGCGCAATTAGCACGCTGCGTGCCGCCACGGGAGCCCGAGGGCAGGACCCCGGCAGCGCGGGTGCTGGGCTGGCGGGCAGCGTGGCCCTCGGGACGCTGGCGCGGACGGCACGCGTGGAGCGAGCCCAGGGCTCTCGGGAACTGGCCCGGATCGGATGTAACGCAGAGCACATGCGGCGGCGAACGTGCCGTCCCAGGGGAAGGTCAGCGCGGAGACGGGGCTTTCATCTCCCGCTGTCCCCCCCGGCGCTGGCTGCACTGTAAAGCAAAGAACGGAAAGCTTTCAAAGGCCTTGAAAATATGAGTTTCTGCTGGACTAACACAGTCGCTCTTGTCAGCAATTAAGAAAATTGAGGGAAAATAGCAGTGGTTTCTCCCTAAAGAGTAGGAATCATTTATATAAGAATAATACTCCCTGGGGCTCCAAGCACAGCATTCATGGAGTATTTATTCTGACAGGCTTCCTCCTTAGGAGCCAGTCTATAATGCTTTAAATATGTTTTCTCAAGCAAACCTCCATTTTTCTGGCATATTTACAGTTGGTAGTTAAAGCCACTGGCATAACCCAATCCTGCAGTTTGTGACCAAATGCTGTCCTACAGCAATTTTCGTTTAGACTAAAATGTATATAATTTATAAGCGAGGCTCTTTCTGAAATGGGGAAGGCTCAACCTCCTGGCGTTGCTTCATCTGTGCTTAATTTATAAATCATGACTCAGCAGGAACAGAGAGATCTGTCCAATTCTTTATCCGGCTCCAGCACGGAGCCGAGCCCGGCGCGGCAGCCACGAGCCCCCGCTCCCCCGGCGGCAGCGGCCGAGGGGCAGCTCGCGGGAAAAGGATCCCGGCTGCTCAGCTTTCCACGGCCGTGATCGCAGCCACGTCTCCACGCGTTCCAGTCACCAGCCCTGCAACAGTTGTCATTTATTGCACTATTTTCACCTTCCCGTGGAAGCCGGATAATGCCATTAAGACACACAGAAGACCGAGCTTCTAGAAGGTCTCATCCTTCGGGGCGCTGCCCTCTAAGCACAGGGGAGAGCTCCCGGTGTCCCCGAACGCATCGCGAGAGGGACCTCGGTGCCGCCTCCACCTCCCCACCTCCACTGGGTCTGATGAGCAACCCCGCAGACCTTGGGCTGCCGCGGGAGGCACCGCGCCGGGGTTAGGGGGACCGGGTGCCAAAGCGAGAGGGGCACTGCGGTACGAGCACAAACCCTGGCTGGGTCCGGTGCTGGAGCAGCGACACCGAGCCGACCGCCAGCTCCGCGCCCAGCTCACACCGTGCTCCCGCCCCTGCACAGCCCCGGCTGCCCCGCGTCCTTCCTCATGGCAGAGCAGTTCCTCTTCCTCCCGCACCCCAACCTCACAGCCTGTCCCACGCCAGCCCGTGGGCGAAGGCGAACCGGCCGCGCTGCGGGGACGCCGCTCCCCTTCCCACAGACCCACTCAGGCTCCCGTCCCAGGGAGGACGGCACAGGCTTGGGCAGGACCAGGACCTCGCCTCGGGTGCTGCCAGGGTGAGCCATCGCCTCTCCCGGGAAAGCTGCAGGATGAGGGGACGACAGGGAGCATTCATTTTCCCTCTGCCCCACCCCGACATTACCTTGGAGATATAGGTCAGCTGCAAAGATCCGACAGCACCCGCTCCGATGGCCAGGTTCTGCAAAACATTTAATGAGCAATGCGAGTTAAACGATACGGAGAATGCAAAAGAGGCGAGTGAGGCTGTCATTTAGTGTCATTGGGGTCAGGCAGCAAAAGCAACAGCCACACTACTGGCCTCGGCCGCTTCCCTTCTGTGCACCTGGTTCGTCTCGCACCCCACGAGCAGCTGGGACCGGCCACGCTGTGCTGCACCCGAGCGCCGTGCCCTCCTGGGTCCCACTCAGAACTGCCTGCCCCTCTCACCGCCCCGTGCCCCGGCACCTCACGTGCAAGGCGGGCTCCGACTCCCACCTCGCAGAGCCCAGAGAGCAGGAGTTTGTGCTACACCGGGCAGGAGGCTGCGGGCGGGCGGCCGCGCGCTTCCCCTTCCCCTTTAAACAAGGCAATGCTGAATCTGCTTAGAGATGCTCTTCAAGAAGGCAGGTGCCTCGCCAGCCTACCAGCAGTGCTCAAGCACCCAAACAAGTGGGGCTTCCAGGAGGGTCTTCCTAGAGCTCAGCTTTGGCTCTTGCTCTTTTGAGGACGGCCACAAGCACTGGGGCAGCTCCCAGAGACGTCGGACGTGACATGCACAGGCTCCACCTCCCCCAGCCACTCGGCTCCTGGTCTAAGTGCTTTTGCTGCATGACACCACTTCCAAGATGACAAGTATTTCTAGGATAACCTCTTCTCCTTCTTGTTATCACTGTCTCTGCGCTAAGACACAAGGGGGATGTAACACCTCACACTGGAGGAGCCTATAGAAATGCTGTGCCAAGGTACCAGTGGCTCCTGGTGCCGTAAGCTGCTGCTGGGTCAGCCCTGGAAACCACAGCAGCTCTGCTGGAGCTGGGTCGTGGCCACAGCCAGCCACAGGAGACCCCAACAGGCAACTGGTGCAGCAGATGCCATCCTCCTTCGGGGACCCGGAGGAGAGGCCTCTGCCAGGGCAGCCCAGCAGCGAGCCCAAGACGCAGCTAAAGACTCGCTCGCAGCTTGCACAGACATGCCCGGCACGAAGCTGGGAGCAGCGTGGGAGCGTACCTGAGGGTTGTCCATGTACCACAGGAGGCAGTTGGCCTGGGTGTCCAGGATGAAATACCTCCGCAGGAACTTGCCGCAGGTCTCATTTTCTTCAATGTCCAGGAACCCGCAGATACGGTTCTGTCGGTCCAAGTACGGCATGCCGGGCTCCTTCTCGCATCACCCTGCGGAGGAGGGACAGGCAGGGAGAGGTGGGTGCTCCTGCACCTACAGCCATCTCGACCCATGAGTGCCAATGTGCCGGGATGCCAGCGCAGTCGCTCAGGCCCCATCCGAGCTTGCAAGAGGGAGAGGGAAGAGACAACCTGCTAAGGCTGACCCAAACTAGCACTTTAGCTGCCTCCCTCACTGAAAAATTAGGCGTTTGCATAAACGTATTCCTCCCCATGGAGGTGCGCATTGTTCCCCGTCCCAGAGAGCCACCAGCCCCACCATGACCAGGGAGCTCAAAAGGTGTGAAACCACACAACGCTTGGTGGAGCGTCCAGATCTTCGCCCCTCGTCCAGCTCCCCCCCGCTCCATGTCCCACGGCCACCGCCCAAGCTCCCTGCAGGTCCAGTCTCCCAATGCACCCAAACCTCCTGCTGCCTCTCCCACACCCCCACAGCCCACGGCTTAACACGCACAAAGCAAAGTCAAATGGCTACTGCCACGTGTTCGCACCGTGGGGAAGCTGCCAAACATCACCCAGCACACCTTTGTGACGAGAAGGGGTGCCAGCGTGCCGGCCCCGGGTGCAGGGCAGACCACACCGGCGAGCGGGACCACGATAGCTCAGCGAGGAACTGCAGGACTTTGGAACCCTGGAAGCTGCAGATGGACTCAATCACCGCATGCTGCTGAACAAATGCTCACCAGCCCGGCTCCGAGGCCGCTCATGGCACAGAGTGGCACCACAGCCACCGGGATGTCCCGGGGCAGCGACAGACCGATGCCAAGCGACAGCCCTGGGCCCCGAACCGCCCGTCACAGTGGCGGTCGCATCCCACCGAGCTGCCCTCTGAGAGCTCAGCAGCCCCGTGCCACAGCTCAGCCCACCGAGAGAGGACAAAGCAGCCACAAAGGATTTGACGTGAAGACACCAGGTCCCTGGGAACCGTAATGAAAAGTAATCCCGGAGCAGACTGCACACGAGAGAGAGCCGGAGCACACTCCCAGGAAATGGAAAACAATCTGCAACTCCAGCAGAAAATCTGTGCAGCCAGGATGCCGAGTCAGCAGGAAAAACAATGACCCATCGCCGCGGGGCCAAGCCGTGTCACCAGGTCTGCCGTGGGCACGGACCCTCCCCGGCGCTGCCCCCAAGCCAGGGCGACCAGGAGGTCCTCTCCGAGCTCACCTCGGCCACAGCGGCTGCAGAGGAGCAGAGCTGGGCTGCAGCACCCACCGCCCGGGCAGCTGCAGCACAAACCCCCTCTGCAGAAGCAGGGAGAAACGCCGCGCCGAGCCTGCCACAACACGGGCACGGGGCACGATGGCCCAGAGCAGCCAGACCGGAGAGCACGGCGGCCACGGTGCCTGTAAATTGTCTTTGCTTGTGTCCCCCGTGGGAACAAGATGCAGGGGAGCCCGAGCATCATTCTCGGTCACCCCACAGGAGCAGCAGCCGCTTTGAGTCAGCGGGAGTGGGCGCACGTTGCCGCCGCTTTAATTTGGCGGCAGCTGCCACCCACCTTGCACAGCAGAGCCGGCTGCAGAGCCACGGCACGGGGAGCCGGCTGCCCTGGCACACTGGCTCTCTGCACCACCACTTCCAGCCCCACGTGGGGAGTGAAAGCAGCACCGAGAGCCGTGGGCAGGCAGGGCACATCCCTCTGCCCACGCAGAGGCCCCTTATCATGGCTTAGAGTGGACAGGAGGGGATGGAGGCAGCGGTAACCGAAAGGATGCGAGCTGAACCTGGTGTGGTTTGTCAGGTAGAAGAGGGGTGACTCGCACAGGTGCCACAAGGGAGGCTGCACAAATAAAAGATCTCATGCAGAAAAGGAGGAAATACTATTTTTGAGCTGCATAGCTGCAGTGGAGTGGGGCCCTGAGAGGCAAGTGTTGTGCAAGAGCTGTGGTGCAGCTGCAAAGGTAGAGGTGGCAGAAAACAAGTCACCCTGTCATTAGGATCTCAGAGTTTATCACCAGCGTCTCAGAGATGGGTGCCAGGGCTTTGCTAAGAGGGAAATCATACTGCTTTGGTAGAAGAGATTGTTTTAAAACAACACATTTGCCCTGATGCAAGGGTTACGTGGGCACTTCACATTCTACCGCTTTTTTTGTGGGGTTATTTTTGTGGGTGGGGGGAAGCACACAGAAAGCAGATTGCCAAGTGCCTTCAACCCTACCAACACGTTCAGACCAGGCCTCATTAATCACCTCTTCCTCCTGCTGCTAATAAAAGTCCAGAGATTTCTGCTTATGGGAGAGATGAGAACGAGCCGAGGTGTGCCACCGGCAGCCCCTCGGGGCTGCGCTGCCAGACCCACGGGACACCCCCTGGGGCTCCCTACATTCCCCCCATCCAACACTAATTGATATAGGCTTGGCTGAAAGCCAACACACCAGCTCAACTCTTCTGTGTGAGCTGACCTCGGATTGCCCTTGGATATGCAAAAACCTTTGGACAGAAGAGATTATAACTGCTCCAAACTGTGCCCTCCAGACCGTGCTCCCCGCAGCCAGCCACGCTCCCTGCTCCCTCACATCTCACTGCCTGCAGAACACACTGTCTGTCTCTTTGCAGCCACTGAGAATTGCACATTTCCATAGGAAAAGGATAAAAGCAGAATCTCCAGCTCCACCAGCATGTGGGTATTTGGTCCCCCTGACCAGGAACTCTGGGAGGGCCAGAAAATACCCAGTTTGCACTAACATCTACTATCTATATGGCACTTTGTAAACTCAAAGTCCTAATTTTTTTTTAATATACGACCCAAACTTGCGTTTGCTGTAGGAAGGACAGAAGATGAAATCTGAGGGGGAAGATAAGGGGACCTGAAGGTGAGACGGACCTCACAGAAAATCAGCACCGTTTAGAAGTGCGGGTGAGTCCCTGAAGGCCTCGCAGCGAGGAGGCGCTTCCGAGGACACCCCTTCTGGGAACATGATGGACATCACACCGGCACTGGGCACAGGAAGCTGCAATTTACAGACGATGCCCGCGCCCAGTTCACGGAGGCTCATCTGCCTTCCAACGACCACTTGAACTTCCCGAGCATCGCACCGAACCAGGCCCTCGGGATCTCATTACCAGATCCCCTTTATGTGAAGTTATGCCATTTTGTAGTAAAGCTCAGCGGAGGCTTCCAGGGCTCTTCCCCACCACTGAAGCAACTGACTTCCGAGCTTTTTCAGCCTCATAATATCCCACCAAGAAGGACAACCCTTTTCTGGCTCTGTTAACGAGATGACAGAGGAATTGGGCTATAGGTTTACAGCAAAAATACCCTCTCACCTGCCTCCCGCGATACAGGTAAGCGCTTCCCAGGAGGATGCAGAAGGCGCAGGGCACCGTCCAAACGGCAGCCAAGCCCCCCTCTGCGGTCACTGCTGGCTCAAAGGCCGCGTGTGCGGCCGCACAGCCAGACTTTCCAGGAAGCACCCCCGGGACGGCAGCGCTTCACCGCACCGTCATGGCTGCCCGTGCCCTGCTCCTGGCACTCGCGCAGCCCACGGGAGCCCGCAGCAGAAAAAGCCAAAGCAACGGGAGATCTGACTTTCAGAGCATTGCATCAGGGCTGGCCGGAGGCAGCCGCTCAGCACCTCGCTCCGCAGCACGGCCCATGGCACCTGCAGGCAGCCACAGCATCCTCCTCCTCCCTCACACCCGCCTGTCCGAGCTGCCCCGGTGCCGCCTGGGGCGCGGGGCGACCACCCCCCTTTCACGAGGGCTCCGAGCTGCGATGCCCGCTGCCCCCGCGCAGCTCCGAGACGGCCCCGGCTGCGCGGGGCGATGGCTGCGAGCCGCAGCGGTTGCAGCACTAACTTCCTTTTACCTGGCCTTGCAAAGGAGTTTCCAGAGTTTGCCCTGCCGACGTCTATCCGGCGGCTGACACATGAGACAGATGGTGCGGGCAGAGCCCGGCAACTAACTCCTGCTAATTCCAGACATTTGCCTTAATGAAATAATTAACCTGTTGAAAGGCAGGCTGGGAGCAGCATGGACACATTTCTTCACCTCGGCACAGCAAAACAGCCAGGGGAACGCGCTCCGAACAGCTGCAGACCCCAACTCACGCTCATCCCCGCGCGTTTGCTACCAATCCCACGGACCCCGAGATCTAAGCGTGCAGCACCCCCAGATCCCCTCACGGGGACCCCCTTCCCAAACCGGCAGCCCCCCGGCCCCGCGCCGCCCCCCGCTGCCCGCAGCCCCCCGGCCCTGCGCCGCCCCCCGCTGCCCGCAGCCCCCCGCTGCCCGCAGCCCCCCGCTGCCCGCAGCCCCCCGCTGCCCGCAGCCCCCCGCTGCAGGCTCTGCCCTGCACAAGCGGCTCGCACGGCTGCAGACCCCGGGGGGCTGCGGGGAGCCCCTTCCCGCCGGCCGAGCCGCCGGCGCTCCCAGCCGCTCCGACGGGAGCTGCTCCCGCACCCCCGGCCCCGCGGAGGCTGCTCCACCCCGGGGCCGGCCCCCCGGCCGGTGCCCCCCGACCCAGCCGCCCCCGGCCCCGGGGGGCTCCGACGCCTCCGGCCGCCCCTTCTCGGGGCGGGGGAACGACCTGCCGGGCGACCCCCCGCCGCGGGCGGGGACGGGGCAGCGAGGGGTCCCCGGCGCTCCCCGCGGGATCCTCCAAGGAGCGCCCGAGGGGGAGCGCTGCCCGCGGCGGCTCCGCGGACACGCGCGGCCCCCCGCACTCACCCCGCGGCGTCCGTGGGCTGCGCCCCCCGCGCATGGCCGGCGGGGCGGGCTGGGGGCTCGGGCCGGCGCACGCCGAGCGGCGGAGGAGGGCCGGGCGGCGGAGGGGGTGTGCCCCTGGCTCCGCCGTCGCTTTTTTCCGGGTTAATTACGTCTGCCATTAGCAAACCCGGCCCCGGATGTGAGTGCGGGGCGCCGGGCGCGCGGGCGGCTGCGGGGGTCCGGCGGGGGTCCCCCCCCACGCACCTGCAGCGGCACCGGGCCCGCCTCGGTCCGCGCCCTCGGGCGGTTCCGTGGGGCGGTGGGTGTCCCTGCGTGTGTGTCCCCCTCCTCCCCCCACGGTCCGCGCCCCCGGGCGGCTCCTTCGGGGGTCCCGGGGCCAGCCCCATCCCCGTCCTGAGCTTTGCGCCCCCGCCGCGGGGCGGGGGAGCTCCTCCGGCGGCCGCCCGGCCCCGGGCTCGGGTCCCTCCCGGCAAACCCCACCCAGACCCGACACAAAACGGCTCGGTACATCAGCGTCCTCCAAACAGCCGCCCTGTCGCCGGGACGCTTCGGCAAAGCGTTTCCCAGGCCCGTCCTGCGCGCTGCCCCTCGGCCGCCGGGGTCCCTGGGGACGGCTGCATCCCCGCCACGTGCAACTGCCCCCCCGGGACCCGCGACCCTGACCGAGACCCCGCCTGGGGCGAGAGTCACGGCCGCAGCCTGGTGAGCAGCGCCTGCGCTCGGGATGCTCAAAATAGCAAGCGGATTCTCACGCAAGAGAAGTTTCCAAGGGTAGGCACGCTTCGGTGGTCCTGCTCTACAGTCAGCCCTCGCATCCGCACCGAGTCCCGGGGCTTCCAAACCACGTGGGGCATCGTTGCCGCCTCACAAAGCCTTTCCCCGCTCCTGTGGCCTTGTCATGGCGTGTAACGTCAGACACGGCAGCAAATACAAGCCAGCAAGCGAGAGCAGAGCGTGGCTTAGAAGGTGAAGCACCCACTTTCTCCATCGGCCTCGGACCGATCACCGCCGCTTTTCTTTGCCGTTCAGGTCCAGGTCCTGCCAACCCAACCACGCCTGTGAGTTTTCCCCCCATGAGTGGCAGTTCGTGAGTGCTTACGCGTCGTCACAGCAGCCTGAGGACGCACCCGGACCTCTGCTCGCGCACGCAGACTCGCGGAGCCCAGAGCCAGCACTGCGGGCAGGGAGGGAGCCGGGGAGGATGAGCTCCGGCCCGGACCCTACAAAAACACCGCGGCACTAACAGCCGTGCCGCTCGGTAAGGACAAGCGCCCACCGTCCCAACACCCCAAAACACGGCAGACACCCTCGCAGCGGGTGGGTGTCTGGTGAGCCAGCAGTGAAATCCGTAAGCGGTTACTCATGTGCCGCAGCACCTGGGCACGTGCAGCCCTGCGGTTCCCCCTCACCTGAGAAAGTTGCAAAAATAAAGCCTGGAGTTAATAATTGGTGTTTTGACTGCGCAGACCATCGAAAGCAGCGTGAGTCACTCTTCCCCTTCGTGACAGTCTCAGGGTCCTTGGCACCTTCCTGAACCTCCCGTGTGGTGCCCGGAGGGAAGCTGCTCCTCGTTTTAAAGCCAAGGGCAATTACTCATGGCCCGGGCTTGCAGGTGCTGCCTGGTCACCCAGAAAACCTCACAGCTGCATCAGTCAGTCATTTGTCAGTCAATCGGCCGAGACCATCACCCACGCCCGGAAGGCCCCTACCCGGCTCGGGCCGATTTAGCCACAGAAAGCCGGTGGTGCTCCACCCCGCCTTGGGGTCAGCGCTGCAGGTCCCTGTGTAGGGACTCACCAGCTTTAGCTTGTTTCCAGGCGATGCAAATGACCCCAACGTCCCGCTCCATGCCCCTTGCTGCTGGTGTATCAGGGGGTCCTTCCTTTTTTCACTTTAAGGCCAGGCTCTAGTTTTGAGGCTCTGGTGCCGTGCATTTGAAGATCATCCCCCTCCTCCCCCCCCAAGCAATTGCACACTGTTGAAATGTTGTTAAGTAAATACATTGCATCAACCCTGAGCATTTCCTATGGCCTGGGTCATTTTTAGAACAGCTTTTTTTCCGCCTTCCATGTTGCAGAAGATTGCCCAAACGCTGTTACTGAAACCATGTGTGTTCGTTCCTGTGTGACTCCGGGCCCGTGTCACCGCCCCACGAGCAGCCGAAACCACAGTCTGTCACAGCAGAGAGCAGCCTCCAGCCCATCGCAGACACGACGCGCCGGCGCGCAGCAGGCACGGGCTCGCTCTCACCAGGCTTTTAACTACGTGCTTTTAGCCACAGGCTTTTAGCCACGCTCCAGCGTGGCCTTGAAAGGAGGTGGGCTGCCCAGTTTGGGTCACGGCTCCTGCGGGAGCGTTGCTTGGGAAGGCTGCTGCCAAAGCTCGGGGTGGCTCTGGGGAGTAGGAACTGCTCTCCCCATGGTACCCAGGACAGCGTGGGCTCCCCGAGGCTGCACCCTCAGAAAGTCCCCGCTTTCTCTCTGGAGCTGCATCTGGCCCCGAAGCACTTTCTCCCAGCGTGGGCGAAACCGATCCTGGTGCTGCCAGTGCCACCGAGGGTGCGCAGGGAGCCTTGCTCTCGCAGCCGCCACGCAAGCAGTGCTTTCCCAGCGTTTTGCACAAGGTGTTTTTTTCCCCCAGAAATTTCCTGTCGGACCCCGACAGGGCTGTTCGCCCCATCTAGCCTCACTGAAAGCACAGCATTCAGCGCCATTAAACAAATGCACCGTCCAGCTTTGCAGTCACAGCTGCTCTCTCTGACCACGGCCACGTGTCGGAGGAGCAGCTTCTCTCCCCGCTCTCATCCCTCCATGGTTTCCCCACTGGGGGACAGTCCGGCCACGTGCCCTGCCAGAAGCTGCAGCCCAAAATGCATCGTTCAATAATTACATCAGGAGAAAAGAAGCGATGACCTCCCTCTGCATCTCCTCCTGCCAACGCTCCCGGGGAGTCCCGACGGGACCGTGTATAATTGCAAGCCAATACACCCAGGGTGACTCTTTCCCGGATGCCCATTTTGCTGTGCATGACAGAGCAGGACGTTGGCACTGTTCCTCACGTGCCTTTTAAGGGAAGGAAGGATCACCCCTCAATGCTGCTGGTGTGCTGTTCCTTGTGCTCCCCATCTCTCCAGGCACACAGGCGGCCACAGACCCTAAAGCCCATCCTTGCCCTGCTGCAAACACTGATGGAGCCAGAGCCTGAAAGTGCCAAGCACTTGCTGTAGAGCTTTTGGAGGTGCTATAAGGGAACCAAAACCCGAAGCATTAAAAACCACCAGCTATGGAAATGCAGGCCACAGCAACTGGGTTATACTTAGAATAAATTAAAAAAAAAAAAAAAAAGCAAACAAACAAAGAGAAAACAAGGAGGTTGGAAAAGCAACTTTCCTGCCTCAAAGCAGGGCTGGCCGCTCCACCGGGTAGGGAGAGGGCCGTGTCCAGGCAAGCTCTGGAAGCCTGGGTGGCAGACACCCGCCAGCCTGCTGCAGCGCTTGCCCGCTTAAAGCCCTGTCTGCGCCTGTGCTGGCCAGGCTCAGTGTTACCACACGCACACCGAGGTGTGCGGGGGCAAGATGCAGAGCTTCAGCGCCGGGATCTCAGCACAGCCTCCCTGCGCCCGCCCGCAGCCCTCGCCCATCCCCTGCGTGTGCTTTGCAAAGACTAAACTGTTCCACGGAGCATTTTCATTCTGGGGCATCTCTTGCAGACCTTGTGACTCGCACCAGAGCCTGGATCTGAAGCAGCTCTGTTTTCTATGGGCACAGTCACATGGCAGCTAGTCACACTGCTGCTCTTCCTTTATTCAGAGAGCCTTTCAGTTCTCCTCCTACATTTTTTTTTTCCAATATATTTTGCGGCTGTAGCCTATCCAGGGGTGCGAGCAGCCCCCTGAACTCACAGAGACACCCCCATTAGCAGACGCAGGGGCATGAGGCGATTCCCAGGGCAGAGCATGTCTCTGCTCCAGGCTCTTTGGAGGTTCCAGCAGCACCCAGGGTCCCCAAAACAACCTTCGTGTACCCAGGGGAAGGAGCAGGGCCCACAGCAGGCACAGAATAATCTGCTTTCCAGACGTCTCCCCTCTAGTGGCAGCAGCCAAGCATCCCTCCTGGCTGGCATTAACCCTCACAAGCCTTGATATTTATGTTCTCCAGGACTTTTGACCCTCTCATCCTCCAGCTCTCACAGAGGTCTCTGTTTCAGTAGCATCCTGCAACGGGGGGTTCCACGGCTGGATCCAAGCATACTGAATTTATTTTTTTTTTCTTCTGTTTGAACTCACTCTTCTCAGTTTCGGTACCTGTTGCCTTTTTTCTTGTGTTATGACTAAGGGAAACTCCCAGCAGATTGCTTTGCTGGAGGAGCAGCAGCTGGGCTTTCAGTCAGCAGTTTGCTGGCTTGCCCTGCATTACATTTCTTGCAGTCAAATTCCTACTCTCCTCTCCACGCTCCCGGCCATCCTTCTCTTGACTCCCTCCATCATTCCCTTTTCTTTCCTCCTCATCCTCTTCACTCACTTTTACCGTTCTCCCTTACAAAACTAAGCAGCACCGAGCGCTCCTGGGGGGATATTTCTAGCAGAGCTTTAAGCTGCGTGAACAGCAGCCGCCCCCGACCACAGAGCAAGCCCCACGTCAGTGCTCCCCTCTGCAAACCACGGGCCTGGCAGGATTCACCAGGACCTGGCTGCCCCGAGGAGCCCCGCGCACAGGGCGGCCCCAGACCGCTGCCGGCTGGCGAGTGCCGAGCTGCGCGGGGGCAGCGGGGCCTCCCCGCACCCGGCCGATCGCTCCTTGGTGCTCTCGGTCACCGCAGCAAGCAGAGCGCTGGCGCTGGCTCCGCTCCGCGCCAACGCTTTCGCGTGCGTGAGCATCGTATATTGAAAATAACCAGGAAAGCTGTTTGCCTGCCTGCTGCCTGGCTCTCGGTCCCGCAGTGCCACCAGAGCACTGCCTGCTCTCCGCAAGCCTCGGGAGCTTTGCTCTTATCCCAACATACAGCTGAGCTTCCCACCCAGCAGCTCTGCCAGAGTCCCCCATGTCCTGCATCCTCCCCAGCCACCCCACCCATTTCAGCTCCTCCTTACCTCAACCAGGCACTGCTTTTCTTCTCCTTAGGCTGCAACACCTCCTGGGCCAGGCCCCTACATCAGACCAGCCCCAGGGGGGCTCTGGGGGCAGGAGAACTATGTAAAATCACACTTCAGCAGGTAGTAACAACGGGCACCTGCAGGACACACCCCATCATTAGGGGTTCAAAGGGAAAACCTGGTGGAAAGAGGAAAAGCAAGATCTCCCAGAGGTGCTGGTGACAGCCAGGGGATGAATTATTCACCAGAAATTTTGATCTCTCTGCAACTGCAGACAGGCAGCGCCGCTCGTCTGGGGACAACCCCCCCCATGCAGCGTGTCTGGGGCTCGCTGCAGCGGCCAGGGGGTCCCGATGGATGGTTTCCTCCTGCCAAGGAGCTCAAAGAGCTGCACTGAACAGGCTCAGCCAATATTTCACACCAAATACATTTATAGTCTGTCCAGGCCCATATCTTTACAGCCACAGGAAGAAAGAAACCGCTCCCTGCAGCTGTGAATCTCAAGTTATGACAAAGCAGCCCAAAAGCACCTCTGTCGGGGCAGCGTGCTGGGAGTGGGGCTCGGCCCCAGCCCCCCCCCCCCCCCCATGAGCTCTGCCTGGGAAAGCCTCCCAGGGGAGCTGCGCTCGGGTGAGCTCCCATTCCCACAGGGAGCCCCGGTGGAGGGCAAATCACTCTGTTTCGGGCTGTTCTCTCGTGAGGTTACGGTTTTCCTGTGAAGGAGAAGCAGTGGCTGGACACACGGTTTTCACCTGCAGCGTTTATTTGACTGATGGCGGCTTGGCCTCTCCCGCGCTTTGAGCGAGAGCAAACCCGACGGCTGCCGACCCGCGCGCGTCCCTAGGCTATTGCAGCAAGCAGCTATGCCGGGCCGGCCGCCCCCCGCCCGGGACCCTCACAGCCAGCTCAGCAGCAGCTTCCCGGCCAGCGCGGCGGCCAGCAGGCTGGGGAGGTGCAGCGGCGTGGCCCCCCCGCCGTTCCTGGAGCCCCGCGGCGGCCCGTTGCAGTCGTCGCTGAAGCAGCATTGCAAGGTGGCCCCGCTGGAGCCGCCGCGTCGTGCCTGGTCGCAGAAGGACTTGTAGGAGCAAGATTTAATGACGCTGTCTGCAAGGCAAGGCACACGCAATATGGGGGGTCAGGCACCCCCAGGCACTGGGGCTTCAGTCCTCCCCTGATAAGCTGGGGAAGGAAAGGGGGGAAGCAGAGCCACGTCCCAGCACATTGTTTACAGATGTGGAATAAAAGGGTCTCCCTCCTGCACGTGGGACTGCCCGGGGGGTCGAGCAGCGGTCCGGTGGCCAAGGGATGTCCCCACGGTCACACCAAGTCACCGCAGAGCACGTCGCACAGCCCCGCCGTGAAATGGTGATGACGTATTTATAGCCATGTGTGAAAATACGCCGTGGAGCGAACCCGAGTGGGGGGGAGGTTGGTTTTGGGCGCCATCGCTGTCCGTCTCGCTGGCCACGCTGCTGCCCTGCAGCCGCATGGTTGTGCTGAGGGTGATGAAGCATTTCTGGAGGATGGGAGCAGCATGCCATGGAGAAGGACTTTCCTTATGCCAGGAAAGGGCTGTGAGTTATCTCAGACCAAAAGCCTTTTTCTGAGGACTAAAAACTTGGAAAAAACCAGGTGGCTCATCCCTGCTTTTTGGGGACAAGGGGAAGCCAGCTCCTGGTCTGCCTCACCAGGTCCTCTGCCTCTTCTCGCCCTCTGGTGCCCCCAGCACCTCTGATCCCCCCCAGTCCCTGCAGTCCCCCCCCCCAGCACCCCTGAGCCCCCCAGCCAAGGGACTTACTCGGCGCAGTGATCGTGGCGCAGGCGTCGGCGTACTGGGGGCAGCTGTGGGAGCCCTGCTTGTTGCAGTCGTTCTCGTTGGACGCAACACATTTGTGGCATTTCAGCGCTTTATCTGTGCGAAGATGGGGAGGAGGAGAGCGGCAGCGATGAGCCCCGAGTGCCGTTTGCGCTCTGTGGGTCTCCACGGCCACTGGTGACCCCCCAGCACAGGGAGGCACGGGCGAGGGTTAGCACCGGTCAGAGCCGAGCAGCTCTGCTGGCCAGGAATTGGCAAGGCGAGGGCACGCAGCAGGCTTTGGGATGGGGGTCTCTCCTGTCCACAAAATGCATGCAAAACTTCCAAGTATGACTGAAAATGGTGAGAGCTAAATTGGGCAGATATCTCTTCTGAGTCCTCGCCCTGCAAAAACCTCCTGCAACTGAGATTCCAGTAATTTCCTTTACAGTAAAAATAGGTAGAAATAATATTTTAAAAATACCATCCTAGATCTTTGCCTCCTTGTGGCAAATTTCATTTTAATGAGCATTTTGGGGGGAGAAGGGCAGATTCATCTAACTTTTGGAAGCAGGTTTTGTGCACTTGTGTGCCTTTAAGCTGCAGCGGCTCCCCCCACGCAACATTTTGCACAGAAAGCGGGCGCCAAAGGCGCGTCCCAAGGGAGGTGCCGTGCCAGGCAGCAAAGTGCCAGGCAGGCGTGTGTGTCAGGAAGGACGAGTCCTCTCCAAATTGTCCTCGAAGGAGGCCACGGGCACGTCAGGTAATAACCAGCCCCTCGCCTCCGCCGGCACTCTGTGCGTCAGAGCTGGTAATAGGCATGAGAGCTGTTTGACCCTTTAGGAGAGGAAAGTGCACAACCGCCAGCGGTCCCAGCTCAGTTTAGGAACCAGCTGAGCAAATGTGAAAGCGTTCTCATCATTTTATGACAGTAAGAGACTTTAAATAACAGCACCGATTTAAATATCTGCCAAAAAAGTTCACCTCCCCCAACCCCAAAGATCCCGCTCCCACCTAAAATTATGAATACTTGATTTTGATGGTGATGGTTCAATTACCACTGATGCTGGGAGCAAAATTTGTATCTGCTTTGCTGGCTGAGCAGAGCCCTCTTGTGGCAAGCAGGGCCCAGCTCCAGCTCAGCAGGGTGGATCTTGCAGGAGGCCGGAGCTCCCACCTTCATCTCCTGGGAAAGGAAAAAAACCGATGCCTCGGGGAAACTGGGATTTCATGGGGCCAAATGCCAATAAATGTCTGACGCCAGTTTCGAGGGTGGGATTGCTTGTCTCATGCTTCTCCTCTGCAGCACGGTACAACATCTACCCTCAGCTAAAAACACAGTTGTGGTTCCTCTTCTCCTGGTGCAAAGCTTCTGAAACCATCCCAATGTGACCACACTTCATGGCATTGCCCTGAGCAGCATGACCACCTTCCCACCTTTTAAGATGGGTTTTTGTAATTCTGCCTTTGAGGAACCAAGTTTTAGCTGGGAAACACCACTCTAGCAACGAGAAGCTGCTTTTTCTTGGCTCAGGTACCTCCTTGGCTCCACCAGAGATGAAGACCGGGAGGCTCCACGGTCCGTGCTGGGCACCACACGCCTGTGCTTTGTGCAAGTAGCAGAGGAACGGGCAAGGGGCAGGGTGCTCCTCTGGGTGCTCCTAGGAGGAGAAAGCCACCATCCCCGTCCCCCCCAAAACACCATTTTCCGGCAGGGATGGAGCAGCGTCAGGGGTACGTGCAAGCTCGCGGGCAGGCGGCAGGGACAGGGGCAGCTGGCGAGCGGAAGAGCAGCTACAGTGATTTACCCCGCCTAGAACCGCCTTGAGCTACGGGACACTTACTTTCTCCGGCCAGGGACGTGATGATGGCCAGGGCCAGGAGGGTCTTCAGGGCGGACATTTTCAGCAGTGTGCAGCACGCGGTGCGTAGCCTCTGTTTTGTCTTAAGGTCTTACAGCTAATCTGCTTGGGTGATTGGATCACTGGGCTGAGGATAACACACTTACTGCAGCCCCTGGCTAATGCCATCTTAGCCGGGTAGGACGGGATGCGGGTCCTCAAGGGCATGGGCCAGTCGGGGCATGGGAGCGGGGCAGAGCACCAGCCCAGTGCCGGTGTCGGTGGCTGGACCTGCCCACGCTTGCTGGCCTGGGCTCTGCTCCATGTCCCACCGGCGCCTGCTTTGGGAACCCTCTCCATCTCCAGACACCGTACCTTGGTGGGCTTTCAAAGATCTTGTCCAAGCCCATCTGCTCAATCCAGAGAATAACCATTTTCTTGCTGTTTGCAGAGCTAAGTTGGGGAAAAAGCTTCTAAAGTTTCCAAACCACCCAGAAGAGAAGCGCAAGAGAATGACTGAAAACCCTTATGGGGCTGGGAGCCCAGCAGAGCCATCCCTGCGCTCCCCGAGTCCCCAGCCCTGAGCGGGGCAGGGCGGTCTCCATCCTTCCAGAGGGATTTACCCAAGGACATGAAAGGTATTGGGGTCAGCGTGGGGATTACGCCAAGTCCCACTGCCCAACGTCCCCCTGCTGCCTCGGGCTCTTCCTCCTGGCTGAGCTCACCGGCGGCTGCACCGCGGCTCAGCAGAACCTGCCGGCTCCGTCGCTGCAGCGTGGTCGGAGTCAACGGGGCAGCAAAGTTGTCTTGGGTCTGAATTTCATAGTTTATGAACACGGATTTCACGACCAGATGATAACCATGCTTATTTGAAACCAACTGCGCTATCAACCACATTAATATAACTGTGGCAGAACACGGCTCTTCCTAGAAGATGAAGCCAACTTCTCCAAAAACCCTTCCCTGACCTTACAAACACCAAGAAAGCTTTCAAGAGTGATAAACACAATTTTTATTCGGGCAATGAAACATGAAAAAAAAAATATATTAGTAATCATTATAATAATCTCATTTGTGTGAGTATAACTCTTACAAATATTTACCTGACATATAAAAGGGAAATTATCGTACATATAAAATCGATGGTGACGGCAGTTACGTACGTGGGACAAAGCGGTGGGGGTAGTAGTCAGTGCAGAGAAAGTTCCTGCCTCGGGGGGGGGGCACGCTGGAGGGACGGGTGAAGCGATGGGCGGTTACTCATTGGCACTTCGTTGTCGACAGAGATCTGCTGGCAAACGCACACTCGCAAACAGCAACACTGGGGGCTCGCGGGCAGGCGCCCGCCGCCGTCAGAAAGGGATATTTAAATTCTACTGCAAGAAAAAGACGACAAACACAACCAGGCTGCGATCCCGACGCGCGGCGCTCGGCGGTCTCCCTGCGCTGGGGACGTGTCTCGGGTGGCACAGCGGGGCGGCGTTCGAAGGCCCTTTGCTTTACGGGACGCACGAGGCAGGTGCCGCGCACCCCGCCTGCGGCCGGCTCCCGCTCTGCCCCCGTGCCGTCGGCCAGCGAGGGAGCGGCACCCACGGCGCTGCAGTCCCGCCCGTTCAGTTACAAACACATGCCTTCTATTATATATAACTATAACCATTATATACATATTTATATATGTGTAACTATAACCATATTATAGTTAATCAATCATTCCTTAGGAATCTTCTTTGCCCAGACTGGAAGTGCATGCGGACAGGCACGGGAACGCGGCAGCGCTGGGGTCGGAGAGGCAGCGAAAGTGGGTCCAGGAGACGCCAGGGAGCGGAGACGGGGAGGATGCTGCCAGAGCGGATTATTGCCGCAGGAGCCGCTCTCCGCAGCCAGCCCGGCCCTCCAGGCAGCGCCTCTGTGCCGGAGAGGGAGGGCTGCGGCACCGACCGTGCCGTATGCAGGCTGGGGTTCTGCGTCAGGGCTGAGAGCAGTGAAAAACACTTCTGCAAGGATCTGCCCCCTCTGGAGCCAGAACAACTCCCCTGAAGAGAGACCAAGCTCAAACACTCTCGGGTCAGGCTCCCAGTGAGCCCAACGTGCCAAACTGGTTGCAGTTCTCCTCGGAGCTGACCCCCCGAATGAGCAAACCTGACCGAGGCACGGGTTATCATCCCCCGCCCCGCCGCAGCGAACACAGAAAACTGATTTCGTCCCTTCAGGCAAAGCGGGAAGTAACACGTTCGCACAGGTGCCCTGGGGCATTTATTCCTGGTGTAAAGCCAGCAGGCTGGGCAGCGCGTCCCCCCCGCAGAGCACAGGGCTGCCCACGACCTGCGGACCCTACCCCGGAGCAGCCTCCTGCTGGGGCCTCGGGCGCTGCTACGAGCACGACAAACACCTGTGTGCCGAACCAGAAACTAGCCCCGCGTCGACGTCTACGAGCTCCAGCAACCTGTGCAGCGCTGCTCTGCTGACCGGCCCCCTTCGATTCCTGAACAGCCGCAGAGAAAAACCCAGTTCCCTAAGAAATCCCTGGGTCTCAAGGGTTCTAATTTAACCGCACACCCCCTCAGAAGGTCCAAAGGTGCAGCACCTTCCATGGGTCACTCCCTGCTGTCACCACCACCCTGCCAAAGCCCTGCTAACCACCGCCTAGAAAGGGCCGCTCGCATCCAGGCAGGTAAGCTGTTTTGGAACGGGACACACGTGAGAAGAGGAGGAGAGCGGTGCTAGTCTGCAAAACCCAAACGCTGACGGCATGGAGGGAAGGGGAGTCACGCTCCGGTGGGCTGGGGCTGGCATTTGGACCCCCCAAACAGAAACAGTCCTCGCAGATCATCTGACAGAGGCTCTTCTACCAGCCCGTTAGAGGGATGCAAAGAAAAAAAGAAAAAGGAAGAAAAAAGTTTTTCCTTTCTGCCCGCTGTGCGAAGGGGTGAATATGCAGCACACGGCCGCAGGCGTGCAGCCCAAGCAGAATCAGCCATCGGCTTCCCCACCGCGCAGCTACCAGACTGTTCACTGGCCTAACTGGGAGCACGGTGAACAGGCCCAGACTGCGCGCTAGGGCAGGCTCCTGGCATCTTTGTCTGCTTAAGTGTATAATAAATTCTCTCTATACATAATATAACTAATAAAATATATATCAGGTATATGGCTCTGATTTAAACAGATGTTTGCACTGCATGCTCAACACAGGGAGTTAGAAAATAGAAGGAAAACAGCAATATTCTTTTACAAAAAGATAGCAGCAAAAAGGTTTACGAAAGTCTTGGATAGGCTGGGTAGGAAACAGTCCAAAGAGCAAATATTTCCCTTACGTGATGCTTTACAACTATCTGTTAAAGGTGAGAGTAGAGACTCTTCCATCGCTACAGCTATTGCCCAGTTCCATCAATCTGCCTTCCATAGCACGGACGGTTCTGCGCTGACCCCGGGGGGAGCACCCACGGCACACCCCAGCCCGCGGCACGGGCACGCCACCGGTTACTGCTCGTGGACGCTGCGCGCTGCACCCAGGGCACTGCGGCCAGGGAAACGCGGCGCTGCACAGCAGCAAAACTCACCAGGCAAGGCTGGCTCGTGCAACGGCGGTGCCAGGAGGGCAAGCACGGGATCTACACATGGATTAAAACACACCGTTTGACACCAGAACACCCCGGTTCCCAGCACAGTGCAGAGGCAACCTCAGCAATTCTGCTGGAGCCTGGCGTGTCCAGAAAAGTAAACACCTCTGAAGCAGAGCAGACAGCCTGCCTGCATGGAAAGTCAGATTTTGGGCTGCATCCAGACAGATTTCAAAGTGTGTTTTACTGCTGTCTGGATCTGCCTTTGCTTGTAAAGGCTGGCTTTTATTTGGTTCTCTTAATATTCAAGTGCTGTAAGGGCATTTTTGACCGCAGCACAAGACCCAGAGCAGTACCGTGCTCCTCCTTGCCTTTCTGTACTGGCTGGGGAAAAGAGCCTTAGGTCAGCAGAACCACCAAGTAGTTCAGGATTTGTTTCCTTCCTCGTGCAACATCCAAAGTGGAGAACCAACGTCACTATGGCGTGGGGAGCCAACAGCAAGGGACTTGGCTTGTACATCTTAAAGCAGACTAGAAACCCCACGTTAACAAGCCTCAGGAGGTGCTAGGGCTGCGGGCAGGGCAGCCACGGGGAGGACGGACGGACGGACAAGTCCCAGCTGTCCAGAGCCAACATCTCCCCCGTTTCGCAAACACCTCTTGGTACAGAAGCTTCCTGCACTCCCCTTGGCTGGGCTCTCCTTTGAGAGGACTTAAGTTACTACTGGTTAAGTGGCCGTATCCGTGCTCGTGGGGGAATGAGATGTGTAGCAAGACCGTGCCCGATGGGGAGAAGTGAGTGGAGAGCTTGAGAGCTCATAAATGCTAATAAAGTGCACGAATGCAGAGGCGTCGGCTTCCTTCCTCTGAGGGCGGCACGACCAAGGATGAGGATGCCCTGTGCTGTGTATCACCCATGGACCAGAGACCGGGACCAGCCCCTTGAATACCAAAACCTCCCCCAAACCAATCAATCTACTGGGAGGCTGCTTCAGCCAGGGGCTCCACGCTGGTGGCCCCAAAGCATCTGCAGTGGGTGCCTGGGGTCCCCCAGCCCCTTTGCTGCCTGCCCACCCGTGCACCCACGTGCAAGGTCCCCTTCCCCAGTGCGATAACAGGCAGCTCCAACCCTGGCATCACCCACGTCCCAGGCAGGACCTGTGCAATGGAGCACATGAAGACGGTGACAGAGCACGTAGGGGCACGACTAGAGCCACCCTGGCCGAGGGCGACAGAGGCCGGGGTGTCACCTCCCAGCTGAGAGGTGGCATCCGTGCAGACGCATGGCGCAGCGGCCGCTCGCTGCCGACCCCAGGAAGGACACGCACGCCCAGCCTGATCGTGGGGAACCCGGCCTCAGAGCCCGTGGGAAACAGGGACGGTGCGGGGACCGGCTCTGCACGGGGGGCCTCGGGGTCCGGCAGCCAAGCGGAGCAGGCAGCTGGATGCGTGTGCTTCTCTGCGGGGGGGTTTCCTGGGTAATAAGGCAAGGTGCTTGACGTTACGAGAAAAGCGGCCAAGTGCAGAGTGCTGGACGAGGGGCGGTGAGACTCAGTCGGTTTTTCCCAGCTTCGCTATCAGCTCATCACAGATCTTGGTCAGCTCCTCAATCTCCTGGTTCTGGAAGAAAAGCAGACCTTGAGGACTCCTGCGGCGGCACAGATGGGGGATAACGCCTGGGCCCATCTGCCACCGAGCCCGTGCAGGAAGGGGCAGCCAGCTCCTACACTTGCCCCTGCAAAAGCTCCTCTCTGCATCATCCAGGTGCCGTGGGGACCCCCGGGCTCACCCATCCTCATCCCCAACAGATCCTGGTGCTGCCCTGCTACAGCCCACCACGCTCCGCTCAGCCCACGTGCCTGCTTGTGGGCACACGTGAGCAAGCTCCCCATGCCCCACGCCAGCCCTGAGCCGGCAGCCAAGCCTTCGCCTGGGCAGAGCCTGCATCTCCTTCCTCGTGAGAGGACGCAGCTGCACACAGGATGCTCAGGGCAGCAAAACGGTACCCGGGAAATCCAGAGCAAAGCCAGCTCACAGAGAGGAGGCAGGGCGGGCACGTTACCTTCTGCTGGAGGGCTCTCTCCAGGGACTCCACCTTCATCTGCTCCTTGCGCAGCCCGGCGTGCAGCGCCGCGCTCTCCGCTTTGGCCTTCATGCGCACCTGGGCGATCTCCTCGTTGGCTCTGCCGTGGGGTTTGGAGAGAGGGGGACGGTGGTCACCTCTTTGGGTACAGGCAGGAGCACCGCAGCACAACATTAGACCACGCGGTGTTGGCAGAGCCCAGCTCCTGCCTGCCTGGATGCATCAGAGGTGGTTTTCCCATATGGAAAACCTGCATGAAACGGGATTAATTCAGCTCCTCCAAACTCCTGTATGGAAACTCTCGATTCTCAGAGTGAAGCTAAACCCACTTCATTCAGGGCTACCATGTGTCGGTGAGCTACTGCTCATCAGCTGAGCCTCAGCAGCTGCACGACCCCTTTGCACACCACAAACATGAGCCCTCTGGAACATGGGAGCTTGTTAAGTGACTGTAAATAGACCATGAACCTCAGTTTCTCAATTAAAAAAAACTAAGCAGAGATCAGAGAATCCATTCAGGGATTTGTTCTGGCTTACTTACTGTCACTTAAGCCTGAGGTTGTAAAAGGCAGCTTTTCACATCAATAAGCTCCTGCCTTACAACCTCAGGAAAGCCAAATGGAGGCACTGCCCTACAAGGTCTTTAAGCACCCAGAAAGCTCCCCAGCACGCCGAGTCTCATGCATGACCTTACTTGTCTAATTTTTCCTCTGCATGGACTTTCAGGGCCTGATACCGCTGCTCTTCTTGCTTGACCCGGGTTAAATAATCTTGAGCACACTTCTTCAGAGCTTCTTCATTCTGGAAAGAAAAAAAAAGTGCATCCATCTGCATTGGGGCTGAGCACAGAGACGTTGCTCTGATGGGATGATAGAGCCTGTTCTGGGTGTAAAAGGAAAAGGCTTTAAATAGAATCAGCTTCTCCCTTACGCTGGAGCCCCTTATCCAGCTTGGCAGCATGGAAAAATGGCGTGTAAACTGAGGTGGGGTTTCTCGGGGCGCTTTGCCCTGGCACCTGCTCTTCCCTTGGCCGCAGCTCTGCGCCGGGCACGATGCTCCACTGCCGGCAGCTCAGCAGGAGCGTGCCGGGGAGGGGTGAGGAGAAGGGCCGGCTCCCCAGGGAGCCCAGCTCCCTGCACTGACTTCCCCTGGCATTTGAAAGTCTCTTTGCTCATGTATCAGCAAGCAGGCAGAGGAAAGCAAGCGAGCCTTCCCCCGAGCCAGGGCCGGGGTGTTTGGAGCAGCACCGCGCGGGACGGGAGAGCCGCGGTGCTGCGGCACGGGACAAGGTGGGGCCAACACTGCACGGGAACTCTGCGCCCAGGGAGCAGGGCTGCAGGGAGAAAGAGGAAAACAAAGGTAAGGACCTTCTTAAAGCCTTCTAGGACACCCTTCAGGTTTTCATATCTCCTGAAGAGATCAGACAGGGACCTCTCCACTGAGTTTAGGTCTGCAAGAGCCTGGTCCTTTTCCATTGTGAGCTGCTGCAGGTTCTTCTGAGACGTCATGTTTGTCCTCTGCTCATCCTCTGTGATGGAGAACAAACCGTGGGGACACAGTGACTGAGCGGGGACGGCTGCGGCAGCCAGCTCCCTGCCCCACGTGCCCAGCCAGGTGATGGCACCTTACCTATCATCTGGGCAATGGTCTTCTCATACTCAGCCACGATTTTCCTAGAAGGGAGGGAGGAAAAAAAGCAGGTAAGAGGCAGCAGGTCTTTTTTGCAAACACCTACAGCTCTGCTGCCAACAAACTGCCCCAGGGTAGCCCCTTCCCACGCCACAGAGGCAGCCCAAGCAGCAGCCTGTCTGCAGAGCCCCAGCGCCCATCACCGCTGCGCCTCGCAAGACCTCCCTCCAGCTCTGCCGCCCGGGCCAGCGCACCTAATGGGATTTCACTCCCGCAACAAAGAAAGGGGCAGGCTCAACACAGCACAAGCACAAAGAGTACACGGCTCCTAACGTGTCCCACCCTGACGATGCCGAGCGTATCATCCCATGAGGGCCCCGCTAACCCACCTCCCAACGGGGAGCACGCCCGGCACGGCGCTGCACCGTGCGGGGCAGCAGGCAGGCAAACGTGCGAGGAGAAGGCTTTTACCTCATCTCTAAGACTTCCTGGCGGCTCTCTTCATATTTCTTCTTCCACTCGTTTGCTTCAATCTCCTTTGTGATTATCTAGGTTGCAGCAGACACAGGACCCTTGGGACGCGCTCTGGGTGGTTTCCCTTGCTGCCCCACGCCTGCGGTGCACAGGGGACCAGACTCCCCCCGGGCAGAGCAGAGCGATGCCCCCACTCCATCCCGCAGCAGCAGCCATCGGGGGTCTGGTGAGGGGCAGCCCCGGGGTGGCTGCTGTGCTGGGGTGTGCCCGGGGAGGTTGGGGTCCCCGGCCGTTACCTCCTCCCTGATGAGCGTAAGCACAGCCGTCTTCTCGGATTCACTGAGGCAGATGCTGTCCAGGGGACTCTCGCTCCTGCTCATGCTGGTGAGACCCGTGGGTGACTTGTCCATGCAGCACAGACCGGGGTTGCCCTGGGGGGAATTACCCAGCTGGGATGCTGCGTGGGTTTTCTTTTCACCCTCCTCCTCGTTTATCAGCTGCTGTTCAGGCACTGAACCTCTCTACCGGCACACACTGACAGCTCAGAGGCCGGTATCAGAGACACCCAGCAGAGCCCATTTGGGGATTTTAGTGCACTTTCTGCCCAGTCCCTTGTCGGGAGCTGGGGCTGCGCTGTAGGACACCCACGGGCTGCCCCGGGGCTTGGCATCCCAAAGGGCCCGTTTTGGAAGGAGGGGACCCAGCTGTGAGCAGAGGTGTGCTCACACCTGACAACATCCCTTCACTTCCCCATGGTTGGTTTTAAACTGTCTCCAGCCTGGAAGATGTTTTCTGACTGAGCCACATGCAGAGGGTCTGTGAGGGTCCAGGTCGCCCCTCTCCATCACCTCCTGCACAGGTGCAGATGTCGCTGCAGTGGATGCACCTAACTTGCCGCCAGCAGCTGCAGGGCTATTTGCTGGGCCTTGCTGATCACCCCAAATACACAAGGGAGCTGGTGGGGGGAGCAGGCTTCACCTCCCTGCAGAGCAGGGTCTGGCTGACCCAGCTCTGAGGCTGCTCTTGACCCCCTCCCCGAGGGACAGCCCTACTCATCCCACAGTGCCCCAGCTGCCTGGGAGAGCACCGAAATCGGAGGTGCGCATGCAGGGCTCCCAGCACCCTCCTGTTTCCTTTATAGTGCTCCTACGAGGGACGAGGTGGTGGTACCCCCTCCTCTCATTGCTTTCTACCCCCAGAGCCCAGGGACCAAACTGGGGGGAAGCTCAGCCCCGTGACCCAGGTGCCGAGTCCTGCCTGGATGCCGGCCCCGTCCCTTCCCTCGGGGGTTCCTGCAGTCTGAAAGGCCTCCAGAAAAGCGTTCCTTCAAACTGAGGCTTACACCGCTGCCTGTTCCTCCTTTTATCATCCCAGCCGAAGTGACAGCCCCGTGCAGCCATCTCCTTGGGAACAGGCTGCCAGGCCATAAATAGAGAAGTGCTTCGGAGGAGGCAGCCTGCTTTTGCTGTGTTTTGGAAACGAGAGCACTAAAGCACTTCTCTCCCTGCCTCCTCCCCTGCGCTTTGACTGCTGCCCAGGTTCAAGCGTGACCGAGCCCTTCGCGGGCTCTCCCAGCTCTGCTGCCCGCAGCAGCGGGCGAGTGAGGGCCAGTGGCAGGAGCCACCCCCGGGTGCAGGTTTGGGTCCGGGCAGCCTAACACAGGGGAGGTTCAGCCCCATGTGGTTTTGGCAGCAGCTTCCCACAGCATCTCCCAAAAGCAAGAGCGCACCTGAACACCTGCAAGCACCTCTGCCCACTGCCTGCCCCACAGCAAATCCTCCCACACTGGTTTTGGGATGACCCCGGCTTGTCTCCCTGAGCAGAGCCTGCCCACACTCTCCCCAGCACCAAACAAAAGGTTCACTTTGCCTAATGTCCTTGTGGGGCTTAGCATAGTTAAATCTGTCTCAGAGAAGCTAATTTTGCTGAGGTCGCTAATCTCATTGTCATCTGCTTGCCACCTCGAGCAGCTTTGGCCAGGGGCAGCTGAGCCGGCACAGGGTCCGCCCTGCAGCGGAGGGGTCTCAGGGCCGCTCCAGTGGCTCCTCGGGGCACATCAGGGGTGCCCCTGTGCAGATGTACCACTGCTAGGGTGCCAGGGTCACTGGTGGGTGCAGAGCCGGGGCTGTTTTCGTTAATCCCCCTGCCTCTGCTGTCAGCTGCCTTCCTGAAAGCAGCATCTGAGGATCCCTTGTAGAAGGCACAGGCACCAACCAGCCATCAGAGCCAGCCCTGGACTCCTCCACGTGAGCCCCTGCCCTGCAGCTCATCCCTTCCCCACGATCTCCTCTGCCCTTTCGCTGTCATTCAGCCACTTCTAAACGCAGCATTTGCTCTCATTGCCCTCCCACAGCCTCAGCCCTGGCTCCTCACCAGCCCTGCTCCATCCCCAGCATCTCTCCCTCTCATCCACGAGCAGCAGCACCCACGCAGGAGGGAGCCATCCTCTGCCAGGCTCCTCCTGGCCTGCTGGGAAGTCACTGCTATTTTTATCAAGTCCCTGCGTGGGCTTTTCAAGAATTTTAGCTCCCAAAGAAACTCATTTCAGAGAGGTTTTGGTAGCACTTCTGGGATTAGCAGCAACATTTTCTGCAGCTTCCCCCCACCCCTCTGCACGGCGGGGCTGGCAGCAGCTGCGGCGCAGGAGGATCAGCTCTCCTGCAGCCCCACCGCGCTGCCCAGCCACCCTCAGCCTCCCCACGGCGAGGGAGGAGAAAGCAAGAGGCACTCACAGGGAAGATGCCAGGCCCATCCTTTTCCATCTGCTTGGAAATCTCCTTTTCAAAGCCTAAAGACAAGGAAACACAACCTTTTAGCTACCTGGAAACAAGACCCTGGTGGAACATGCAGATCTACTGGGATGCAGAAGGGTATCCCTGAGTGTCTACATCACCTGAGCTTCCCCTGCCAAAAGGCTTCTTTGCCCCACACCTCCTGCCCTCGGCAGGAGGACACGACCCGCATCCCTGCCCCAGCCCCTGCCCTCGCCGGGAGGACGCGACCCGCACCCCTGCCCCGGCCCCTGCCCTCGCCGGGAGGACGCGTCCCGCACCCCTGCCCCGGCCCCTGCCCTCGCCGGGAGGACGCGTCCCGCATCCCTGCCCCGGCCCCTGCCCTCGCCGGGAGGACGCATCCCGCATCCCTGCCCCGGCCCCTGCCCTCGCCGGGAGGACGCGACCCGCACCCCTGCCCCAGCCCCTGCCCTCGCCGGGAGGACGCATCCCGCATCCCTGCCCCAGCCCCTGCCCTCGCCGGGAGGACGCATCCCGCATCCCTGCCCCGGCCCCTGCCCTCGCCGGGAGGACGCGTCCCGCATCCCTGCCCCAGCCCCTGCCCTCGCCGGGAGGACGCGACCCGCACCCCTGCCCCGGCCCCTGCCCTCGCCGGGAGGACGCCTCCCGCACCCCTGCCAGCCTCCCCTCCTGCACGCCCTGGAGTGGAAACCAACACTCCCCTCTGGTGGCAGTTCAGCCCCGTGCCTGTGTCCCCGCAGCCGCCACCCGCACCAGCCATTCCCAGGGACCTCGGTGGGCCAAGGAGGAGGAATGAAGCCGCACGGGTCATTTTGCACTTTGCGGGCCGGCACGGGCAGGATGCAGCCCTGGGATGGAGCCCAGCTGCTCAGGCCACTCCAAATAGCACAAGCCTCAGCCCACGCCAACTGGGCCCAACGCCCTCCAAGGGAGCTCCCACATTGCCCCGGCTATTCTTAACAGCAGCAGAGAGAAGATAAAAGCCATCTCCTCCCATCTGCTGTGCGAGGGACACCCTGCCATCTCACATAGCATGGGAGATAATTTATAAACCTCACTCAAACAACTGCAGACATGACTGGCTATTCATGTGTTAACTGGGCAAAGAAAAAAAGTATTGCTAGAGCCCAGCTAGGAAAGGAAGGAGGCAACATAATGCTTGTGACTGCAGATTTCCTAATTTCCCCCCATTTATCCCTGTGGCCTGGTCAGCGGCTGCTTGCCACAGCTCACAGCACCATCCCCGCAGCCAGCACCGAGCCTCTGCACCCCCGCCTGGCCCTCTGAGACGAGCAGCAATAAATAAAACCTCCCAGCCTCTCTGCTGACTATCACATTGTTCCTCCCTCTAGAGACAAAGGACTGTTCTCCTCTCCCGAGAGCCTGCAGCTCTGCACAGCTCTCAGGAGAAATGATTAACGGGTACCCACAGAGGGGAGAGCTGCAAACCTCCCGCGAGGTGATCTCTCCTGCTCGCACCTATAACTTTGCTATTGATTAAGTGTCATGTTGCCTGGCTTTTAATTATTTCTTAATGGACGGGTCAGAGAGGGTAATTACATAGGAGACTGACAGCAAAACGCCACCAGGAGCACTAGCGGAGGTCTTCTGTAGCTACACGTAGATCTCCATCAACCACAGCCCTTGTGCTGGGACACCAAGTCCCGGCAGCTCTGCCCCTGGCACAGGCAGGGCACCCTGCAACCCGGGAGGCAGGACGCGAATCGGGAGCATCCCGGCTGCGATTGCTCGGCTCAGCCCTCGCCTCGGCTCGCTGGTGAAACCTGGCGTCAGGAGGGCACCCGCAGCACGGCTGCAGGGAGCCTCGCCAGCCTGAGCCACGTCCTACCGCAGCGCCACGGGGGCCGTGGGCAGAGTGCTCTGTACCGACAGGGTCTAAAGGCAGCCTGGACCACTTTCCATAACAGAAATAGTCCAGATAAGCACTTGGAGGTTTCATTATAATGCGCCTTTAGCCCTGGCAGCGTAAATAACTCTGGAGAAGCTGTGTTGCCTCAACAGCACAACTCATTGCCAGGGGCTGCAGAGATTGCCTGGTGCGGGCACAGGGCATTTCCAGAGCCAGAGGCAGCGGGGACGCGCCTTACCTGCCTCCATGCCATGCTTTGCTGCTGACACAGGAACGTTTGAGCACTCAAAGTACTCCAGGTCATCTTCTGGCTCGCCCTTCTTCTCCAGCCCGGCCGGTTTCTGCGCAGAGGTGGTGGAGGCCAGCTTCTCCTCATCAGTGGCACGTCCATCCCGATTTGCAATATCTGGGATTTCTGAGATCAACGGTCCTTCATCCTGCAGGATCAAGGCATGCGGTTAAGCAGGACTGAGCTAATCCGTGGCGATCAGGCAACCAGGCTGCCTGGACAGTCCGTGGAAAGCACGGGAGGCTTAGCATCCCCCAACAAGCTGCTCCCCACCAGCTCCTTGGCAGAAGGAAACACATGGTGCTGGGGACAGAAGTGATTAACAAGCAAAATCCATTAACCTGACCGCACAGCTCGGTGCTTTGCTCTGGCCCACGCTGGGGTCAGGGCCAACATACTGCACACTCATAGTCCCCAGTGAACCACGGGTAAAACAGAGAGCATTTACTGGCCAGGACACCCCGAGGGACAGGCTCACCCTGGGGATGAGCACCAAGCACAGCTCTCCTCCCTCCCTTCCCACCAGCAAGTGCCCAGGGGGAAGATGTTCTCCCCACAGCTGGGAGCTGCTGCCTTCAGGGAACCGGCACCCCTTTGGTCGGGCATTGCTGCAGGCACACGCCAGCCCAAAGCTCAGCCAGCCCAGCCCTCCCCACGCCGCCATCCGAGCACCCCACGCCCAGCCGGCAGCTCCCGGGGCCGGATCCCGCGTACCTGAGCGCAAACGTCCAGGGCCAGGGACTGCGTCTCGTATTGCTTCACCTTGCAGCCGCTCCTGCAGGGGAGAGAGAAGCGGGCGGCTGAGGCGCGGGCTCGCGGGGGCTGCGTGGGGAGGAGGCGGGGGCGCGTGCGAGACAGCCCAAGCAAGGGGAGGCAGCCCCAGCGCTAGCATTGCACCCCGCCGCGTGCCAGCAGCCCCACTCACCAGTGAAATATCGAGGCAGAGCAAGTTCTGGAACGAACAGAAGGAATAAGCAAACAAAACACACGACTACAGAGCAACTGGGTTTGTCTTTGAGGTGTTTATTCCTGTTGAAGGTTAGGATCAGAGAAAGGACCCCGAGGTGCCGATGGCGAGAGAGGCAATTGCCAAGGAGCTGGCCAAGAAAGATGCCCCTTGCTGTGCCCTCGCCCTGTGCATCCAGCGCAACAGCATCCCAAGGGCTGAGCGCACGCTGATTTTCTGCGGGAAAGAACCATTCGCAGGCCGTCTCACGCCCTGTCCCTGCAGCTGGGGGTTTGTCTGGGACATCTCCGCAGCATCCATGTGTCTCCCACGTGGGTCAGACCCGCACGGCCAGGCCAGAGGGCTGATGCTCAGAGAGCTCTGCTTGGCTTGCAGGCAAGCACCAGGGCAATCCGCTGTGCCTTGAACGCTCCCTCTGCTAGACGCGAATGCTGTCCCAAGGAGAAAGGCCTTGCAGATGGGAGAAGGTTAAGCTCAGGTTGCTCTTGCAGGTGGTCCCGTGGCTGGATGTCCTCCAGCGAGGCAGCTCTCCCTGGGACTTTGTCCTGTGTTCCTCAAAAGGCACCGTCCCGGAGCCTGGCTGCGCAGAGCTGCAGGCACAGCCGCGTCCTGACGCACCGGGCAGCAGCGGCTTGAACCAGCCCGAGGCACAGGAGGGACAGTTGCGGACCAGCCCCAGCAGCGCTGGGTCCCTGTCACCAAAGCCCAAGGGGGCTGCGGGAGCCGGCGATGAGATGATGTGCACCCTGGCACTTGCCTCTGGCATGTGAAGGAGAGCGCGAGCTCTCCTCCTGCACCTCACCACCCTCTCAGTCCATGTTCAGCAATCTCCCCCCAGCCTGAACCCCCCAGAGGACAGGTATTTGCTACGCTGGAGCGCGACAGCCCACTACGGATATGGGGGGAGGGATCTCCGCCTCCAGACTCGGTGCTCCCCGCCGCAGGGACGGGGCAGAGGCTCGAGCAGGATTGCTGTGAGCCGCACCAAGGTCTAAAGAATTATAGATTCATAGAATCATTAAGGTTGGAAAAGAGCTCTAGGATCATCAAGTCCAACCATCAACCCAGCACTACCAGGCTTCCTAAACTTCCCTGAAGTGCCGCATCTACACATCTTTCAAATACCCCTGGGGATGGTGACTCCCCCACCGCTCTGGGCAGCCTGTTCCAATGCCCGACCCCTCTGTCGGTGAAGACATTTTTCCTAACATCCAGTCTAAACCCCCGCTGAGGTTGCCACCACGCACTTCGCTCCAGCCTCCCAGCCCCGGCGCGCGCACGCGCCAGTGGAGCACAGCATGGCACTGGACAGGGGACGTGTATTTGCACGCTAACACGCACACCTGACTCAGACTGAAAAAATTGCTCCTGGCTGCTTTTCTGCCCTAATGCGAGCAGCTAAAGCGCAGCTCACTGTAGAATCATAGAATCGTTAAGGTTGGAAAAGACCCTTAAGATCATCGAGTCCAACCGCTAACCTGTCACTGCCAAGCCCGCCACTAAACCATATCCTCAAGCACCACATCTACCCTTCTTTTAAATACCTCCAGGGATGGAGACTCCACCACCTCTCTGGGCAGCCTGTGCCAGGGCCTGACAACCCTTTTGGTGAAGAAGTTTTTCCTAATGTCCAGCCTAAACTTCCCCTGGCACAACTTGAGGCCGTGTCCTTACACACCTCCCTGCTCTGCGCCGTCTCCTGGGGCCGGTGTTATCGCACCATCTGGTAGCTGATTTGGTCTCCCACACCAACCCCAAGACAACAGCACCGTAATTCAAGGGGATGGGGAAGCGGGGAGAAGACAGCCAAGGCACACGGCCCCGGCTCTGCCCCACGGCCCCGAGGCCTCGCAGAGCCGCCCGTGCCGGCGCCACCCGCGTTTACGGCTGGACAACCCAAACGCGGGCGGTGCCTGCCTGACGCGCGGGCAGACCCGCCAGGCCGCAGGCCCCGCGTTAAGAGACAGACATCCACTGTTGAACATCGCGCTGTAAAAAGGCAGATCAGTTCTCGGCCGAGACACAGATGTCAGTGCTTGAGCCCAGCTCTAATTTTGCTCGTGCATATGGCAGGCGGCGCTAAGCGGACAAGGGCATTGGGACGGATGACACAAGATCAGGAACTAAGCCCAACACGCTCCTTCCTCCAGCTCCCCTCGCACGAGAGCAGAGCCCAGATGAGCCCAGAGGGTCCAGGGGGCTGACAAGCTGCAAGAGACACCGAGCATCGCCGGGACATTAAATGGGGGTGAGCCCGGTCCCTCCTGCGTGCCCTGCCCGCGGGATGGAAGCGCAGGGCAGCAGCAAGCCCTGGGGGTGCACAGCACGGGGCACTCGATATTTCACTGGTGTCCCACCGCGGGGCTGCTCATGCCGGGGCTACAGCAGGGCCCTGCTGCAGCAGCGCAGGTCGCAGGGGAGCGAACGAAGGGTGCTTTACTCAAGCCGTGCTTTCTAACCCATCCAGGATCTCGCAGACCAGCTCCATCGCCCCAGCTCTGGGCACAGGAGGGATGCTTCAGGGTAAAGCCACAAGCAAATCAGCTCTGGCAGCCACCAGAGATCTAAAGAGAGCCCTGTTTGGAGCCATCTGTGATGGCAAAGCTCCCGAGACTGACACATCCCAGAGCCACAGGAGATGCCCCTGACTCCCTCGCCTCCCAGCTGATGTTTTCCACCCCTCTACAGCAGCTGCCTCCCCGGTGGTTTTGCATGGGGGGGGTAAGAGACACATATTCAGGGCTAAAATCTAGCCATCTTTGCAGAGACCTGGACTGCACAGAAACCTGCTTGCCCTCCGTTAGCCGACGCACTGGTTTCGAGGACTTGTACGTCATTAAAAGGCGCTGTGAGTCGGCATGCTGCGAGAGCAAGCACAGGCGCACCCCTGGGGTGCAGCTCTCCTCTCCTCCCTCGCCCCAGGCACTCGCCAGGCTAAGCTGCCCCGGGGATCCGGCCCGAGAGGTGCGGGACACAAATCAGACAGCAGAGAGCACGAGTCAAAGGGCAAGAAGGAGCCTGCATGCCATGGAGACGAGTGGGGCCAGCACACACCCAGAGAGAGAGGACAAAAACCAGCAAAGGAAAAGAAGAAAGATACAGAAGAGAGTACTTACAACAGAAAACAGAGAAATTTCACTTGTTCAGTAGTCCTGATGCACCAAAGCATGGACAGGGAGACAGACAGACAGATGGAGAGAAGAAGAGCATGTGAAAAGACCTGGATATTAACTCTCATCTGGAGAAGCACAGCGAGTTGCCCAGCTCCGCCTTTTTGGAAGGAACACACAGATAAAAGACGCTCTGATTCTGCATTTGCTATTTGCAGAGGCAGGGTGAGATTCAACCACAAATCCCGCTGCCGGGGGAGGCGAGTGCCCGGGGCAGCCCATGCTGCTCCGAGGTGACCCAGAGGGAGCCTGAAAATTCCCCGCTGCTCCCCCTCACCGCCACCTCCTGCTCGCCCGCGGTCACACACGGGAACGCCGACTCTTAAAAAGTCTGTACCAACACTCTGCAAATATTTCCAAAAGAAAAACATCCAGCATACCCTTACTTTTGCCTGCTAGGTTTTATCTGCTCTCTCTGTAAATCCCCACTCTCTAGTTTCGCCACCAGAGAATTTGTACCAGAGCGACGGCTTGTTCTGGTTTTTACCGTCAAATCAGGGACAAAGCCTTGTGCTCCTAAAATTTCCCCTTTTAAGCTGATTTCCTGCTTAACCCTGCAAAGGGTTCCAATTACCCGTGTTAAGTGCAATCACAAATTATAGTGGAAGGACCCAAAATCGGCTGGGTAATTTTCCCCTCGTGCCATACCCCCTCTGCTTCCCTGGCCCGCTCAGAGACCCTGCGGAGGGAGGGCAGGGACAGCCAAGCCCAGCTCAGCAGAGGCTATCTTAAAGGTCAGGCTGAGACTTCAGCACTGCCCAGACACAGGTTTGAGGACATTTGGGATACAACAGGTGAAATACCAAGAAAATAGCAAGGTTTAGCCATTAAACCTGTTCCCAGAGGAGGAGGGTAATGCTGTCTGCGTTCCCAGGAGGCACTGTGAAACGTGACCATTTACATGAGGGTTTTAAATAGCACAGTTCAGGAACTAAATATGCACTTAAATAGTTCAGCAAGGGACAAGCAGCTCCCTCCCGCCTGCACAGATGTGATAAAAGCAACAAACAATCTGCCTGTTCAACCTCTATTCTCTTCCCCTTACAAAGAGGGAAATTCAGTGGCAGCTCACAAAATGTCCCAGCAGCATCTGATTAACCAGGCCTGCCCTCGCAAGCTCCAGAAGACCCGCAACCCCTCGCGTGCGCTTGGCAAGCCCTGCGAGCTCAAGCCTCCGTTACAGGTTTGCTCTGACTCCACAGCCCTGCAGCGCCTGCACCTCGACCCCACGAGCCGGAGCCCCGAGGGGGTTTCTGAAGAAGGTGATCCTGAGAAGTGGGTCCCGATCCAGCCCACCCCACTCTGTCTGGGACCTGGGACAGCGGGACCACTCTGGGACACCCGCCCCTCTCCTCCCATCCGCTCCTGAGCGACCAGGGAGAGGGGAGATGTCGGGACAAGGGGCGATAAAACCGGGGCGGCAGCAGAACCCGAGGTGCAGGCTGGTATTTGGGGCTCGCTCAGAAGGCACAGGGGAAGGAGCACCGCCACCGCCGCTGCTCTGCCCACGCACGGGGGAACGGAGGGGGCTACGAGCCCCCAGCCGGCTGCCCGCGCCGCACGCACCAGCACTCACGTTATCAGGCGCGACTTGGGCTTCTGTGGGGAGTCTCTGCCTTTCATGAGATCGTCCTGCACTTCCAGCGTCTGGGACTCGAGGATTTCATTGAGGCTGTTATCGGCAGTGGGGCAGGAGTTGGCGGTGGTGTTGGCGAGGGTCTTGGTGGGCTTAAACGGATCCAAGGAGTCAAAGTTATTGGGATCAAACTGGTAAGAGCCCTTGGGGAGGGTCGGCGAGTTTTGCAGTGCTGAGCTGCCACCAAAGGGGTTGAGACCTGGGCTGTCCCAGAGCGCGGGACCCCGCCTGGGGGAGCCCTGGGGAGGCAGCGGCTCCGTGGGACCCCTCTCTGCATCCTCGGCTGCTTTCTTGGGCGGGTCTCGGTGTCTCTTCGGCATCAGCTTGCTGGCTGGGATCCTGCTGCCCTTCCTGGGAGCAGCCCTCCTGGCCTCCGCGCTCTCTCCCCCTTCCGCACAATCGACCTCGGGTTTCAGGACTTGCTCTTTGGGCTCCGGGGCTGGGTCCCCCTGCAGCTCGGCGGGGCTGCCGCCGGGATGGGGGAGGCAGTGCGGGGCTGTCGGCGGGGAGCTCTGCAGCCGGCAGCCCCCTGCCGCAAAGGGGTTTACGCTCTCATCATACTGCTCCGGGTCGAACTGGTAGGATGCTTGGGGGACCGGGGTCTCCTCTGTGGTTTCTCCTGTTTTCCTCCCCAGCGAAGGTGTTTTCCCGTTCCCGAGCTGGCCCCAGCTGGGCGAGCACTCCTGGGCCACGGCATCGGCCTTCGGCTCCGCCAGCCCCATGCCAGCATCTGCCAGGTCCTCTCCTGACATGACCCGCTCCCGGGCGGCTCTGCTCGCATCGGGCACCGGGGCCAGCTCTGCAGCGGGCACGGCGGCGCAGCCAGCGTCAGCCCCGCTTCCCAGCGCAGCTGGGGGCTGCGTGTCAGCCGGCGGCTGTGTCAGGGGCGAGTCTTCGGGGGTGGATTCCCCTTTAGGATCCGAGGCGGCTTTGGTGGCTCCGATCTCCGGCTGAGCCTCATCTTTGGGGTGCTTCCCAGGCGAGCTGTCCCGGCGGGCTTCCCCTACCAGCAGGTCACCATGGCCACTAGGCTCTGAAAAGATAAAAGGAGCTGGTTAAACCCCTGCCTCCCGTGCGCCCCTTCCAGAGGGTTTTCTCTCCCCTCCTCACAGCTGCTCCAGGGTCAGAGGGGACCCACTGACCCAAAGCTCAGCCAGAATGACTGCGTAACCCCTGCTTCAAGCACGTTCTGTAAAATTTGAAGCCGTGAACATAGCGGAGAAAACGAACATAAATCGCACGCCGAGGGCGAGCGGGGAGGCGTTGTCCGCACCGCGCCAGCAGACCTACCAACATCTCTGCTTGTGCCTTTCTGCTCCCCACCGCTCGCTCCCACCCAGGGTGGCGGCAGCACCAGAGGGGCTTTGCAAAGCCCAGCGAGGCTCCTGAGGGCCAGACACCAGCCAGACCGACCACAGGGCAGAAACACTCACATCCGAGTGGGAATGGCAGCGACAGGGAGCCACTGCTCACCTGGGTGAAGAGTTAAAAACCACCAAGAGGAATTCAGGGAAGCATGACGTGAGAAAACACCATGAAATGTGACTAAGCAGGCCCCAGGGCAAATGGGAACGGGATGCTGTGCTAATGAATAAGCACGTAACAGGCTGCAGAGGGGATTTGGGGGGGTCAGCTGCCCGCTGGTGGTCTGTTCCAGGGCATCAGAGGTGGATGTGCACCAGGCAGAGGGAAGCTGCTCGATGCAAGCTGCTCCCCAGAGCTCAGCCGCCGCACCCCAAGGTGCGGGCGCGGGTTTGATAGCACTTCTGCTCTCCCCCAGCACCCTGGCCCTTGCTGTCCTGCAGAGCCTCAGCAGCACGACAGGCACCCAACGCAGGCTGCTGCGCGGCACGGACAGTCCTTGCCCGCACCAGGGCACCGCTCCGCCACCGCCGGAGACACGCGGCCGTCGGGAGGGTCCCCTGTAAACCGTGAGCTCCAGACACAGCAGCCGCACGTGGCCGATGCTCACAATCGCCGCGATGGACAAATGGAAGGAGCCAAAGCACCGAGAGAGCAAAAACCCTGCGTGCATTTGGCAATGGGGCAGGAAGGGGGGCAGAGCAGAGCAGTGAGACCCCCCAAAGAGCGTCGAGCCTGGAGGGAAGGGCCTGCCGGGAGCGGGGCGCAGGCCCTGGGAGCCGCTGGGCTCAGCGCCGTGCCTGCCTGCCGGACGCCGCCTGCGCCTCTGCCTGCAGAAATCCTGCCTGTGCATTTATACCAGGCTCACCACACTGCTGTCAGAGTTTCTTAATCACAAATCCTGATCCATGACTTAATCACTATTACTCCAATCCCTTCCCCTAAATCCTTTTACTGTTTAATCTTTTCTTTGCTGTCGGGATGGGGAAGCTCCTTATCTACCGAGGCACGCTGAAAGCTACACCCACCAAGCACCTAGAGCCAGGACCTCGGCACAGGCGTGCGGAGGCCCAAGAGGCAAACACACGGTGTCACCTCCGCTCTGCTCATCTGCACCTCTTCTCCCACATCTCAGCCAGGAGTGACTGCACAGCCTCCCGGGATAAGGCAGAACGGGGTGCTGGGGTGCTCAGCATCCATCAGGGAGCGTGCAGGACCTGCAGCTCTTTTCGGCACCTTTCTGGGGAGACGCAGCCCAGCCAGATCCTCCAAGGGCAGAACAAAACCAGTGCTTGCCCAAGGACCAAACTGGTTTGGAAACCTGGCTGGGGACAGTGGCATGGGCGACGCAGAGCTTGTGCCGTGAAACCTGCCGGTCCCCTCCGCTGCCGCAACCCTGCCCTGGCACACAGGTGGCAGCCGCAGAGGGGAGCCCTTCATTTTGCAGGGAGGAGGTTTGGCCAGGGGATGCCGAGGCCAGGCTCCCGCAGACCCACACACACCCGCAGCCCTGAGCGCGTCTCCCTGGAACCGCTGCTCCTATCGCGGGGCGTTTGCAACCAGCTCACGTTTGCTGGTGACCGAGCGAGTCACAGGCTGGCAGGGGAAGAAAAGTGAATCAGGCAAATATCTGGTCCCCAGGCTAAGCCAGGACATCGAGCCAACAACCCTGACTCAGCTGACGGCTCATGTTTTGCATAATTGATCTCCAGGATGCTAAAAGCCATGAAAATGAATCATGAGGGGCTGTGTGCTCCCTGAGACTGCAAAAAAAGCTCCCTCCAACTGCAGAAAAGCTCCCTCCAACTAGACGTTGCCTTGCTGCCCCAGAAAATGCATCAGTAAACACAAATCCAGTGGAAACGTACTTGGAGTGCAGCCAGGAAACACTCCGAGGCAGCGCCTGGCAGGCCTTTCCATCACTAGGAACCAGGAAAACCTCCTTAACAGACCCCAAAGAAAACTTTATTACACTTGCTGTGTTGCTCAGATGTTTTAAACCTCACTGAGACAGCCCTGAACCAAAGAACAGACTTCAAAGTCAGGGCAAAAGGCACCTTTTAAATGCATTTCACATTCCCACCGGAAGGTTTTGCAGCCGCCGTTCTCACAGACACGAGCCCATCCTGGTTTCTAACCCAAGCAATGAGTAATTACTTCTTGAATACAAAGTAGTCGGCACACAAACCACCTCTCCTCCTTGCTGTGGATGTCTGCAGGGTAGGGAGAGAAGGAGGGATGGTGCATGTGGCCATCACTCAGAACAACCATTTTTTCACAAAAATCGCAAGAACCACCCGCCTAGGTCTTCCAATTTTGTGATTCACTCATTTTTTTGCACCCGAGAGAGCTCAGCTGCTCCGCTCCCCCCTGCCCGCCGCGCAGCCGGCCCGAGAGGCTGAGGAACTGAAATACACTGGGAGGCAGAAGGTGTGGGTGAAGAACAGCTCGGGAGCTCGCCAGCAATTCTGGCAATCTTCTGAAGTAGGATCGTCCTTCCTGCAAGCTCTGGGGTTTTTTTTTCCCCCCTTTCTCTGGCTGCGAGACAGGTATGAATCACTTGTGCGGCTTAACAGCCATGCTCAGCACTGCGCCTGAGCAACAGCCCAAGGGAACCGAGAGGAAGGAATGAGAGCTGAAGGGGTGGCAAGGAGCCGGCCCGCCTCTGCTGCAAGAAGCCCGTCCCTGCCCTTCTCGAACACTCACACAACGCCCCAGAGACCCAATTTTCAAGCCCTACTTAGGCTCAGCTATTCACCTCCCCGGGGGACCACAGCTTCGGGGGCTGAGGCCACCCTGGGACGGGCTCGCGTTGGCACTGAGATCACTCCATACAGAGGACAAAAGCAGGCAAAGCTACGAGGTCAATTAATTCTCTGGAGAGTACTGCCAGGATGAAGAGCACGATGGTTGGTGGGGCAGAGCCCTCACCACAGGCACCTGCCGGGACCACGGGTGCTCCCAGGGCACGATCCAGCGCATCGCCTGCTTCTCGCAGGGGTGGAGAGCAGCCCCTGCCCCTCCTGCGGGCTGATGAGAGCAGGACAAAAACCCCTCTGGTAAAGCCGTCCCAAAGGTGATGGCATCCCAGGCAAACCCACCCCACGTGGGTCCTCCTGCCCAGCAGCCCCAAGCCCCAAGCCCCCCCAGCCCAGCCAGGCGGCTGCAGTTCCTCCCGCTGTGCATTTCCTCTGCCTCCAACGCAGCCTCCCGTCGGCTGCCGAACGACCAGAGTGCGCGTTTCTGTGGGAACGATTACACAGGATGCAGAAACCAGTGACCCGAAGGACCTTGGGGTGCTTGGGAAGAGCCAAGGTCTGCGCTCCAGCCCTGTCGGCTGCCTGGCTCTGCTGGGTACAAGCATCGTGATAACCTCGGTGCAGCACTGCCTACTGCCCAGGGAGCCCTTCCCACCCCTGGCAAGCTGCACGCAGCTCTCCCTGTTCCTCCACAGCCTCTGCATGCATTTACATCCCGAAGCCAGCGCAGCTCCCCGCCACCCCCGTGCAGTCACGTTGGAGAGCCGCCGCGCCGGCTCAGCACGCACACCCTCCGCTCACGTCTCCTGCCAGGGAAACCAGCCTGCAGAAACAGCCAGTGCCTCCCCCAGCCGCCTCACTGCCCTAACCCTCCTTTTGGGCCGAAACTGTGCTGAACGCCCCACGGGAGCCCAGGGGAAGGCAGTCTGGGAGCCAGGCTGCCGTGCACGCTGACCCACTGCACGCGGCTATCCCCCTTGGACCAGCTGTCCTCGCAGCCATCCCAGCAGATGCCTTTCAGCAGCATCCCAAAAAGGTGACCCCGAGCTCTCCCGTGTCACCTCTGGCGCTGTGCCTTGCAAGTGGGGACATTTTAGTCCCAGCATGAAAACGGACACTGCCAGCAGCAAGGCATGCCCAGTGACTCCAGTATCCATCCCAAATAAAGATCCGATAGAAGGCACCCTGGATCCCTGAAAACAGCAGTTGTACCAGCTGTGCGTGGGGAGCAAACCTGCTTCTGGTCCGGCCAGTGTACGTGGAGGGGATGTTGCTAAGCGAAAATGCAGAGTCTGTACTCTCTATAAAGAAAAATGTACAGACAGGACAGTCTGGCACCACGGTAATAGGCACTTTGTGCGCGTGCATTATAATCATTACGCTCGTCCTCCTTAGGCTGAAATTAAACACAAACACCGACTAACTAAACAGCTTTCCTACATGCCATCATCCCTCGCTCCCTTAAATGAATCAGAAAAAACTTGGCAGCAGCAGCGCTGCGACGCAAAGGCTCCGAGCCCTTTTCATCCCACACACAGCAACCAAGTGAAGCAGCAATGATCCTCTGCGCAGCCCTGAATGCCAAACGCCGCCGAGAACAACCCCGCCACTATCTGCAGCCTTTGATTCGGGTCACGCTTTGTGCACAGCGTGAGTCACGCATTTCTCCCTTTCCTGGCTCGCTCGCACACACGCGGCCCGAGCACAGGATATCTGGCCGGTACATTCAGCTGAGGATAACGTAGCTAACGACTTCTTTCCTCTTTTGGCTTTCCGCTTTTGTTTAACAGACGTTGATCTATTTTTAAATCTATTCTGTTAAGAATTAGCATACCGGCAAAGGATGCTGCCGCTAACGCACCGGAAAACACGTGCCCTGCATCAGGGTAACAGAAGTAAAAGCCGACGAGCCTGCTCCCATCACCGACGGTTCCATATTTGTTGCTTCTGCTCAGTGCCTTGCACAGAATATCTCCTTCTGGCAGGTGACTGAAGGTAACTTTAGCAAGAATGGGACAGAATTACAGCCTCCATCATCCGAGACAGCAATAGGAAAACCATTTGAGTGATCCTGAATGGACATAAAGCCCAACCGCAGCCCCCTCCCCAGGGCGTTGGGACCGGCTGAATTTTTGTCCCTGAGAGCAGGGTTTAATGCGTCCAGGCCACCTCTCGGCTGCACGCAGAGTGGCCAGCCCCCGGCATCACAGCTTCTGTCTCACAAGTTTCCTAACGCTATTTATTCCCAAGTAAGGGTGAGACTGCGGCTATAAGACAGCCGAGTGTCTGCTCCTGCTGGTCCCCCCGAGCCTGGGAGAGGCTGTGCCTGCCCGCAGGTCCGGGCTTGCGCAGCTGCCCCCTCGGCGCCCACCCAGGTGCACGCAGCATTGGCAGCAGCTGCTCCCCAACGAGCGCAGGGCAGCAGCTCTCCCCGTACGCGGCAGCTCGGCTGTTTCAGCACTGACAAGCAGCCATTACGCTGGATCGCCTCCTGATCGCAGCATTTATTAACGTGGCTGCTCCCGAGCTGCAGGCAGACGAAAGGGCACACGCAGCTGCAAAGCAGCGTTGTGAAGAGGAGGGCTTAACGTACGGATCACCTAAGGTACAGCGATTCAACGCCCCAGGATGCTTTCTGCACACCACAAACACACAACCGCACCCAGGTCATCCCTTCCCTCCACCATTTCAGAGACATGAAGAGATGCACCTGAAGCCCTGGGCAGGGAAGGGAGGGAGCTGGGCGCACACAGCCGGTTCGGCCCTGCTGTCTCCAACGTCCCGCTCTCCAACAGCCAGCACGGAAAAACAGCCTTTGCCGGAGATCATCCCCTCGGCCCCGCAACGCCGCGACCTTTGTGCGCGGGGCGCCGGGAGCAGCCAGCTCCCTCCTGCTGCGCCGCGCTGGCCCCGAGGAACCGCTCGTCCCAGGGCACGGGCGCGCTTTGGGGACGGTGACGCCCTGGAGTCTGAGGCAACGCGCTTCCCTGAGCAGAAGCTTTGGCAGAGCAGATCCTCATACCTGCTAGGAGAGCCTTTATCTCCCCTCGCCTCCCCCCTAGACATTATCCCCCAAAGTAAAGATGCCTCTATCATCCTTTCTTAAAAGGGGAGGATTATTCCAAGAGCTGCGATTATCAGAAGCATGGAACAAGCACTCTCTCCATCAAGGCAAACAAACCTGTGTTTTCCACGGGGATGGTTGGGCACCCAGATCTATCCCAACTGCAGGAGATGGAGAGCCACAGCACCCTCTTACTGCCAAGGTCACGCAGGACTTGGGCTCCTGCACAGGGAAGACTGAGGGCCTGGTTTGAGCTAAGCATGCTCTGCAGCCCAGCAGAGCCATAAGCCACCAGCCTAGGGCTGCGAGCGTTCAGGAAAAGCACAACATTGCAAGTCCCATTCCAGGGGCCCTGCAGCAGCGAGAGGCGGTTGGGCACGGAAGGGCAGAGGATGCTGAGCAAGGCCTCTCTGAGACCTCCTGGCCCCCCACGCGCTGCCCCGCGCCCCAGAGAGGCGGCCTTCCTGCAGACAGCCCCAGGGGCTCACGGGCATCCTGACATTGCCCAGTCACCCTGCTCTGCTGAGAGAGCAGATGAAAGGGGAGGTCTCCTCCCTGCCCCTGCCGCGATAACCTCCAGCCGTTGTTGCAGAGGTGCTGGAGCTTCAAAGCCTCCTCCTAGCAACAAAAAAACAGACATAAACACCAAGCTCTGCCACAGAGACCAACTGCAATTCCCCTGGAGAGAAGGGTACAACGACAGGGGGTAGCTGGTCCCCCAAAGGCGAAGGGTTAATGGGGAGCTCAGAGGAGCGAGGACAAACCAGCAACAGCACAGGACCCTGCTGGCAAAGGAACCCCCTGCGTTTTCAGCAGATCCCTCACAATTTCTCCAAAAACAGAGTTTAGCAGCATCGAGCTTTTACATCTTTAACAACAGCTACACAGCAAAGACACCTGGCCGCTACCTCCAGAGAAAAGAGGCCCACGCAGTGAAACCTCCACCACCGACGGGCTGGGGGAGGACACAAACCCAGCGCCACCCCAGCTCCTGTGCAGGAGCCGAGGGCGAGCGGCATGCGGGCACTGGCCGGGCAGCTCCCACCAGCCCACCGCAGCGGGCAGCCCCGAGCGCCCTGCAGTCTGCAGGGGAAGTGGCAGAGGGCAGCTTAACTGACAAAGTGATTCAACAACACCCTCAGTTCCTCTCGATCAGCCCATTGCAGCCACCCTGGCCGCAGCGTCCGCATCCCTGGGCGCAGCCTCAGCCCGGCCCGGCAGCTCCCAAAACCCGACGTGCAGAGCTCTGCCTCCCGCGGTCTCTCGCTCTCTCCCCGGCTCTGGGACAGCAGGAGGGTGCGACCAGTGGTTGCAAAACAGCGCAATGATAATTTTGCTCTGTGTAGGCATGAGCCAAGGGTGGCAAATTGACTCTTCTGAGCTTGCAGTGCAGCCCCCTCCCTCCAAAGCGATTCAATAAAAAAATCAACGTTTCACTCAAGCGAAGGAATAGCCCTTTGCAGAGCACACAGCCCTGAGCACTGGCATTTGAACCATCCAGGCCATTAACCACAAAAAATGTGGCAGGCGTTATTCAAAACAAGCGATTTCTCCTCCTTGACCCCACCCTGCCTTTCCGCATCCGGAGCGCAGAGCCAAAAAGCAGAAGGTGCACACTGGTCTTTACCTTGCGCCTCGGCCTCGGGCTCCGGCGGTCCCGGCGGCGGCTCGCAGAACTCCTTTAGCGGCGAGCGGGTCGGTGTTTCTGCTTCAGGGGTCTCAAAATTACCTTCGGAGTCCGAGCTGCCGAGGAGGGGGAAAAGAGTGAGGAATTACCACTTTCAAGGCTAGCTCTGAAATCCTCCGCACTGCCTACACATCCAGCCAGGCCGGCTGCCGGGCTGGGCCGGCCGTGGGCATCCTGCAGCGGCCGCTCTCTCCTGTCCAGCGGGACACGCTAGCAAACGGAAAAGGGAGAGCAGGTGAAACAACATCACGGGCATCCCCCTGCGCGCCCCCAACCCTCATCTCGGCCGAGCCTTCGGGATTGCTTCCGTCAGGTCCTTCACAAGCAGTCCGAGCATCCACCGCGGGCCTCCGAGGACGCGCCAGCCCCCGGCATCTTCCCCCGCCGCTCCGGGGGGCTGCGGCGGAGCGAGGCTGGGGAGCGACCCTCGGTGCTGCTGCCCTGCGCCCACCGGCGCCCTGCCGGGAGGGCAGCGCCTGGCCCCGCCGGGCAGCTCCCGCAGCGGGGCGGCTCGGCCGGGCTCCCCGCGCCCCCCGCGCCGGCTGCGGGACCCCCGGGCAGCCGAGCTGATGGCGGGCAGCGAGCGGGCAGCGCGGGGTGGCGGGGGGGGGGGACACACAGGGCACGCGCTCGCAGCCCCGCGTGGGTGCCCGCGCCTGTGGGGCGGCGGACGCGGGGCAGGGGACGCGGGTCACTTGCCTGAAGCCAAGGGCCGTGCCCTCCGCCGGTAAGTCCTCTTCTTCCTCCTCCTCCTCCTCCTCCGCCGCCCCACCGTCCTCCCCCTCGGGGCTGCCACCGCCCCGCACCGCCGACCAGGTCCACCGGGCCCATTGCACCGGCGAGAGGATCTGCCAGGCGCTGAACGCCATCGGCCCGCCGCTCCCCGCTCCGCGCCCCGCCGGGCTCACTGCGGCCGCGCCGCCCCCGCCGCTCCAAGGGCCTCCCCCGGACCGTACTACTCGCCGGCAGGGAGAGCGCCCGCCCCCGCCGCCCCCCGGCGCCGCCCGGCCGGGAGAGACGGGCCCCGGCAGCCCCCCCCGGCCCCGCCGCCCGGCCGCTCCCTCCGCCGGCGGTGGGCGGGGGGAGATGCGGGGAGGGATGCGGAGCGGGATGCGGGGCAGCGCCCCCGAGCCCCCACCCCGCCCGCTCGGGTGCTCAGTGGCCGCCGCCCCTCCCTCCCTCCCTCCCTCGCTCCCTCCCTCCTCCCTTCCCACGCAAACTCTCAAATCCACCTATTTCTGCCCCAAAGCGGGGCCGGGACACCGCTCGCAGCGCCCTGCCAGGCACCAGCCCCGGAGCCGCTGTCACCCCCCGGGATGCTGCGCTGTGCCCTGCCGCGCCCCCCCGCCACCTGCGCCGAAGGAACCCCCCACGCAAGAGGGCAGGGGCTGTGAAACCAGATCCCCCGCCCCGATTTATCCCACGTTTATGGGGGCTGCACCTGTGCTGTAACGCAGCCGGCGGGGCGGCGGATTCCTTCCACTCTGGACGTGCCAGCAAACGCCCCACGGCCGCCCGGAGCTGCCCCGCGGGGTGAGCGGCCCCCAGGGGGGCCCGGGCCCCATGGGAGCCTTGCTCCCAGGGCAGGGGGCTGCCCAGAGCCAGGCAGAGCGGAGTGCTCCGAGGCATTGGATGCAGAGGGATGGGGCAGAGGGCAGGGAAACACCTGCCCCTTCCACTTTCCAAGGAAGTACCGACTTCAGCAGCCCTGGCTGATGCTATATCCTTCCGTGGCAGCAAGTTTATTTATTTATTAAGCTATTGTTGTTTAAAAATAACAGCCAGCGCTCCCTGCAGAAACAAACACTGCCATGCTGGCCTCCCTCAGGAATCTTCCCCTAACGAGGGCTCCCACTCCCAAACTCATTACTTCCCAGGTGCTTGCTAGGGAGGGGAGCGTAACATTACTGATGCCGTGCAGTGTCTGGAGCACTGCAGGGAATGCCCGGGGCTTGGGCAGCAGGCCTGTTACAGGCAGCGGCAGCCACTGCCACAGAGCCCACAGCTCCCCGGAGCCCCGGACCAGCTCACCCCGCTGCTGGCAGCAGGTCCCAGGGACGACCTGGGAAAGGGCAGGCAACTGTCCTGCTGCAGAACCAGCCCGGCCCATTGCATAGAAGTGCTGTTGGCCCTCAGTAACCACACAAAGTGCTCACGTGGCAGGCCGAGACCAGAGCCCAATGCTTTCCTGTGAATCATCAGCCAGCTCTGAGCGCAAGGAATGCCTTCGCATGGGCAGAGAGGCTTCTGGGTCAGACCAGACCCGTCCATCTGGTCTGGCTACCTCTAACACCAGCCTCTATCCGATGCTTCAAAGGGCTCATTCCTCTCTGCAGAGCATCTCAAATAACCTCTCTACAGGGATCCTTTCTTCCAAGCTTCCATCTGTTGGTGTCCTTATTAAATATATGTGTCATTGCTGCACGCTTTTATTGCCTGGCCTCTCTCAAAGACAACCTCTTACCCCCTTACACAAGGCTTCCAAACTTCCCCAAAGATACCTCTGGTCCAGCCAAAGCTGCCAGTTCCCTCTGCAGGTCAGGGGCAGGAACAACTCTCCTGTCTGGACCCCGGGATAGCACCCTGGCGGCAGCACAGCGCTGCCCTCCACACCACCAGGGGCTGGGGGACAAGAAGCCCTGCAAACCTCCCTGCTGCTGTCCAGAGGGCACCGAGCAAGAGGGGAAGTGACATTTATCAAAGCCGAAAACCAAGAGGCTGAAGTAAAAGCAGAACCTCAACATCCTGTCGCCTACATCTGCTGTGAAACGAGCAGCCTACTTCCCACCGCGTGAAGTGGCAGAGCTGATTTCTGCAGATCATTTTTACATAAGGAGACCTTCAAGCGTGTGCCGCGGCATGAGCATCTCTGCAGCACTGCTTGCTGCAGCCTGAACTCCTCCTCCCTCTCCCCCCTCCTGCCAGTCGCTGCCCGAATCCCCGCCGACCCAGAAGACCAGCCGGAGCAACGGCATCGTTGCGTTTCAGAACAGCTGACGGTTCTGCCGGGGACCGCACAGAGCAAACAGAAATGCGAATGATGCAGGAACACCTGCCTCTGCTGCAGAGGGGAAGGAGCTGCACCAGGCGAAGAACAACATATAGACTGACTTCTACAGCCCCCCCACTTGTTGGATGAGGGAACTGGGGTGCACGAGTGGAGGAAATCAGCAGCATCCTTTCATTGTGAAGGCTGCACAGCCAACCAGTGTGCCAGCGAGGACCCCCCTCCCACCCACCCGTGGCCCAGAGGAAGGAGAGCAGCAGGCAGGAGCAGCATCAGCTGGACTGAACCGTGCCGGCACCAGCGCAGGCTGTGAAGCTCCTGACCTGCAGGGCCCTGGGGCAGGAAGGTACCGGAGCAGTGGAAGAGCAGAGCCCGCTTCCATTTGCTGTTTACGATGAGCAATTAAGAAAATGCCTCGAGTGGCATTTTCCAGCTTGGCACCCAACCCAGCTTGGCAGCAACTCTGGCTGCAAATCAAACGCTGAGGAGATAACCTGGCTTTGTCAGTCACACCGGTGGCTCTGGCTGCCAAATACTGCTTGGCATAGTCAGCAGACACATTCTGCAGAGCAGAGAGGACGCTGACCTGTTCAAAAAAAGACCTGCCAGCAGCTTCCATCCACGCGGTGAGATGCAGCCTGCACACGCAGAGCTGGATGGGCTGTCCTTTGCACGGCTGTCACGCCGGCCCCAGCCCAGGGCTTCGCTGTGTGAAGCACCGCAGGAACGCAGCGGCTCAGGGACAGGCAGCGAGGTACAGCCTGCGTGTCGATGTACAGCCTATGGATGTACAGCCCAGCACCACGCTGCCCAAGCGCCCAGCCTCACCTGGTTCGGGTCTGTAAAAGGGCCCATCGTGGGCACTGAGGAGAGGTTGATGTGGCAGCACGGCAGCCCCCAGCCCCAGGGCGCTGCGATCATCAGCACCCGGCCTCGCTTAGTAGCTATTTTTCCTGGCTTTGCCTCCTTTCAAACACTGTGAGTTACATAAATAACATCCTCCATCACCTCAGCAAGCACACGGGCGGCAGACACCCCGAGAAGGGATCCTTCGGGCTCTTGCAGCCCTTTCCCTGCGGATCACAGGTCTGGGTGGCTCTGGCCAAGGGCCGTCCCAGTTGCTCCAGGAAGGAGAGCTGGGAGCAGGCAGGCAGGCAGCACCGCACTGAATGACCCAGAAACTACCCACAGCTCGCCCGCTGCTTTGGCTTTCCAGGGAAGGGGATGAGCAGCAGCACTCTGCTTCAGAGCAGACAGGTGGAGCCCCAAAGATTTTGGAGCTGGAAGATCCCCAGCATCACAGAGGCTGCAGAAAGATGCAAAACCTTGCTCGCACTTCTTGTGCTGATCCCCGGAGGAAGCCAGCTGCATCCAGGGATAACAGCTCTGCATCTAGATGGACTTTCCCTTTTTCTATACTGGAACGGACTCCCTCCTGTCTGTCTGGCAGCAGTGCCTCTGCCTGGCCTCATGTCCCAGAAACACCCTGTGCCCGAGTCTTTTCGCTGTTACCACGCCAGGCCCTGGGAAGGGTGCGGGAAATACACGCCGAGGAACAGGTATCACACAGCCACGCGTGTCGTGTGGAAGCTGCAGTGCCCTGGGTTAGAGGCAGGCATGCACCTGGAGTTTCCATTCTTGGCCCTTTCATTAGGCAGGAGAACATCTATTTCTGGCTGCCAAGCTTTTCCGGGCACGGCACACGAAACCAGCCCTTCCATTTCTAGCTCAGAAATGAATCTCTGTGAGTTTTCATTTTTCCTCCCCACTCCCGCTCTGCTCCCCGGCAGGGACCAGGGCTCGGCACCCTGCAGCCAGCCCCGGGCCGGGGTGCAGGGATGGCACCGCCAGCCGTGCCCTGGTGAAAGGGGACTTTCTGCAGGGGATCACAGGGACAGCCTGGAGAGATCAGCACACCCATAACACATGAATCCATATTTCACTGCTCGCTAAGTCTCCTTAAGAGCTTGTAATAAGCACTTTATCCACACACCATTTATCTCCTCCAGAAAAGGTGTGAGGTGTTTCATGAGAACATTTTTCTGTCGTTGTCTTTTCTGCCACCCTATTATATTTATCATATTTTCCTCAGTTTAAAGTGGGCCCAGGCATCAGTAAGAAGGTAAATGATTCTCTGCCACTGCACTGTGAAAAATTTAAACCTTGGGAGTTACGGGAACTATTCACACAAAGGTTTATGTGTGCCTGTGACGACATGTGGCAGACGCTGGGGAGAGAGATGGCTTCATCATATGTTTCCTGACCTTTGCTCTGACACTGAAAAGATTAATGCTGATAACTCCCACCTGTGGCCCACCTGCTCAGGCCGCAGAGCACATCTGAGGAGAGCCTTAACCTCTCTCTTCCCTGACAGCCCAAGTTAGAAACAGAACCAGGCCCTAGGGACGGGCAAGCAGAAAACCAAGGCCATGGGAAAAGCGGCAGTGCTTGCCAAAGGCCTCGGGGTCTGTCCCTGCTAGGGGTATTGGTGGTGAGCACCCGGCGCAGCAGCATCCCAGAGCACCCCATAACATCCCCCAGGCACAGCAGCATCCTGCAGCATCCCCCAGGTGCAGCAGCATCCCACAGCACCCCACAGCATCCCCCAGGCACGCCAGCATCCCAGAGCATCCCGGAGCATCCCCGGGGCACGCCGCATCCCAGAGCATCCCGGAGCATCCCCGGGGCACACCGCATCCCAGAGCATCCCGGAGCATCCCAGAGCATCCCCCGGGAGCTCGGCGGGGCAGGGCGGGAGGGGACGGGGACGGGGACGAGCGGGCGGTGCTCTCGCTAGAGGGCACTCCAGGATGGGATTTCCAAGGACTGCAGCACATCCCCGGCCCTTCGGGCGGCGGAGGGCTGGGGCTCCGGGGGCATGGGACGCAGCTGAGCAGAGCCCTGAGCTGAGCCTGGGGCCGATGCCCTCAGGGCAGCCTGGAGCATCCTCTGGCATCATCTCACCAGGTGCATGGCAAGGCCCCGAGCTCCTTTCCGAGCCCTCTCCAGCCTCATAGCTCCTCACCCCACCTCCTCCAGCAGCACTCGCTTGCAAACGGGCCCGTGGCCCAGCACAGCCTCACGCGTGGGTTTTGCAGCAACCGCAGCCACGTAACGCTCTGCAGTCGCTGCGGCCGTGGGGTGCAAGCGTGAGCCCTCCCCGCTGGTGTTTCGGGGCACTGCCCCACATCATGAGCGGGACCCTGCCAAGGGATGAGGCAGGAGCTCGGGAGGGCAGATCCACTGCAGCAAAGCTCCCATGTTCCTTTTGCTCCTCCTGACTTTGGTGGAGCTGCAGCCTAGATACAGGTCATGGGACCGAGAAGCACAATACTGAAGCACACTACTGGAATTCAAGGCAGACAAAACACGATTTCCCCCCAGCTCGGGCTCTGCTCGCCAGGGCGCAGCAGGAACCTGGGCGTCCCAGGCTGCAGCAGTGCCCTGGAGCACCAGAGCAACGCCAGTGTGAGAACGTGATGCTGAGCAGCTCAGCTCCCCCAGCACTCTTCACAGCCCTGGGATGTGACAGTTCCCGTTGCTGCACATTCCATCAAAATAGCTCTATAAAAATAGAAGTAAAGGACACAACTGTCACGAGCGAGCCCCAGACACCACCAACCAGCCCCCGGGCTCCAGCTGTCTTTCCCCACCACACTGCCACCAAATTAATAAATACAAACATTTGTGACTGCATTAAAAAGGACCGATGTGAAAATGAATGCTTTGCTATTCCTGCACTTTAAAAATGACAAGCACAGCTTAATCTCACTGATGCTACCCACATGGACGCGAGCTCATGCCAAGCAGTTCAATAGAAATGGGCTCAAGATACGCGAGTTCCAGCCTGATTTTCATGTTGGTGGTTTATGAACACAAGCATCTCCCTTCATCTTGCTGCTTCTTTACTCCCCTATCGTCTCCTTTGCCTTGTTTGCTAAACATATCAGTGCTATGTGGCAGGAATGCTCTTATCAGGTGTTTGTCAGGCCTTGGCTCCCTGATTTTGGTTAGGACTGGGTGATATTGGGAAATGCAGGCAGCACCTCAGCCCCATAACCTGGGGCGCTGGCACGGCTAGGGGTGTAGCTGAGGGGTGAGGAGAGCAGCCGGCACAAGGAGCAGGGCAAGGGAAATGATAAAGGGCGGGGGGGAACAGAACAAAGTTTGCTCAAGGTGGAGCAAACAGGTGGGAAGGAAAAGCAGCCAAGTCCGATGGGGCAGAAAGGAGCGGCTGCAATGCACACAGTGAACAGGATGGTTTTTCCGCCTGGGAACCCCTCTAGTTTATATTTAGGAGACCACTGCAGGGAAATACAGGCAGGGCTGAGCAGTTACAAGGCAGAGAAAACACTTGTTTTCCCTCTCTAAACTCAGCGTTTGCAAACAGAGCGATGTTCACAGACGTTTGGCAGAGCAGCAGCCTGGCTCCGGGTCACCCGCTCGGTCAAACCTGGCAAAGGCTCCGGGACAAACGGCGCTCGGCTGGGCACCGAGTCCCGCCGCGGGGCCAGCGGCCCGGAGCACGGCGCAGCCCTGGCCGGCCCGCGGTGGTGTAGCAAAGCAGCAGCAAAGCTCCCGAGTACGGCTATCTCTGCATCGCTTCAAGAAAATATTTCCCTGTTCCAGAAAGCATTCTGGTTGATTTACAGATGTCTCCAGTTTTCCTTTTGATCACAGCTGGCGTGCTCTCCCTTTTGTTTACAGCGTCCAAGCCGGCTGGTGGGAAGCAGCTCCCCAGCCCTGGCTCTGGCTTTCAGCAGCCGCCCTCGGTGGCTTTGGTGGCCCCCGGCCAGCTCCCACCTCCCCACCTGCTTCTCCAACATCGAGAATCGACCCCCCGGGCCCTCGCACTGAGTCTTGCGCCGAGCAACGCGGGGGTGGCGGAGCTGCCCCAACTTCCCACGGCGGCCAACGCCGGCGGGGGCTGAGCTGCCGCCTGGGGCCCCCAGCCCGCCGGGGACGGGGGTGGCACGTTCCGACAGCGGCTGCAAAGCGAAGCGTGGCCGAAGGAGGAAAGCAACTTTTCTCCCCAATTTAACCACTGAACGCCCTGGTTCCCCACCGCCCCACCCCCCCGCGAGCCCCGGCCAGCCCCGCCGCGGCGGAAGGAGCCGGAGCCGGGGGCTGCGGGGCGGCCTGAGCCCCCCCCCCGCCCGCACTCACCGGCGCTGCGGGGGCCGGGGGTCCCGCGGCTTCTGGCTCTGGGCCGCCCCCATGGCCGGGCCGGGCCGCGCCGCCGCCGCGCTCTGCCGGCCCCGGCGGCGTCCCCGCCTCCGCGGGAGGGACGGGGGTGCGCGGGTGGGCGGCCGGCACGGCCCGGGCAGCTGCTGCCCCCCGCGCGGGGTGCCCACCCACTGCCCCGCCGTGCGGGGACCCCCTGCTGCAGGGCTGGACCCCCTTACATCAGGGCAGGGTCCCCTTACATCAGGGCAGGGTCCCCTTACAGCGGGGCAGGAACCCCTCGCAGCAGGGCAGGACCCCTCACAGCAGGACAGGACCCCCTCGCAGTGGGGCAGGAACCCTCACAGCAGGACAGGACCCCCTCGCAGCAGGGCAGGACCCCTCACAGCAGGACAGGACCCCCTCGCAGTGGGGCAGGACCCCTCACAGCAGGACAGGACCCCCTTGCAGCAGGGCAGGACCCCTCACAGCAGGACAGGACCCCCTTGCAGCGGGGCAGGACCCCTCGCAGCAGGGCAGGACCCCCTTACAGCGGTACAGGACCCTCTTGCAACGGGGCACGACCCTCTTAGCAGCAGGACAGGACCCCCTTGCAGCGGGGCAGGACCCCTCACAGCAGGACAGGACCCCCTCGCAGCAGGACAGGACCCCTCACAGCAGGACAGGACCCCCTCGCAGCGGGGCAGGACCCCTCACAGCAGGACAGGACCCCTCGCAGCAGGGCAGGACCCCCTCGCAGCAGGGCAGGACCCCTCACAGCAGGACAGGACCCCCTCGCAGCGGGGCAGGACCCCTCACAGCAGGACAGGACCCCTCGCAGCAGGGCAGGACCCCCTCGCAGCAGGGCAGGACCCCTCACAGCAGGACAGGACCCCCTCGCAGTGGGGCAGGAACCCTCACAGCAGGACAGGACCCCCTTGCAGCGGGGCAGGACCCCTCACAGCAGGACAGGACCCCCTTGCAGCGGGGCAGGACCCCTCGCAGCAGGGCAGGACCCCCTCGCAGCAGGGCAGGACCATGCTTAGCACGCCCAGGCAGGATGCGGGCAGCTGCCCCTCACACAGCCCAGCAATGCCACCAGCAGAGCAGGGCAGCTTGGAGCTGGGGGGGCCCCAGGTGGGGGCTGGCACAGGGCAGGTGTCTGATAACGGCACCACAGGGAAACAGACCCTCATAGCCTCTTGTTTGCTCCAGGGATGCGTGGCTTGCTCGTCTCAGCATGCACTGCTGGGCAGCGATCCACCACACCCCAGCGCTGCCCTCTTCCCTGTGATAAATGACAATCTGGTCGTGCCTTTGAGGTTAAAATAGCCGTCACACATGCACGTAGCGATAGCTGTCTCCTAGTTCATGGACCCCATCTCCACTACGCAAAGCTAAACGCTACAGGCACACTGTTTTACTTGTGGTTTTGTGGTCGCCACCCGCACACTGCTTTTGTGATCTGTCCTCAGCCCTCAGTGGCTTCTGCCACCCTGGGCCATGCTCTGGGCTGGCAAAAATTGGTTGTGACCTCAGGGCCAAACTCTCCAGCTCTCAGCACAGCTCCTCTGGGTGACCCCAGATGCCCACCACCATGGCATCTGACCATCTATTCACCAGGCCTCCCAGTTACTCCCCGAATGCAATGCTGAGGCTGTGGCTTTGGCAGCAGGGATGCCGGAGCCGCATCCCGATGCAGGGACAGAGCTGCCAGGAAGGACGTGACTTGCTGCCGGGTTATTAACTACAGGTCAGCGCACAGCCTGGTGTCAAGGAACCAGCATCCCACGCATGCTCACAGCAGTTCTGATAGACTTACTCTGAATGTCTCTTTCCCTCCTTTCTTTCACTCAATGAATTTGATGTTATGCAGATTTTAAGGATCCAATTTTGCTCTAGCCCTGAGCCCAGAGTGCTTCATGCTGCACCCCAGCACTGCTTGCAGGGGCTGAACTTCCTCACCTACCAGGGCTCCCACCAGACCCCAGCCTCCAGCACACCCTCTCGTACAGCATGTTCAACGAGAAAACGGGGTCTGAGCCCCTTACCTGGGGCGCTCAACCTTGGTCGAGAAGCCCTGATAAAGCCCCAGTGCTGTTGCTCCCCTTAAAACAGCCTCTCCTCAAAACACCCCCTGAAGGGGAAGCCAGACGAGCAGCAAGCCCCACGCCAGACAGCAGCCAGACCCCTTTGCGGGGGAAAGATTTAATACAGCAGTTTAAAAGCACAGAGGTGACCCTGCTAAGGAAACATCGAGGTTGGATTTATTTTAATTAAAGTGCCTGAGAGCACATCCATTTCTGACACCAGCTGGGGCTTTTTACTTCTGAGAAACTGAAAACTCAAATAGTAATCTTTTTTTTTTTGTTGGTCAGGGTGTTCTGGCTTGGCTTGCTTTATCTTTTGGCAAGAAAAGCATTGACACCCTCAAAAGCTTTCACCTCCCTAAAAAACCAACAACAACCAAAACTACAAAAAAACCCAATCAGAAACAACCAAACTTGCCTTGGATGAAAATAAAATGTCCTGACTGACTCGACTGCCCTCCTGTCTGTGCAAGAGCCCAGCATGCCCACAGCCACGCACACCCGCGCGGGTCCCGAGGGGGAGCCCCCCGCTCCGCTTGCCGGGGGGCTCCCGTGGTGGCCGCAGTCATTCCAACAGCCCCAACCACCCCGCGCTCCCCGGAGCCCACAAAACCCATCTGACTGGTAGAAGGGAGCGTTACCTCTGCTGCTGGCGTGCCGGGAGAGCGGCTGGTGGCTGCGGTCGGGCACCGCGGCCGAGTCAGGTGATAACCATGTGGGACGTGGCGTGGGGCCCCTGCCTGCTGCATGTGGCTGCATAATCCCTGGCAGCGGTGCAGGCAGGAGGCAGGCAGCACCCGCGCACCGCCTGGGCACTCCTGAGCCCTCCAGGAGGTGCTGGCAGCTGCCTGCACTGCTGGCCATACCTCCCGTGGGAGGTGCAGCCTCCCAGCACTGCACCATGACCCCATGGGCGAAGGAAAACCCAGCAGTGAATGGCTCTGAGCGTGGCCTGGGAAGAAATCTGCTCCAAAAGCTTCCCCCTGCAGCTTGGCAGCTCCACAGGGGAGCGTGGGTCCGATGCCAGCCCCTCTGCTTTCCCCTGCCGACCGCTGCTGGGGGAACCTGGCCGTGCCGGGAGGGGAGCGGATGGGGCTCTCAGCCTGGGGCACAGAAGCCCAGAGCCCTGACTTAGCTTGTGACAGGTAGGTGAAGGAGACAAAGAGATGATTTTTTGCATTCCCAGGCCCAAAACGCGGAGCTCAGGGCAGTCTTTTGGCTGCTCTGATGTTCTGCCTGTGTTTAAAAGACCGAACACCGCATACGTGATGCGCTGTGCCTTGCGCCGCTGCCCTTCCTCTCCACCTTGCAGCAGGGGACAAGCCCGGCTCCTGCGCAGCCCTGCCTGGCAAGTGGGGCAGCCGCGACCTCCGTGCAAAGCTGTGCGGCACCCGAGCACCTGCGCAGCGCCCGTGTGCGGAGGCGGCATGCCCAAGGGCCGGGCTTTGGCATCGGCAGCCTTCCCTAGGGCTCGGCCCTTTCGCTTCTGTGCCTTTGGTTTCAAAAGAATTTCCTGCAGCCATTTTCAAGTGATGCATTTAGAAAAACTGCCCTTCCCAGCCTAGGCGAAAATCCCAGTGTGCCTGCAGATGCTGAAACGCTGTGGTTTATAGATGCACTTCAACTCAGACCTCCCGAAGCAGACTGGGAGGCTGCCTGGCACCTGCACACACTGCAAAGCTGGGATGCTGCATCCAGCCTTCAGTGGTTTATCTCGGAAATACACTTTCATGAGGCCTCGCTGAGGCAAGGACCTCTGCCAAGCAGCAGGAATGTAGTATTTCCTAAGAAGTCCGTCCTATCGGAGGAGGGATCTGAACTGAAGGGGTGAACCCCAACGTAACACACCCCCGGGTCAGCAGCTCTCTCCTCACCAGCACTGGGCGAGGGAGCCATGGGTCCAGCAACGTGCACACGTCAGCAAACAGGTATCACAAATGCCAGGCAGGACAGATGGACGCTGAGCAAGCCGGGGGATGCGCAGCAGGTACCACACCAGTGCTGCTGCTCTGTGCTCGGCTCTGGAGCTCGGCTATTTCGGCTGCATCTGCAGCCCCAGTGCTCCTTGGCAAGGGGCCCCCTCCCTGCGAGCAATAAACACATACAGACCTCTGGGAAACTGCGGGCTTTCCGGTCAGATGCTGCAAGGGAAAATCAGGAGGGGAAAGCACCAAAATTAAACGAGGATTACATAGCACCGTAAGAAAGAAAACTGGTTGCCAAACACCAAGAAGCACAGAGTGCCACCCCACCCCACCCGCCCTAGAGCTCCCTCACCCTGACAAATACTGGCAAAAACCTAATTAAGCTGTCCCAGCCCCTCAGGATAACAGTGAGCATCGGTGTCTCCATCTGCAAGCCACAACCTCAGCCTCAGAGCAGTGACAGGTCTTGTTCGAGACCCCCAGGAGCCCCAGTCCAGCTCCCAGCCACAGCACGACCCCGCTCTGAGGGGCCAGAGGAGAGCACAGCTGCCTGAGACGGCTTCACTTCCCAGCTGTGCGAAGCGTCACAAGACCTTTCACAGTCACACTCAGCCACGAAACTCTGCCCGGAAAGCTGTTCCCCTGAGGGCAGGGGCTGGCAATGCCCACGGAGCCTGTGGGACAGACCACAGCAGGCACGCTGCGGAGGGAGGCAGGCAGAGATCAGGCAGGGCTGCAGAGCAGCCAGATGTGCCCCAGCTGTGGGGTCCTACTCACTGGAAGGGCAGCAACAGGGGCTCTGGGGCTGTCCCTCTGCTTCGCTGGCAGAGCTTGGCTCAGGTGGGTGTCCCACACCCCCTGCCCGTCCAGCACCTCAAGGAGTGCCAGAGCCAGCCGGCGGGGTGACTGCTGTCTGCAAGGAGGCAGATGGTAATAATTACCCATTCGCTAATTCCATGGAAATTTCCATGTGCCTGGGAAAGAGGCACACCAAGCCCTTGCTGCTGCCTGGGGCAGAGGCTCACTGTTGTTTCCCGGGACTGTGACTAAGAGATGGATCTGTCACATGGCTGGTGTTTAAATGCCTCCTTGGAGCCTCCCATATAAACACCACCAGCTCCAAACCTGCCCAGAGGCAGCACCGCTGGGCTGCGAGGTGGTGTTGGGGGGTGCCAGGAGCACCTCGGCTCTGCGGTGGGCTCCCTGGCACCCCAACCTGCTCCCACCTGCACCGGCAGAGCAGCAGCAAACCACCTCGGAGGGAGGACGCCATGCCCGAGCCCTTCCCCACCTGCGGCTTGCTCACATCACCGACTGCAGCCCCCCTTTTGGTTTCCCGGGAGGGTCCCGAGGGAGGGCAGCCCCTGGCCCGGCTGGGCAGGCAAGAGTGGAGCTGCGTGCCAGCACACAGCATCGCGTCACGCTCTGGCAGCTCCTCCTTAGCAACACAAACAGAGCCACAACACGGACCTCGGAGGCAGATAGCATCGCAGCCCGGCGCGAAGGCTCTGGCGGGGAGCCCAGCGTGCCCACGCAGGCCCGGACAGCTGGCAGGTGCCCTGCTCTGCCTTGGGAAAGCCGCGAGATCGAGCTCAAAGCGGGGAGGAGGTTCTGCTATTCAAAGGTGTCTTCCAAGGTCTACCTGCCATCACTGGGGGGCTGGTGGGAGCTGGAGACCAGCTCTGCACCCTAGGGTGGCTCGGGGAGCCCTTGCTCCCTGCTCCCCTCCTCCCTCCAGCCATATGCAGGCAAGTGCTCGGTGAGCATCCCAGCCCTCAGCTCCCTTCTCCTTCCTACCTTTCCAGCTGCAGACTGGTCCCAGGCTCCGTCACTCTCTGCTACCTGTCCCGGGACTCCTTCGAAAGCCGCTTGTGAGAGCAGCTGCCTGGAAAAGGAGCAGGGAGGAAGGAAGGGGATGGACAGCGTGGGGAGGGCCAGGCGGCGGCGGGGTGTCTCAGTGCACCCTGCAGCCTGGGGGAAAGGAAAGAGGATGTTTTGTAATATTTGGCGAGCGCTTCCACGGGCAGGGAAAGGAAACTGGTGGGGCAGATGGCGCTGGGTGAGCTGTCCACGCACGCCGCTGCCACGCCGGTACCGGAGCCTCTCGGGCGAACGCCTGGATCTCATGCCGTCTCCTGCCGGGGCCCCACTGGTGTCATGCCGTAAAAATGTGCTCTTGGCTGGAATTTGGCAGCCTGGCCTCTGGCGGGGAAGGAACCTCTCTCCTTACAGATGCAGCGGGAGCTGCGGCCTCGGGGCTGCGGGGAGAGGAGAAGGGGAGCTGTCAGGCATCCTGAGCTTCAGATTGATGCCCAGGGAGGCTGCTTTCCCCCAGCTGCTCCACGCGAGGGCAAGACACGAAGACAGGGACGGATGGAGCCACCGAGCGCCCCAGAGGGGCCGAAAAGGAGGTGTCATCGCCCAGGGCACCAGACCCGGGCACTGGTGGGACAGCCAGGAGTGTTACCTGAATAGCAGGGGAAGTGTTTTTGAACAGAGGTTTTTTCCTCTGAGGTTTTAAAGGCTTTGGTTGGGGCTCCATCCCAGCGAAGGGGTTTCACAGCTGGGGTGCAGAGGTGGCTGCTCTGGCAAGCAACCCTGCATCCCGCAGCCTCCCCACTCCAGCCAGCTCCTGCCCTCCCCTCTGGGGCAGACCCCGCCTCTGCCCCATTTCCCAGAGCCCTGAGGGTGTTGCAGCCCCCAGTTTGCCCAAGCCCAAACTCCAGTCCGGTCCCTGAACGTCGCACTGGACAGGACTCACTCCAGCACACGCATACGGAAATTATCTCAAGCCTATTCAATTAACCAACCCCCCGGCCTCACCCCGAAGGGTTCCTGCGAGAAGTGCCCGCCTGACTCTGGCCGCAGACCCGCTGGGGGCTGGATGCGGCCCCTGCCCCCCGGCCCCGCAGGCCAGCAGCCCGCTCCTGCAGAGGGAGCGCAAGGAGCGGGAATGAGCGACGGGCTGCGCTGCAGCCATTTCATCCTCGGGAAAGCGCCAGGCAGGCGTCTTGCTTCCCGAGGGAGGGGAGAACTCTGCTCGGGCAGGGAACTTCCCCCGTCAACAAATTCTGCAGTCTGCTCCCAAAGCCCCGGGCCAGTGCCTGTCCTCTGCCCTGGCCAGAATTACCTTCCCAAACACCCCAGGACCAGCAGCAGCCGTGCAGAGGGAAGAAAACCAGCTCTGTGCATTATCACCTCCCACAAAAATCAGGAGGACAGTGAGTGGGAGGGACACCGCTGGACCACGCGTGGAGGGGGACACGTCTGGGAAGAGCAGGGCGGCGGGTGACAGCCCGGGAGCCCCCATCCCTTCTCCGAGGAGCTCCGTGTCTGTGCGCCCTCTGACGCCCGAGCACCTCCCCAGCCGCCCATCGCGCCCTCCAGCCCGAAGGGCAGAGCGCGGGTACCTCGGCCGCGGAGCAGAGGTCTCACCCCTTCGCCTTGCTTGGGTGGCCGCAGCATCCTACCTGTACCAGGACCCGTGCTCGGCCAGGCTCGGCTCTGTGAGCCGCCAGCCCCCCGCCCGCAGCCCCTGCCGGCCCCCAGGCCACGCCAGCCCCACGGACCCGCCGTCTGCCCCGGCTTTGGGGCTGGGAAGCGCTCCCGGCTGCGGGAGCATCCCGGACCTCCCTTCGGCAGAGGGCAGCGGCGCTCGCCTGCTTGTCTCCTCGCTGGCCCGAGTCCAGCCTCAAACTCCCATCTCTCAACTTACTCTTTCTTTTCAGCTGCAACTTCCTATTAGTTATCATTTTCATTCTTTGCCTCTTCAGCAGTGCAGAAAATTGGCACTTAATTCGCCCTGCGAGGCTGCGTGGCGGCAGCTTAATTGACCCTCGTTGCATCACCCTGGCCACATCTCGGTCACTGAGCTCAGCCCTGGGCCACATTAATTTCCCATCCACTCTTTGTTTATCTGCCCTTTTCAGGGACACTGCTTGTGTTCAGCTGCAGGTGAGAGGCTTGGAGGAAAACCTGCTGCCACGAAGCAGGGGTGGCCCACGCTGCCCAGCAAGCTGCACGGGTCCCTCCAGCTCTGCATTCAGAGTAATCTGCGTTTCTGCAGCTCTCTGCCTTCCTCAGCTGTTCAGAAGGTTGCTCCAAACCTAGGACATTTCAGCATCCCACCTTTGACATGGTGGGTTGCAGAATGATGTTGCAACTCTGGGAGCTTCCCCAAGCCTTGAAAATCGGTCAGAAACCTGAGCCTCCAGTTGCAGCCCTGACTTTCCCAGTTGTTTTCCAAGAGCTGGTCCCAAGCTTTTGGCCCTGCATGAGCTGGAAGGATCACAGAGCGTGTCAGTCAAAACCAGAGCAGTGAGGATCGAGTGGCACACTGACCAGAAAGCTTATAATAAAAACAGATTTATAGCAATCGCCCAACCATCACCTCAGCTTAGCTCCAATTCCCTTATTGCATCATTTGGGGCAGAGATTGCTGCGTGAGTACCTGAAATAATTGGTATTCAGAGCATAATAAAACTCCACGTGTGGTTCACAATCCAGGCAGGACTGCATTATGGCAGATGCCTAGCAAGTGAATAAGATTTTCCAGGTGAATGAAGGAAATGCATATAACTCTTGTTTTGGGGTATTTCTGAACACTGCCGAAGGGAAGCGAGCCGCTCATCGCCTCCTCCATGGCACAGCAGCAGCGAGAGCAGGAGACCGCTGCCGCCAAGGCTGCGCCCAGCTGTCTGCTCTGGCACGGAGCCGGCCGAGCACCCGCGGGGCGGCAGGATTCCCCTCACCCTGCCGGGCTCTGAGGGACGTCAGGATCACACCAGCAGCAGCAGGTCCCAGCGGATCTCCTGGGAGCACGGAGGGATGGGCTTGCATGCAGGTTCCCAGGGCAGGGCGAGAGGCAGCGCCTTCAGCACCGTGCATCCTGGATGCACTATTAAGGAGGAGGGCTTTCCTTCTATTTAATATATCACCACTCAATTTGCGTTGGACCATGGAGTCCTTCCAACACTCAGAATACAATGAGTTAGTATCTGCTGCTCTGGGGTTTGTATCCAGGCTGAAAACCCGGCCAGCTGGGAGCACGCTGGGACCAGGCTCAAGTACAAAGAACAATGGAAAGGCATGGTGAGGGGTGCCTGGAGAGGCAGGATCCAGCCCTCGGTGACAGCGCTGCATCTGGGGCTGCTCAAAGCCCTCTGATTCTCCACCTAGAGAGGATCACAGCTTCCAGACCCTCCTTTTAACTCTGCGTCTTGTCCCCTCGCTCCCCTTCACTGCATTTTCAGGCGGTGGGTTCTGCGTGCCAGATGGGATGCCGGAGAAGGCGCTGCTGCCTGGATGGGCTCCAGATGCAATGCAGCTAATCCATTTTTATAGCCGGGAGCAGGTGTCTCGTGCATCACAAGCAGCTAGTTTCAAGATCCCTCTTTTCATTTGACCACAAGCACTGGAGAAGTCCGAAGGCATCGGCCACAATTCGATGCCCACCAACTCCAGAAACGCCCTTTGGGTGCCCCGCGGGGCCCTGCTCCAGCACCTCGTGCCTCTGCATGGCTGCATCGCCCGATTCTCACCTGTGCAGCAGGGTGGGCTCCGGGTGCAGCCGCAGCACCGGCTGGCACCCCCCGGCCAGGGAGATGGGCCGTAGGTGTGCCCACACCTCGCTTGTGCGCTTCAGAGCTGCTGGCTTCAGCACCGGAGCAACCAATTCTGCAGGGTGTGCAGCCTCCCGTGGGATTTATGGCCTGACCTGCACGTGCATAAAAGGAAGAATATCGCACCGCAGCTGTGGAGAAACTCCTTTTTGCCTCTACTTTCCTGCAATTCCTGTGCCCACGGTCACCTTCGCTGCACAAGGATGCGCATGAGCAGAGAGCGCCCACGTGTTCCCAGAGAGTCGGTACCTGCGGGGAGGAAAAGAAAAACATCTGCTGTTAGAGCCGGAGGTGGGAAAGGCCAGAGGGTTTGTTTCACACTCCCAGACCTCAGCGGTGTGGTGAGCGGAACCTGGTCAGGAAACCCCATCCAAACCTGGGCAAACAGCGCCTCGGAAGGGACCTCTGTCCCTGCCTGCCCTGGCACGGAGGGGGGACCCATCGCCAGGCTTCGGCGCTGCCTCCCCCTGCCCGGGGAGCCCCGGCTATGCCAGGCAGCAGCACCCGGCTGTGGCAGGACCGACGGGCATCCACGGTGCTGGCTGCGGGTGACAGCAACCCCCTCCCCAAAGCGGCCAGAAGCACCTGGCTCTCCTAAGGGGCTGAAGCCACAAGTCCTCCAGCTTTGCTGAAGGCAGCAGGTCCTGGGGGGCTCGGGGAGACCCCAGGAAAGGGCCCACGGCTGCACGGGGCCACGGCCGTGGGGAGCAGCCCCGGCCAAGGAGCTTCGCTGCATCCAGCTACTGGCACGCCTGGACGCAATAGCCCTGGTGAGACAAAGAGCCATTGCTGGATTCAGCTGCCCTGGGAATTTTTTTCCCTCTTCGATGAATCACCTGCTAAAAATATTATAAATTGAGTTGCTGGCCGGCCAGACCTTTCACTTCTCTGGAAGCAAAAATATTTATTTTACTCAGGCCGTGCCTGTGTTTTAACAGAACTTTATGATCAATTTCTGAGGAATGTGCCATGCTGTATATTCAAATTACAACTTTTTTTGGCTCGCAGTGTAAATTTAAAATGTCTTGTTTAAGACCCAACTGTTGTGCTGCCAGAAAAATGTGGTTTCAGCTATTTTTTTTCCCCCAAAGCACCATCTTTGCCCAGTAGATGGTTATTCTCACCCCAGGTGTGTGCCTGTCCCCTAGGCCTGTCCCAGGGGTTGGTGGCACAAGCAGCTATCGATGTGCGTAGGCTGGGCTTACTTAGACTGGGAGCTTTCTCTTCCACGGGAACAGCACCACTTAATAGCATCACCACTGAGACGGGGTGTGGGGGCCCCGGCGCTGGGTGGCTGGTCGGGATAACTGCTCCCCCCATTGCACAGGGCTGCATTTTTGGGAGCTAAAGTGGGGCCTCTCCCTGCACAGGCTCCAGCCTGGTGCCAACGTAATGTGAATCTTTAGACAGGCGCCAGTGCGATGAGATCCTTGAGCTGTCCGTGCAGGTAGGGTACAACCACAAAACGCCTGGAGACAAAGGAGTTTGTCCTGGTAACACCTTCCTCCTCCCAAGGTGCACAGACAAGTCACATCATGGTGCCGGGGCGCTGGAGCTGGGGTCTGTGCTGCCAGCCTGCCTGAGATCCCCCCCCGGGCTTGTGCATCACCGGCTCCTGGCAGCTGCTGTTGCCCTTGCTCCCACGCCAGGCACGCCTTCTCTATAAATCTCTCCTGCACTCATTTGAATTTAGGAAGGAAATGAGAGAAATTTCTTTTTCTTGCTTCAGGGCAGAGAGAATAATGGGATCTTTATTCCCCAATAATTAAGTTGATTTTTACATGGGTTTAATTTACACTCCCTCTTCCAGCCTTCCCTGCAAAGCAACGCCTCCTGCGGGACCGTGGCCTTTGGGTGGGTGGGCAGGGAACTGGAGCAGAGCTGGGCACTGGGGGACCAGGCACTCGCCAGGGAGGGCACAGGGGACTGGCAGGACTGTCCCCCACGCAAGGGCTGTAGGAAGGCTTCCACATGCAAAGCCTGGCCACGACTTCTGCAGCAGCAGAAAGGCAAGTCAGGTTCACTGCAGCCAAAGAAGAAGAGAGCAGGAGCCCACAGCTGGCCCCAGCAAGCACCAGGGCTGCCAGGCAAGGTCAGCCCAGCTGCTGAACACCCCTTGCTGCTTCAGCCCCTCCACGTCACCTCGGAGCAGCCCTCCCGGCAGGTCACACCGGCATGCCCGGGCCGTGCAGTGCTCCAGGGAGCAGTGCTGGCATCTGCCTCGTGCCAAGCGTGCTGCCTGGCCCCTCTCCATCCTTCCCAAGAGGCACCAGGGAGTCAAACGTGCCATTGCAGTTGGACGTGCTACTGGTGGTTTCTGCAGAGAGGCCAAATAGGTCCCTAAAGCTGGTGTTTAGGAAGGGGTGGAGACATGGTGCAGCGCAGGACTGCATTACCCACAGGAGCCCTCTGCAGAGGGCTGGAGATGAAGCTGGACATGGCCAGGAGGGTGTCTTGGCCCACATATCTCCTCTTCCCAAAGAAAAGGCAGCTGGCATGTGTGTGTGGAGCTCCAAAAAGCAGCCTGGTGCAGAAGCATCCCCATTTCCCAAGGGGGGGGGTTGGCCCTCGAGGTCTGGGCAGCCTTGTCGTGATGGCAGAGCTGAGCTGTTTTTCCCATCGTAGCCAAACAGCTGGAGATGCTTCACCAGAGCGTGAATTAGCAGGGACCACATGCCAGGGAAGAGGGGCTGCCATGCTCGCTGTCTTCCCAGCAGGGAGCCGAGCAGAGGCGCTGGGGGCCTCATTGCCAGCAGCTAGGATGCTCTTCATGCCAGTATCCCGATCCTGGGGGGGGAGCTCTCCCCACCGCTGCTCTGAGATCCAACAGCCTCCGCTGGGTGCCTGTCCTGTGCCGCTGCCTTCGGTGCTGCTGCTGCAGCCTCAGCCCCACGGCCAAGGCCAGGGAAATGCGCCCCGGCTCTTCCCTGCAGCTGCCGGGCACTTGCCCTGGCAGAGGCATTTCGAGGCTCTGCAGCCCCCAGCACAGAGCTCCGGGTGCGGGATTTGGCTCATCCCTTCGGCTGCCACGTGTGAAGGGCAGCCCACAGCTGGCTCCCCCAGGAGCAGGACGGGGAGATGAAGCGAAGCCCCAGGAGCAGCATCTGGTCTCACGGCGGTTTTGCCTGCGCCGGATATCACAGGGCGAATGCAGCACATCTGGGACAGCGCTCCAGCCTACCTGGCAAGTCCTCGCTGAATCAGCTGGGCTGAACTCAAGCGGCACCGGTTGCACCGAGGCTCAAGGGATCAGCTGCTGATGCGACGTGGCGGCTCCTGCCTCCAAGGTGGGGAAGAGGATGGGGGTACAGGAGCATCCTGCAGCCCCGACGCCAGCGGAGCCAGGACATCCGCGCTGTCAGCCTGCCTGCAAAAGCAAGAAGCACGTACAGACTTACGCATCCACATGAAATTCCCAGCAAGCAGAGAAAGAGGGAAAACAGTGTTTTGATCACAGATTTTAACAACATAAATACATGCAGCCAAAAGCTGACGCTGCTGCGGAAGGCAGCCCGTAGCGGGTGTTGGGAGACACGAGGGGTGTGGGCACGATCTCCCCGGCCCTTCCCTCGCTGCAGGGCAGACGGCAGAGGAAAGCAACGTGCACACAAATGAGAAACTGCTGTGTTTGCGCAGTGCTCTCGTGGGTCACAGAGGGGGAGCGACGCCCGCTCTACCCAGAGTCCCAGCCCTGTCATTAGAGAGAAAAACCCACAACGGCACCCTCTGAATTCCCCAGCCAGGGCTGCTCCACGTCCCCGCACAAGTGTTCATCGGATGCAGCATGAAGAGCCGTGTCCCCGCCGCGCTGCAGAACAGGCTCAGGAAGTTTCTGTCCTCAGCTGAAACCCCTTTGGTGTGGGAGAGCCTGGAACTTATTACAAATCGCTTAAGTAACTTTGGCTCACTTGAGCTAATTAAATTGGTTTCCCTGGCTATTCTAGAGGCTTGAAACCACCAGTCAGCTCCCAGGCTCGCTGTGCGAAATTAATTAAAGCAAATGATATCTTGGCAAGGACAAAAAAAGAAAGTCTCTGTAGCAAGGAACAAGCCCAGCACAGGAGGTGTTTGCTGAAGCGCGTGTCTGTGCGCTATAAGGTGTTTCAGATACACCCTCACGCAGGGATGGACTTCAGCCCACACGTAATGCTGTGTTCGGGCTTAAACGCTTTGCCAAATCTGGGCATAAAAATAAACTTGGAAGGTCAGTGCAGAAACACATAGTAAAGGCAGGGACCTCTCGGTTTCCGTAGGAAGCAGAATTAATAGCTTGGCACAAGGGGTGTGTTTCCATTTTTGTACAAGAATTTCCTCCTCCTGCAGAAAAAAGGGCTTGTAAGAAACACGAATTCGGACAGTTCTCCAGAACCTGGCAGTGGGCTCTGAAGCATCCCACGAGGCACATGCAGGCCAGCAGGACTTCCAGGTTACTGAAAAAAAAAAAATAATTTAAAAAAAAAAAAAAATCAAGTGGACCGACACCCACCCCTCCATCCCTCGAAAGCGCCGGTGAGGGGAGCACGGGGAGCCGGCACCGGCAGGGACAGCGAGCGCCAGGGATGCTCAGCGCTTCCCGCTCCGCAGGCACGGCCCTTTCACACCGCCTCCCAGCGGGCGAGCACCCTCCTCCCGGACCAGAGCCGCAAGGTGCAGAAGGGGAGACGGGCTTCAGGTTGTCTTCCCGTCCCCGCCGAGCCCCCGCTCTGCGGAGCTGCTTGGCCGGTGGAGTTCCCTTAGAGCCCCCCGCAAGACGAGAGGGCTCAGCCGTGCGTGTGCCTTGCATTAAGCAACAGCCCTGGCAGCAAAGCCGCGCTGGTGGGGCAGAGACAGAGCCTGACCTTTTCCCCCTTCCCCAGCACTATCCAAAACCATAACCTTGACTGGCTGCAGTTTTCATCCATCTGCAAAAGCACATTAAGGAGGGAGAGAAAGGTTGGCAGCTGACCACAAACCTACTCCCCGGAGAGGTCCTTACCTGACTCCAACCAGATGCTGTTTATCAGCCTGAGCATATACTACATGCCCGATGTGACAGAGACAGAAAAAAATACAAGAAATGCTTGTTATGCTTGGGGCTTTCGGGGGTTTTCATCCTCGGGCCGGATATACAAGTTCCAGGAGAGGAATATGCGTCCCTGGAGTCCCGGGCTGAATCTGGAATTCATATACTCTGTAAATGTACTTTATTTAATACAGGAATCAAGAAAGGTTTTGGAATTATTGCACTGGAGAGCTTGATTGTGTAGTTACAGCTTGGAATTAAGGAATAACTGCAGATCTGTAAGGCGACGTGTCAGCCCAACGGGAAAGGGCAGGACGGTGCCTTTCGGCCGCACAGTTTTGTCCCTGGGACAGCAGTCGCAGGACAAAGAGCGCTGAAGCCCAGATAAGACTCCAGCAGAGTTTGGCCCAGCCCTGCCTGTATCCTGAAGCACATTTCCCTTCAGATGAAGCCAACAAAACCCAGCGGGCCAGGGAAGAGGCACCAAGAGGTCAGTCCCTGCCAGCAGTGCGGTGGGGCCAGGGGAACGCCAAGTTCAACACAAGCTGGCACAGTCAATTCATGGGGGACAGGATGACCCACGAACGTCCCCGTTAGGCTCACTACTGGAGCCATGAAGTCAGAAAACCAGGAGCCAAGCTTTTGCCCACGCCACTACATGAATATGAAGGAGGAACTGCCCGGGCAGGGACGCAGCATGTCCCCGGCATGTCACGCTGCGGGCACAGAGGCCGATTGCCAGGCCCGAGCACTCACAAAGCTCAGGGAAGCTGCTCAGAGCAGCGCAAGAGCCAGGGCTGGGCTGGGAGGTGGGAGAGGACGTGCTGTGAAAATCAGGGCAGGAGCAATGTGGAACATGGTAGTGATCCAGCCCAAGCGAAGACAGATGTCTTCCCTGCGAAAAAGATGATAGGATTCTCTTTAACAGATATGTACGTGTGTGTATATATATTCAAGGACATATCTGTATCTTTGTATAAACGCACATGTGCCTTTTGTGCATTCCTACTTGTTTTTTAAAGATCTAGCTAACACGCTTTCGCTATGCCAACACGCTTTAGCTGGAACCTGCAAGGTCGTGGCGGAGCATCTCTCCCGCGTGCAGCTCAGGGCTCCCCCGAAAGCGGCCGCGTCCCCGTCTGCGCTGCCCTGACGGCTCCGTGACAGCAGCGCTGGCAGCTGCCTGCGGGCAGCCCAGGCGAGCAGCGGCCGCAACGCCACCCGTGAACCTGCCGTGGGGAGACCCACGGCACCGGACCCGGGGCATGGGGGGTGGGATGCAAAGCATTTCTTGCCTCTCCAAGCCAACGTTCCCTGCTGCTGCACCGAGCAGCTCAGGCTTGCTCCTCACACGTTGGCTGGCCCCCAGCCACCGAAAGGGGCCCTGTGCACACCTGGGCAGAGGGTCACCGCTCCGCCGGCTGCTCCCCACGGTGGACCCCACCTCCAGGAACCCACCCGCCCCTGGGAAGAAAGTGCAGTCCACGTGTTGAGTGGTTTCCCACCATGGGAGAGACTTTCCATGCTGCCACCCCAGCTCCCCTGTCTCCTCCCGGGTTCATTTTCCACTCCTACTTGCTCCCTCTGTCACCCACGTCTGGCCAAGTCATCACAAGAAGGAAAACAAGTGCAAGACCAAAGGGAGCAGCTGGCCCACGCTGCCAGCAGCCACAGGGGCTCGCTGGTGCCCACACAGCATTAGAGATGCCCCACGGCCCATGCCTGCTCCTCTCTTACCTGGGCAGAGCCAACATCAGAGGCAGCGCATGGGACACGGGGGGCTGCTCCTTTTGGGGTGCGTTCATGGCTACCGGGTATTTCATTCTGGTCTCCTCCGGCCGTGTCCTGGGACTGGTCCCACCACACTCCCCTGCAGCTGGGCAGGGCTGCAGAGCGCGCAGCAGGAGTCACAGGGCCTCCGGGCACGGTGTGGTGCTCTGCCTGTAGAAAGCTTGGTTGCTTTGGAAAGCATCCCAGTTCCTTTGGCTGAAGATATTTAGGCAAAGGCCACTGGAAAAAGTGATGTGCTCCCCACACATATGTGCCACCGGCAGCCGTGGTCCAGCAGCATTAATCACCGTGTCAGGGTGCCAACGATTACACAAAACCAAAGGAAACATCTTGCTGTAGCTCCCTGACTTGCTAGGGGAGCACCCTACCCCTGCCAGCCAGCAGGGTTCCTGCCACCCAGCACAAGCACATGCATTTTTCTTGACTACCTGCTAAGAAATCATCTTAAACAACCCACAGATTGTCCTTTGCTGGCACAAGGCACGGAGAAAGCCACGTGCTGCTTCTGTCAATGCCTTGGAAGATGCACGTGCATACACACACATTTGCGTGCCTTACAGATGCCCATACCAACACCCCCATTACACCCATAGGTGCAACGATGCCTCAGACACCGGCGTGTTTCAGAGCACCAGCAGCACTGGCTCGCAGTGCCCCAGTCCCTCCGTTTCACCGCAGTCACACCTCGCTCCAGGTCACAGGGCTCCTCTGCTCCCAGGCGTGTTACACAGAAGGCCGAGCTGGGAGCAGACAACCTTTCCTCCACAGCTACTGGAGCCACCACAGATCACTCATGTCTCTATTTCTCCTCCTGGGGCTGCTTCTTGCTAACTCCACCACTGGGAGCTGGCTCTCCAGGAGCAATATTCTGTCTTGCCTGCAGCCAGCATCCCTAAATACACTGTGGCCGCATTTCTCTTTGCTACTCGTCTGATTGCAGCTAGAATTGCACTAAGTCCTTATAGCCCCTCCTCACCTTCCCACTCCCCCACCCAAGCAGAAAGGTAGACAAAGCAGAGTAGAAGGAGGGGGGGAAAAAAATGCATAAAACACCATCCTCAACCCCCAGAACCTTCTATCTGGGTTTTCACATTCACTGAGGGCTTTTATAGCCTAGGTAACTGATTGCTAATTAACTCAGAGTAATTAGCACCATTGCAAAAGCTATTCTGGTCACTCCCTAAACATGTGTTCCTAACTCTGAGGTTGATCTTACCCTGTGCCAGGGTCTAGAGAAGAACTTCCAATGTTCACATACTCAGATGTTGCTGCAGCAGCCCTGGCTGCCTGGAGCTGGAGCACGTGTCCCGGCGGCTCTTCCCTCCCCTCCTTCCCCACATGTTAGATTTTCACTGGGTGCTTGTGCAGAGCTGTAGGTATTGAGGGGAGGGAGGGCACCCTGGGCACCCCCCACCACCTCTGCTCCCCCCTCCCTCCATCGCTTCTCCGAGCAGATCCACAGGGAAGGACCATCTGCATAGTCAGCCCCAGACCCTGCCTGAGCACCTCGGGGGTTATGAGTGAAAGGCATTCCTTGGAAGGGCTGTGAAATCGCCTGTGCCATGCAATTTGGTACAGGGATAGCATCATGTCCCAGAAAATGCCCTAGCCAGCCGATCCCGGCCGACGGGCAGGGCTAACCCATCGGAAAGGTGCTGAGGAAGTGGGTGAAAAATGCTTTGCTGCGTGTTGGTGCTTCCCCGCCCCGCCAGCCGCTGTGTAAATTACGTTGGCTTTAAAGCCTGCTGGCAAAACTCAGCAGTCTCTACGCTCCAGCCACCCCAAGGGTATTAATCAGGCTGAAAATATAAAAACAACGTGAAAAACACCATCTATGGGGTGTGCGGCATCGGACACTCGCTCTGGGAGCTAGGCCAAGTGCTCGTACCTTGACTCTCTCATAAATACACCGCCAGGAAAATGCATTATCTCTGGAGTGCTTTAAGACCATTTAGATTTCAGGGCAAAACAGTCTAAGGCACCTGCTGCATTTTAATGATTCTTCTCCATCAGCTACAGGGATGCTGAGATTTAAATAACTGCCCTGCAGCCACCCTGACCTTCCCACCGCGGCTCTGGGAAAGCCGGCATCGGCGGTGCCAGCTCCAGCCGGGCGCGCCCCATGAGTTTGCACAAACCCTCCCATTTTGGAGCGTGAGAAGAGGAGCACGGTGGCAAGGGGTGGTGTACCTCGCTCTGCGTGGTGTCCTGCATCCCTGCACGAGGGAAAGCGCTGCTTCCCCCAGCACGGCCACAGCTGCCAGGGCAGGAGCTGTCGGATGTTGCAGTCGTGCCCCCCAGATATTTTCCCTTCTGTGGGCTGGGCTGTTTGCACAGAGCTTCCCAAGCAGGTGGGGACAAAAAGTCTTTTAATTGGGGGCCATCGTCACCGACAAAGCACCGGGGTTGTGCAAAGGGTGAAATCTTGGCTCCCCGGGCGCTTCTGCTCCGTCGCGCCTGGCTGCAGGCTGCACGGGCAGCGCTGGCGGCGAGCACCAGTCGCGGGGCTCCTGCCGTGGAGGACATGGAAGCATGGGCTGACCCGGCGTGAACAGATGCACCCTGGTAAAAGGTACAAAGACTCAGTCGTGCTGGAGCCCGAAGAGAAGACTTGATGAAGAAAACATGCCCTTTGCATTGCTATTCCCTCCCCATAAAGCTATAAACTTCTTTCAAAAGCTTCATCTCCCTAACTTTTGGATGTCATTAAACTCTTTATTAATTTACTCCAAATGTCTTCGCTCGTATTCCAACACAGCTAACCCCATCAAAAGGATAAGAGCACAGTGCTTAGGCAGCACTTCTTCTCTTCAAAGCTTGTTACTGAGATTAATTGCTTCTCTCTAGTCCTCTGTGAAGGAGATACATGGGGACAATTGTTATTAGTGCTGGGTGCGAGGTAAGAAGCAGGGTCCAAGGTAAAAGCGGGGACCAGAGCTGTCACAGCGCTGGCGGGAGAGGGTGGGCTTGTGCGGCTGCAGGCGCAGGAGGATGAGGGAGCTGCAGGGGAGGCTCCCTGTGGCTGGACTCCATCTCTAATGGATATTCCTGCAGCTCCTCGCGGGGAGGCAAAGCCCAGGCGGGCAGCGTGGTGCCAAGGCAGAGCCTCAGCCCCGGGGTGCCTGGCACCCCCTGCTCCGAACATCTTCCCTTGGACGAGTGCTGAGCTTGTCCTTGGGCTCCCCGCTGCTCTTCCCTAATTGCTGCTGCCTGCCAAGAGCCTCGTGTGTATGCAGAGGTCCCTCCTCCTTCCTGATTTATCCCATGATGTCACCAATCCCAGTCCTTCCTGACATCACCAGTGATGTCATGAGTCCTTCCCCCCGTCCCTGGTGCAGCAGCAGGGCTGGGCAGGGGAGGACACTGCGATACGGGCCATACCCTGTCCTGCTGAGCAGCTCGAGGTCCTGCTCTCCGTGCTGTTAAGGAGTGGTTGGCAAACCCAGGGCACCAGCTCACAGGCTGCTCAGCCCCCCAGAACGCTCCCAGTCAGCCCTGGGGGCTGAGCAAGCTGGTACCCGCAGGATGGAGGATCCCGTGGGAGTGCCAAGAGCCCGGCGTGGCCGCACCGGACACCGACGCCGTCAGCGCAGAAGCAATACCAGCCGTTAGCTCCGGCGGTGCCCGCGCATTGGGGCCAGATGTGCACGTTACTGAGGCTGACACGGTACATCTGGTCCGGGTTTTGGTTTCCATCGCGAAGTTTACCACATCCACCCCAGCCGGCTGGAGGCGAGGAGGCGCACATCTGGAAGCGATTGCAGCTGTCACGCTTCAAGGAGATACTGCACCGCAGAGAGGAGAACCCGATACCTCGCCCCAGCAGCCTCCTCCCGCCCTCCAGCTCCAACAGATGAGGAGAGCACCAGCATCCCCCGCCGCACGCCGGATCCTGCCGGGTGCTGAGCCCCTCCCAGGAAGGGCAGCGCACGACACCGGCACCTCGTCGGGAAGAGGGATGGCGCTGAGCCCTGTGGTGGGGAGTTAGCTCAGGCCGGAGCAGGAGCGACGCTGGATGGGGCGTCCCCAGGGGGACCCGGCCGTCTCCCCGCTGCGGCCGGGCGTCTCCGGAGCCCAGCACAGCCACACACCTCACAGTGTTTGTTTTAAAACACTCTGCCAGCCCAGCGTGCCGTGCTGCCGTGGGCTCCACCGCACCGCTCCCTCCGGGAACGGGATGCCTTTCCGTTTAATTAACTGTCACGTGCTTTCTGTAGCTCACCAGGTCTCGGGGGTGCCGTCACCACGGAGCGTTTCTGGCAGGGAAGGAGCACTTGTTTCTTTATGATATGGAATAGTTTCAGCATTAGTTATTTCTAAATCATTCTGGTTTATGAGCAACCTGACAATTTGGCAAAGGCAACAGGCCTGGGTCTGTACCAGGCACTAATAAAACCTCGAGAAGAGCTGTAAACCCGTGCTGGCAGCAGGTTGCTGTGGGGAGGGGGATAACTAGCAGGCACCTCTGCTCCTGCCTCCTCCGGAGCAGCAGGCAGCCGCAGAGGGCAGCCCCGTGCCTCTCTGCAAAGGGGATAAGCATCCCAGCCCGCTCTCCTGGCAGCAGCAAGCTCTTTCTCCTCATCCCACTCTCACCTCTTCCATCGCCCAGAGCATCTCTGGGTACCACCCTGGGCAGCCCGAGGTCAGGCAGGGGCTGGCTCCTCACCTCGCAGGGAGCCGGGAGACTGCAGAGAAGGGGAGACAAGAGGCACTTGTTCTCTGCCCTGCGCTTTCAGCTGTTCAGGCTTATTGGAGTGGGGGGTGGGGGGGGGAAATCTGAAATGGGGAAGAAAACCCCACCAGATCTGACAGGAAATAAAAAGTGCCATTGCTGGGCAGCTGACAAGGTGCTCTCAGCGCTGGGGCACGTCACCAGCCAGCACCGGTCTGTGCCTGGGGGCAGAGGGGCTTCGTGTGCCTCCGCAAACACATGCATGCCTTTGCTTTAGGGCACAGGGAAAAGTATTTGGAGAGGGTGGGCTGACATCAGGCCTCGCTGCATTTGTCCAGGAGTCAGCTGCTCTTCTGCCAGACGATTAGCCTTGAGGCATTACTTTGACCCCGAGAGCTGCAAGCCCCTGGTCAGCCAAGAGGATGTGCACTCTGGAGCCTACAGATGATGCTCCGGACTTGGCTGCTAATGTAGGAGGAGGAAAAGTAGGCAGAAGCCTCACCAAAATGCCCATATGGGGCAGAATAGCCTCTGGCCGCAGAACAGCATCTGGCTGCATTGCCCAGGCACTCTGAACAGGCTCTGGACCAGTGCAGGGCCCAACGTGTGGTCCCAGCCCAGCTCTCAGGAGCTCCCGCAGCAGCATCTGCGGCTGAGATGGAACATCCTGCTGCTTTGGGCTGTTGGTCTGGCAGTGGGAGTGTTTGGAAGGGGAAGATAAATGGACATAGTACATCAATACGTACAAGTGCTTTGTGGAAACCATGAAGAAATAAACCGATTAAAATAGAGGATCTATTTTTGGAAGGCTTGGCACAGGATCTGACCCAGAAAGCCACCTGCAAACCCAGCCAGCATCGCTTCCCCGTGCTTAGACCCGGCCAGCCCTGCTCCAAGGACTGGGGCATCCCTGCCCCACTGCAGGCCAGGTGCTTGGAGGGGCCAGGAAACACCTCTCCATGCTGCCCCTGCCCCAGGCAGCAGCCAGGGGATTTGCCTTGCTGGAGGACCCCAAAGGGCTCCTGGGGGGAGCAAGGGCAGCTTGGAAAGGCTCAAGGGGTATGAGAGGCTGCAGGAACAGGCCCTTTACTGTTTGCATGCTGATCCAGTTACAGGCCAGTTCAATAAAGAACTGGTTTTAGACTTTTATGGCTGAAATAATTTCCATTTGCATGCCAAGGGCTCATTAGCAGGGGCAGCAGGCGACGCTGCGGCTGGGGCTCCTGCAGCCCCCCTTGGGCTGGGCATCGCTTGCTGCTCTTTCACTCCCTCCAAAATTTTGCTGGCCCAGAGAGAGGGGTACTGGGAGTCAATGGCACAAGTGTGGGTGATCTGATCAAACCACAGTCACCAGTCCCTTGCCCGTGCAGCAGCCAGCCTTCCTCCAGCTTCTCCTCCTCTCCTCCCTGCTTTTATCCTGAAAACCCTTCTTTGTCATGGAAAGTTCTGCAGCTGGAAGACGCAGGGGCCAGGCGCGGGGGCAGCCAGGTCCCTTCGCGCCGCCTTGGCTGCCCAGTGCCAGCGGCTCGGCGTGTCGGGGAGCAGCGTGCCCCGCGCTCGCAGGCAGCAGCCCGCCTTCGCTTAGCACCTCGCGACAGCACGGCTGCCTGTGCCAGACCCACCCCTGCCCCAGTCACCGTGCACATTTTCGGCTGGTCACATATGGAACACGTTATGTTTTTATAATCATCTTTATGCAATCCTTTCCTTTTTTTATTCCATCCCAATATTATCCCATATAATTCCTCCACTCTCCCCCACAAAGGTCTTTCAAGCCTATGTCTACAGGAGCCTGCGCAAAACCTTTCAAATGCTGTTATTGCCCATCCCTTTCTAGAAGGGAGGCCCGTATCTGATCCTTCCACCTCTTGCAAGGCCCCTCCCTTCTCTCACTGACTGCTGCAAATCACTTCCACAAAGTCTATTTCCAGCAGGAAACCGAAGCAGGAGGAAGGGGCAGGAGGGCGGGAGCAGCTCTGCTCCTACAGGCAGGTCCCCAATTTCTGGTGCTCCTCCCCTCTGCTGCAGCTCCTGGTGCAGGGATGCACCCCGAGGTCCAGGCCCCCGTCAGAGGAGCACGGCCAAAGCCTCCTGCTCCCTGCCGCCAGCCCAGACACACCACGCGTGCCCTGGGCACAGGCGTTTCCCTCCCCGCACTTGCTCTTTGCCTCCTCACACGGGGTTTTGCCGGGCAGGGAGAGCCCCCCCGAGCACCTCGTGCGTGGGCAGCGCGGCCGCGGGGAGCTGGGACCCGACCGCAGCACACGTCGCGGTGTAGAAAAGGCTCACATCCCCCCAGCACACCCGCCTGTGCCAGAAGCACCGGCTCAAAGCCAGCGGGCCAGAACAGAAAGTCACGGCAGTGGATGAGAAGCCCGGGCTCTGGGCTCAGCCAGCTGAACTTGTGTTCCTCTTTCCTAAGGAAAAAAAAAAAAGGAGACAAGACTTTTCCCACACAATCACTGCTCTGACACAGCTGAACCCACCCACGGCCCCACTATTAAATCTCTGCGATGAGAGAACAATTTACTACAGGATTTTACTTTTTTTTTTTTATTCTACAGAAACTGCTGGTGCTACCTGCAGGAGCCAGCCCTGGACTTCAGGGAGCCTGGATCTGTTTGGATGCATCTTCAGGATATTTTACTGGCAAATGCAGCCCTCTATCTCCTTCCCTGCAAGGCTCCAGCTCAGTTCTACACTTCTTTGCCCAGGCAGAGCGAGCACGTACCGGCCCTCAACACTACATTGATGTCTCCCTGCGGAGCGGCAGCAGGGACGCGCGCAGGAGCCCGATGCCGCGGGAGATGCGTCAGCACGTCGGGTAGTCCAGAGAGGCATCAGCAGGGTCCAGGGAGCGTGCCGATCCTGGAGATGAGAAGGGCAGGGGCAAGTGAACTTTATCAGGCTCTGGGCAAGTATTTGCTGCTTCAGAGAGTGCCTAACGCTTGGGAGGGAGCTAAAAAGGTGTCACGGAGACGTCTGTCTTTGCCAAATGGAGGTAACAGCAGTCCATGTGCCAGCAGCCTTTAATCCTGCTTGTGACTTCTCCAGCCACAATACACCATCCTTTTTCTGCACAGGGCAGTAAAATCGAGGAGAAAAGAGGGAGAGCCCTGATCTCCTGCCCCGACACAGCAAACTGGGCAGGAGAACAACTGGTTGGGGGTCCCACATCAGCAACGCCTGGGTCGAGCCAAGCTGCCGAACCACCAGTCACCCCGAGCCCCAGCAGCGCCACGGGCTCCCCTCCTGCTGGGAGCTGGAGCAGCGCCATGCGCTCACATCACACTGGCCATAAAAGCAGACAGGGCTTGTGATGCACGCAGGGCAAAGGCAGAGTGCGTGTTCTCACTGTAAATAAAATGAGATGATTAATTAAAGTGCAAGTCTGCTGCCAAAAGGAAGAATGGGGCTCAGGTGGCTAATTAAACTCAGGCTGCAAATCCAGCCAGAGAGTTCCTGCCTTATGGTCGAGCACGCAACATCTGCTCCGTTAAGATTTCAAGAGATAAAGGCAGGAGAGGTGCAAGAATGTAGGAATTCCAGGAGAGTTGCCACAGCAGACCCTTTGCCGCAGGGACCTGCTGCCGCCTGACATCCGTCAGCCTGGGGATGCACAAGGCAGAGCCCGAACCTCCGCAGGGACACGGACATCCCTGGAAACTCCTCCTCCCCGATGGGGACCCAGCGATGCACCCCGATAACCACCACCTCGCCCAGCAAAGCCTGCACGCTGCTAAGGGGGGGCTCCGCTCCCCCCCATGCATCACGGTCATGTTAAAACACCCCAAGTGCAGGGCAGAGCCCCCCTTCACCCGAAGCTGATGGGCCGGTGCGCGGCCGCCGGCAGCACGCCCGCACCTCTGCTGCGCCTCCTGCCCGGCTCTCGGTGGGTCCGGCGCTCCCCGGCACCCCGCGGCCAAGCGAGCATCACCGGGACCGCGAGGGGTGGAGCGGCACCAGCGAGGTCGCTTCGGGGCCGGATTCCCCCGCTCCTCTCCCTCCCCAAACATCTGTGCAGATGTTAACAGGCGTGGCAGGGCTCAATTTTCGATAGGAAAGGCAAAGGGTTAGAGTTGAGCTCTTGGGTAAGCGACACCAAGAAAGTCAAAGTTTAATTGGCATTCCTGCCCGGGATGAAAGCCCGTGGCTGCCAGCGCCGGCGAACGCTAAGAGGGGCCATTGGTCACGGGCCGTAAAGGCCACACAGGCGGCACCGGGGCAGGTCTCCCCTGCTGGAGGAAGCTTCATCACCGGGCTCAGCTCCAGCGCTTCCTCCTTGGCCTCTCCCCTCCCCGCATCCCTTGTGCGGAGGCAGCGGTGCCAGGGAGCATCCCTGCGCACGTCCCCCCCGGCATCCTTTGGTCCCCACCTACCGGAGGGTTCAGAAGGGGGGTCGTCCAAAGGGCTCTCTGAGCAGCACAGGGCTCATTGTACCCATCTCACCTTTGTGGCTTTCTGGTGGGCAAGATTTATGTCAAACAGCGTTCAAACCTGTGAAATTTGCAATAAAGCCCCTTCACAGATGATGAACTTGGACCTGGCAGCAAACACCAAGTAACCAGCGCCAGCTCCCCAAAGCCAAGCACAAGGGCAGGACGGGAAACCCAGCGCCGCTGGGCAGAGCTCAGGAGCCTGCAGTGGGTCACGGCTCGCAAGGGCTGCCCAGGGGGCTGGTCGGCGCTGCCCCGATCCCCATCCTCGCCTCCCCGTGGGGCTGGATCCCTCTGCAAAGCAGGGGAGGCTGAGGACAGCCACGGACTGTCAGTCGGACATCCCGTGTGCCCTTGCCGGGACTGGCAGATGCAAGTCAGGAATTTCCCTTCTGCTATAACTGTTTCACAGCGCCGATGTCACGGGGAGGGAGCTCTGTTGATGTTTCCCAATAGTGCGACAGCCCCTCGCTTTGCTGCAAGCCCTTCCCACTTTCAATGCTTCACTGGGAAAATGGAGCCACTAAATTCAGCTACAACCTCAATCCCTTTAAGCTCCTGCATTGTAGGGGAGCTTCAGGCCTCAGGGGAGCTGCTCTGGCTTGTTTTGGGCTCCTTAGAGAAAACAAAGGATACAGAGAAATATCTTTCTTATTAAATCAACAGAGACTCGCAGGCTGCTGGAGGGGAGCACCAGGATCAGACCAGGCACCTTTCCTTTGCTTGCCCTGCTGATCCAAGGCTGCTGCAAAGGACAGGGCTCGGGGACAGCAGGTCATGAAGTGGCTTTACCTTGCTGGGGGAGCAGCAGCAAAGGGGAGAGGAGCTGGGCTGGGGCAGCTCCCCAGGGTGGGGGAGCAGACAGGGCATTGCAGGGGTACAGCCAGATACCACAGCAAGACCGGTGGTGGGAAATCACCCGCCCTGCTGAGGGGCTGGATCAACACTGAAGTAAGAGAGGGCAGAGGGAAGCATAGCCCCAACTCACTGCCACCCCAAAACCCTTCAGACAGCCGGCCACAACACACAAACCCCTGCACAGCACCTACCTACAGCACCTTGTGCACCATGCCCCAGCACCACCGGGCTCCAGGGCTGCAGCAGCAGCCCCTCCTGCCAGCCCCTCACCACTTCCAGTTTTTTAAGAAACAGCAAAGTCTTAGTTCTTATTACGTAGCCTTCAGTTGCCAAATTCTTTCCTCTGACTATAAATCTGTTCCAGAGCTGCAAGAGACACAAATACCCACAGGCTGCCACTTTCCCCCTCGCAGCCCACCGCAGCAGGCAGGGAGGGAGCAGGGAGGGACCCCAGCAGGGAGGGAGGTGGCCATGCACAGCCAGCCTGGGGGGCAAACCCAGCCCTTCCCTGGGGTGTCTTTGCACTGGGGCACACAAGCAAGGGAGAGCTGGTGGCCAGGGGCTGAGGGTCCCCTGCCCCACCTTGGTGGCACCCCACATGTCACAGAGACAAACCAGCCACACACACCCAAGCACAGAGGGCTGAGCCCCACTGCAGGTGAGTGCAGCCCCCAGGGCAGCCCTGCAACACACTCACCCCAGCGATGCCAGCTACCAGTGCTGCCCCAGCTCCAGGTGCTACCGCCACAGCCAGGGACCCAAAGCAAAGCCCCCTACCACAAGCATGCCAGAGGTCCCTAAGAAAGCTCAGTGACTGGAGTCAATTGTGGTCAGGTGGTTGTTATTATCAGTAGTTTTCATCATAATTCAGAACGGCTGCCACTTGCCAAGCACTTTCTGCAGCAGCCTGTTATTAATGGCACGTTGAAACACAGCTGAACTTTGCTTTTGCTGTCAGACGAGTTCTTCTGCTGTCAACTGCTCCTCACAGCCTGACAAAACTCCGGCTGTCTCCTGTAGATGGTCGGTGTTCCCAGAGCCCCAGGGCTGAGCCACTGCCATGTGTGGGACAAGCTGGGGCAGCTGCCGGTGGGATTCCCTGTGCCCAGCGGTGCAAAACCCCCGGGGCTGCCCTGCCAGCAGCCTCAGCACAGGCAAAGCTCTGAGGTTGGTAACAGGCTCTAGGAGTGGCCATAAGGGGCAAGATGGGGTTCATGCGGCCCAGCCGGACGCTGGGAGAAAAGTCAAGTGGTCCTGGGATTACAGAATAATCTGCCACAATAATTCACCCCGATCCGCACTAGCCAGAGGCTGGTGTGCGCTGTGCAGCAGGATGCTCCTCCCTAGTTATTTTTCTGCAGTTGCTTGGGCAGCTCCTTGAGAAGTCCCGTCAGGAAGGGGATGCTGGCCGGGGAAGGACGGGCTGGCCAGAGTGATCTGCAAGGAGGAGATGCTGTGATCTGCGCAGATGGATGCATTACACAACGTGGGAACGCTGGCTTTAGCTCTGACACCACTGTGCTCAGAGTCAATAAAAACTCTTATAAAATAAAAGCTTTTTGTGCAAATACAGTGGGTCATCCTGTTCTCTCTCTTTCCTCCTGCTCTGTCCCATGTGTTCCCACAAGATCACTAAAATCCCCGCTGCGGAGACAGCTCCATCGCCGCACTGCTGGGATGCAGCACCCTGCCCGCACTCCCGCTCCCTCCCTGCCCCTCTCCTTCCCAGCCTCCATCCCTGCCCAGGGCCATGGCAACGGCCATGACGTCTCCCGCACCTCGAGGGTGATTCGATTACGTGGGCTGCGCATGAGAAAGTTCCTGTTGGAGCAGAAATGGATCTAATTATTGACGCTAACAGCGGCACAGGCTCATCAGAGGAGCAAGGTGCCGGTGAGGTGGGGGTGCGCTGGGCAGGAGTGAGCTCAGCAACGCCCAAGAGCTCTGCTCGGAGTGCGAGGTCAAGGCCAGAGCTGAGGCTGCTTGAACTGGGTGCATGAGACGACCAGACACCAAACCTCTCCTCGTCCCCTCTCCCTGCCCGGCGCTGATGCTCTCTGGGGGGAGCCGGAGCGGTGATTCAGAGCTCCCGGCCCTCCCATGCCCCGTCCTGTGCCTGGGCAGCATCATGCGCGGCGAGGGAGGGCAGCGCTGCCGGGGTAAAAATCTGACCAGGCTCCAGCTTTCAACCAAGGAGTTGACATTGGTGCTCTGTTCTCATTTTCACAGGAGGCAAATCACGGTAGGAAACGTCCCCACGAAGCTCCTGGCGCTGGCTCGTGGCAGCAGAGGTGGGCAGACCCAAAACCCGCCGCTGCATCCCTGCCAGGGAGGGAATACGCTCGGAGATGAAGTGTCGGAGCTCTGCCTCCCTGACCATGACCCGGAGCGGGCACAGAGTGCTCGGCATGCTCGGGGCTGTGCCTCCTCCGTTCCCGCCTTCCGCGGCGAGGCGAGTGCGGCACACGGCGCCCCGTGCCCCTGCTCCGGAGCCGGCGTGGAGGGGGGCCGTGCTGCTGGGGAGGGTGAGCCCCCCACGCCCCAGCTCCTCTTTCAAAGAGCCTCTGGTGAGGATTTTTACTCCCTTCTTCCTCCAATTTCAGTGAAACTGCAATTTCTATGCAGAAAAAAAAAGCCTTGAGAAAACAATCTTTTGGCATGTTTTTGAGGCAAAAATCCCCCTTTTCTTGGAAAACAGGCCAAAGCTTAGCCCATATTCGCTTGGAAATGGGCCTTGCTCTATTTGAAAAACAGCCCAATTTTTCGATGGAAAATTGGAAAATAGACCCAGGTTGGCTCCAGGACAACGTGTGCGCTGCAGCAGAACTTTCCATGAACCTGGACCTGGAGACTGCAACAGAGCAAAAACCCTCGAAAGTGGAATTTCGTCCACCCAGCCCAGCGCCAGCAGGACCTTCCCGGCAGCGATGCTGTGCCACCCGCGGCCGGAGCCGCTTCCGCAGCCTGCCCCGAGCACGTCGCTGCTGCTGCTGCTGCGGGCTTGAGGAAAGGCAGGTCCCCTCAACCCGTGGCTGGTTTTTTTCCAGCCTAATTTGAGAAATGAACTCCCCCACAAAATTTGCCCTGCTAATGTGATTCTGGCATGGCATGTTGCCCAATAGGATTTCTATTAAAATGTGATTTCCTCCAGCTTATAATTTCATTATCTGAGGCATTTGTGTAGAACATCGACCACACAGGTAATATATGGGTAGGGGAGCTAAATTAGAGAGCATGTACATTTTTTAATGGAGGGTTGCAAGCAGATGTGAAATAATCAAGGCTGGATACAACTGCCATCATTTACTGGTGCCTGACATGGTGAAATACTTCATCGAGGGGTTATTGCCATTTAACACATCTTTCACTTCTTCCATCTTTCCTGAATAAAGTGCCCAGCCGTCCCATCCGTCTTCAGGCAGGATCTGTCAGCGCCGCTCCCCGCTCCGCCTGCCAGCAGCGGCGCGATGCTGATGTATGCCGCAATCACCCGCACCCAGCAGGAAGCATATTTCTCTTTTATTTATCAGCACTCGAGGTGTTCCATGTAAATTCAAAGACAGGGATGTACTGGCGAGGAGAAAACATCATCTTGTGCCCCGTCTATCTCCCCCCCAGACCTCTCCAGACTTTAAATTCGTTTCGCCTCCCACCTCCCTGTCTGCAGAGACCTTGCGTGGGACTGCAGCGAGGCACAGCATTTGCTGTAACCCAGACCCCTCCCAGCCGCCTTAAAACTAATCTGCGACGAGCTACCAAACTCCAAGGCTATGCTGAACCGCCACTTTCCTGGGCAAGCAGCTGCGAGTAAGGGAAAAGGCATTCTCGGCCCCTTCCAGCCACCTGCAGGCTCCATGGGGCTGGGGGTGCTGGGGGGCAGCAGGGTCACAGCCCCTGGCTCTGGTCACGGGTAGATGATGCTCAGCCCGGAGCTGCCACTTAGCATTCCCCCAGCGTCTGAGGAATAAACCCTGCTTTGTTTTAGGCCCCCTCGCTGCACAGGCAAGAAGCACTTAGGGGCTTTCATAAGCTCATCTGCATAATAATGCTGGAGAATTCTTATCTCGAGTGATCCGAGTGTCAAAACCTGCAATCCAGCCGTAAATTATGGGGAGGAAGCGCCGTGGAGAAAATGACACTGGTGCGGTGGAGGGAGTGGGGCTGGTTTTGGAGATGCTCTCATGCCACATGTTTTCAGGCAAATGTCTGAGCAAGTAAGGGCGGGGGGGGCAAGGAGGAAATTTTGGGTGTCCAGGGCAGTGGGAGAGGCCGGGCTGAGCTGCCGGGCGGGACGCGTGCAGCTGCTGCAGCCTCGTGCCCCGGATGATGAGCAAATCTGTGTCTGCTGGGGGATTCGTGGGGTGCCCATGGCTCCTCAGCGGGAAGCACCAGCATCAGCAGAGAGCCCGAAATGATGGGATGGGGCTGTGGTGCCACCTGTGCCCTGGCTGTCACTGTGGCCAGGGGACTCAGGAGCTTCCCACCCCACTGCCGGCCCGTGGGAACAGGGGCCACATACCAGATGGGTGATTGCTGGGGAGATTCTGATTTATGAGCAGCAAAACCTGCTAACACTGTCACTCTCTGGAGAGGGAGATGTGTTTTCTCTGGCGTGCTGTAGGAACAGGGGCTGCTTTGAGCTGGAAGCCTTCCTGAGCTCCCAGCCCTCTGGGTGTGAGAGTCTGGGAGGTGATAACTTATGCAAACACACACGCTATTACCCGGCCAGCGGAATTTAGCATAAATCAAGAACTCTGGCTTTGCAAGAAAAACAAAGATGGTGAAATCAGGCAGGGCAAATGGAACAAAAGCTCCTTCCTGACTTAGATGATAACAGAGATTGGGAGACAGGCAGCGCTACACAGGCTGCAGCAAGCGCGCAAACCCTCCGAGGGACGGGGCTTGCCAGGAGCGGGGGCACCCAGCAGCGCTCTCCCAGTGGCTCCCGCGGCCCTTCCCCGTGGCCTCGTGGCAGCGGGTTGGAGGCTGGAGGCTTTGTTCGGCGTCCTTCTCCATCTCCCGCGACACTGGGCACCCTCTCGGGGGGGGGCCGGGAAGCAGCGTGCCGCCAGCACCCACGGGGTACCTCGGAGGGTGCTTGCTGGTCCTGGGGAGGGGGAGCGCAGCCCAGACACCTGTAAAACTCTCCCCAGAGCCACAGGGCCTGAAAGGGGGCTTATATAAAATTAAAATGGGTCTCAGCAAGGTGCATCATTGATTTGTGAGCTGACTGGGTGCTGAGAGCCGTGCCCACGGTGTGGAGCGTGATGGATGTAGGTGGCGGAGGGGCAGCCGCTGCAAGCGCCGAGCTCTTTCCAGCCTGAGCACATTGCTTTGTGGGGGAGACGTGGCCCGGGGTGAGTGATGGTTTCAGGGTGGAGAGCAGTGGGGAAAAAGCTGCTGCTGGAGCCTGGAAAGAGCAGGAAAGAGGAGGAAATCACACCCAGCTTCGGCTGCTAACCCCCTCCTTGGAGCCAAGGCAAGAGCAAACCCAGAGCTCGCCCCGCAGCCAGATCTTGCAGCAGCCCGCTGTAAATCTGGGGGTGCCCTGGACCAGGCTGCTCACCCGCTTTTTCCGGCGTGACCCTGGCCGGCACGCCGAATGGTGCAGCCGGCGTCGATGATGCCGATAGCCCAAACCTGCTCCTTGGGCCAGGGGTTGCGGGGAGCTTTGCTGCACGCGTGGGCTGTCGCCGTGCCCGGGAGCTGGGTGAGAGCTGGGGCAGAGCACGGTCTTGCCCGGACCTGGACAGCAAACCGCAGCAGCAGCGTTCAGGGGGGGTGATGCTGGGGGCAGCAAAGCCAGGCTGGGGGCAGCACCCTGCCCGCAAACAGGGCCGCTGGCACGGAGGCCACATCCTCCAGCACGGCTCCTGGTGGGCCTCACACCCCAGCATGGGAGACACTGGAGTCTGAGACCATGTCCATCAGTTGAAGAGCCACCGAGAGGAGCCAGGAGTTCAGCTGGCACATCTTTAAATCATTGTTTATCCCGTCTACAAGGAGTTCAGAAGTTACTGACTGCAAGGTCCTCCCGGAGCCCTCGGAGCACGCCAGGGTACTCCAGCCCAGGACATCAAGTTCCGCGGGGCTGGGAAGTTGTTTGCTGCTCAGAGCTCAAAACAAAACCACGTGTGTCCCACCCCCAGTGCCTTGAAACTTCCCATTCCTCCCGTAATGCAAGAAAAACACGGACAGGCATGAAAGGAAAGGGGCTGCTGACACCAGCAGATTTGTGACTGCCGTCGCAAGCTAAGCAGACGCTCTGGCCGTCCTAAATGGTCCCACTCCCAGGAAGACGCTTGGGGTGTAGCACAATAAAACGCCATCTTTTTTCTGCTGAGTTACATCAGGATTTACAAGGCATTTCCAAGATGGGAAAAAAAAAAATTGGGAATTATTGTGGATGTGCATTAATTTCAGCTCCAAGCATGAGAAGTGTTCAGCTAGAGCAGACCGGCTCCCCTGCGCTGGCCGTGCCGCACAGCCGAGCACCAGAGCCGGTGCCATGGGAGGATACGTTCCCTGGAGGGTAAAAGGGAAGGTGGGAATTAGGGCATTTGGGTTCTTGCCCTGTCTTGGGGCTGATTTGCTGACCCACCCCAGGCTCGTAGCTTGCTTTGCTTTCCGTGCCCCTGGAAGCCACCCCTGCCACCAGCTTTTTATTTTTGGCGAAGAGCCTTATGAGGGAAGGAGGCAGCTCGCATGGAAAAGGCCTGGTTTGGTTGATGCAGTGCAGAGCCCCTCGCCGTGCTCCAGCCAGCCCCGAGCAGGCAGCAGCAGCAGGCCCAGAGCACCCCTGGGGGGGCTTGCTGGGTGCAGCCCCCGTCCCCACGCAGCCCGCCAGAGCCTCCAGCACACTCGGGCAGGAGCACCGTGCCTGCAGAGCTGCCCCTCGGCCGTCGGGGCTGCGGGAGCCTCTACAGAGAGCAAAGCAGGAGGAGGAGATCAAGCATGCAGCTATTGATTTTTTCCAGTTATTTTAACAGATTACTGGAAAGAATAAAGCAGGAAACCTGGCATTGCTTGGCTCAGCCAGCAGTGCATTTCCTCCTAATAGCTCTGTCGCTGCCTGCGCGATTGCTCCCCGCGGACCTGTTAAGCGAAGAAGTCCCTTGCTGATGGCAGCAGTTGGCCTCTCCATACGCGCTGTCTGGGCTGGTGGCCGGGGAGGCATTTCTATTCTTAGCCAGCTTCTGCATCCTCTCACAGCATCCATTCGGTGTTTGCCTGATTTTTTCCTCCACCCCCAGCTGGTTTTTGTCAGACATTTTGTTGCGCAGGAGAAGCCGAGGTGGGGGTTTCTAGGCAGGGCAATTCTCCTGCAGCAAAATCCGAAATGTTCTGGCAGTGGGGCTGTTCGCAGGGCAGGGATGACGGCGACACGGGGCACCTGAGCCTGGACCAGCCCTGCAGGTGCTCATGTCCCCTCCCAGCGCCCGGGCATGGGAAAGATGCTCTTTCCCCGCTGGGGAGCAGAGAAGCTCCCGCGGAGCAGAGGCTGCGTGTCAGGGCGCTGCGGACGGGCACCCCGGGGCCACAGAGCCCGGCCGGCGGCAGCTGCACGCCAGGGACAAGCGCCCGCCGGGACAGGCCATATGCCGGGGCGGCATTTGCAACCTCCCAGCAGAGCACAGACACCTTTTGTCGCCTTTCCATCCTACTACATATTTATCAGCCTGATTTGCATGGCTCTTTGCATAAGCTCCTGGGCCGAAGTGTCTCTCTTGAAGACAATCTGAAGTATTCAAGTATTCGTCTAAACAATTCTGCCGGCATTTTGACTTCCTGGGACAGAGCCTTTGTTTTATGCTATTGCCAGCAAATTCCTGGTCAGATGGGCTCAGGTTTCCAGCGCCCCGTTAGCACACAGCCGTTCCCATTGAGAGCTGCGGAGAATTTCCCCGTTTCCTTCCAACTCCAAACAGCAGCAGCCCAGATTTTGGTGGGAAACCTGCTCCTTATTTAGGTGTCTGAGCACAGTTGAGATGAAAACCTTGTTTAAAAAGGCTAGCGGGACAAGCCTCCAAAGGCTCTGCCACTGCGGGTTGTGCAGCAGCATTTCTGTTGACATTATTCACCCAGGCAGTTTAACCAGAAAGCTCCTTTCCTACTTCTTACAGCTCCATTGAGCAAGAGGAAATAGGGTCGTTATGCTTTTGATTTCAGACCCTAATTAGGCCTCAGGAAAGGAAATAGTGCTACTGAGGTAATGCGCTCCCTGCTCACCGAAGGGTCCCAGCATCGCTCCGAGCTTTGACAGGGTTCAGCCGTGCACAAGGTCCCTGCTCGGCACTCCCGACCCACAATAGCCCCATTGAGGGCTTCCAGCAGGGATGCGGGAAAGAACCGTGTTGGTGGAGCCTGGCAGATGGGTGGCATAGACACCAGGGTGATGGCTGGCACATGAAAAACACGCAGGCAGCACGAGGCAAGGGGGCATCGCCTGGCACGACGGAAGCCGAGGGGCCGAGGCATCACGGACACGCTGCCTCCCTGCCTGGGCACTTCATAGAGAGAACAGCACGTTTCGGCGCTGAATAGCTTCCCCCAAAAAGAGCCATCTGTCCTCTTGTTTTGTCTTTAAAAATTGCCCCATCACTGTGGAAAGAAGCCCTGTAGCGCCTTACGGAAAAGGGATGCGACTTCATACCAGTATAACCCAAACCCCGCAGAGGATGTAAAGCCCGGCCTGCTGCCATTGCCTATCCCATCGCTGCAATTCACAGCCAGCAGCCTAGTTAACATCCAAAATAAAGGCTTGGATTTTTTAAATAAAAAACACATCTAAAGGTGTGTGCATTGAAACGTGTGTGAGAACGTGCACATGTAAACATGCGCGTCTGGGTATCTGCGTCCTGCAGGAGAGCGAAGGGATCTTGGCCTTTCTCCAGCAGAAAATGTTGGTCCAAAAAAGTTAGAAGAAAAGTATAGCAGTCCGAAATTTCCCATTTCTTGGGAGAAGCAGCAGATTTCTGTATCACATTCCCAAAATCAGCTGCCACAGCACTGGCTGGTGAGAGCCGTGTGTGGCCAGGACCAGGCAGCGTGGGACCCCAGGGATGGGGACGCCAGACCAGGGCGATTGATTTAACAATTCTGGAAAAGCAAAAAACCCCTATGGCAACAATCTAATAAGACATTTCTGCAAATACATCGCTGTCCATTAGGCCAGCACGTGGCTTCTCGCCTGCGCGATGGGTCGGCTGCCCGGCGTGGCGGCTGAGCACTCCAGCCTGGATCGATGCTCACCGGCTTTATAAACCCACTAATCACCCTGATTTATAGGCAACGTGTCTCAGCGGCACCTGGAGGCCTCCTGCATTTGTTCCGAGAGGAGGATTTAAACCTTTCCTGCTTTTCAGTAATTCTGGTTTGGAGAAACCCACGGCTGCCAGCTGCCCCCAGCCCCTTCCCCGCTGCTCCCAAGGTTTGTCGTGGCGGATTGCCCTCCAGTGGGGCTGGGGGAGGCAGAGGGCTGCCGGCTCCCCGGAAGGGGCTTCTGGGGGCCACTGGGTTTCTGGCATCAGGGTTATCTCCAGCCCCACGGCTGAGGCAGCAGCTCTAAAGCACAAGCAATATTTGTGCTGTAATTGCACCCTGAATGAGCCCATCCTTGGCTTAGCAACTGCTCCCTGTTATCTGCAGGGGTATTTGCTTGCACAAGCAGCTCTGGCTACTCTGCAGCATCCCGGGGCTGAGGGCAGGCTCGGAGCTGCCTCTCCGTCAAGCCAGGAGGCTGAGGAATCCCCGCATGCCCATCCCAGGGAGCCTCCGGTGCAGGCAAGGGCCCCTCCAGCACCCAAAGAACATCCCCCCTCCAGGCAGAGGGAATGGGAGCAGCATCGCCAGCACTGGGGCATCTCTGCGGGGTGTTGCGTTGCTGCAGGGCGTCGCTGAAGGGTGTCACTGCAGGGTGTCACTGCAGGGTGTCTGTGCAGGGTGTCTGTGCAGGGTGTCTGTGCGGGGTGTCACTGCAGGGTGTCTCTGCAGGGTGTCTGTGCGGGGTGTCTCTGCAGGGCATCGCTGCAGGGTGTCACTGCAGGGTGTCTGTGCAGGGTGTCTGCAGGGCGTCGCTGCAGGGTGTCTGTGCAGGGTGTCTGTGCAGGGTGTCTGCAGGGCGTCGCTGCAGGGTGTCTGTGCAGGGTGTCTGTGCAGGGTGTCTGTGCGGGGTGTCTGTGCAGGGTGTCTGTGCAGGGTGTCGCTGCAGGGTGTCGCTGCAGGGTGTCACTGCAGGGTGTCTGTGCAGGGTGTCTGTGCAGGGTGTCTGTGCAGGGTGTCACTGCAGGGTGTCACTGCAGGGTGTCGCTGCAGGGTGTCGCTGCAGGGTGTCTGTGCAGGGTGTCTGTGCAGGGTGTCTGTGCAGGGTGTCTGTGCAGGGTGTCACTGCAGGGTGTCACTGCAGGGTGTCACTGCAGGGCGTCGCTGCAGGGCGTCGCTGCAGGGTGTCACTGCAGGGTGTCTGTGCAGGGTGTCACTGCAGGGTGTCTGTGCAGGGTGTCTGTGCAGGGCGTCGCTGCAGGGTGTCACTGCAGGGTGTCTGTGCAGGGTGTCTGCAGGGCGTCGCTGCAGGGTGTCGCTGCAGGGTGTCGCTGCAGGGTGTCTGTGCAGGGTGTCTGTGCAGGGCGTCGCTGCAGGGTGTCACTGCAGGGTGTCTGTGCAGGGTGTCTGCAGGGCGTCGCTGCAGGGTGTCTGTGCAGGGTGTCTGTGCAGGGTGTCGCTGCAGGGTGTCGCTGCAGGGTGTCTGTGCAGGGTGTCTGTGCAGGGTGTCACTGCAGGGTGTCTGTGCAGGGTGTCTGTGCAGGGTGTCTGTGCAGGGTGTCACTGCAGGGTGTCGCTGCAGGGTGTCTGTGCAGGGTGTCTGTGCAGGGTGTCTGTGCAGGGTGTCTGTGCAGGGTGTCACTGCAGGGTGTCGCTGCAGGGTGTCTGTGCAGGGTGTCTGTGCAGGGTGTCTGTGCAGGGTGTCTGTGCAGGGTGTCACTGCAGGGTGTCGCTGCAGGGTGTCGCTGCAGGGTGTCTGTGCAGGGTGTCGCTGCAGGGTGTCGCTGCAGGGTGTCACTGCAGGGTGTCTGTGCAGGGTGTCTGTGCAGGGTGTCGCTGCAGGGTGTCACTGCAGGGTGTCTGTGCAGGGTGTCTGTGCAGGGTGTCGCTGCAGGGTGTCGCTGCAGGGTGTCTGTGCAGGGTGTCTCTGCGGGGTGTCTCTGCGGGGTGTCTGTGCAGGGTGTCGCTGCGGGGTGTCTCTGTGGGGTGTCTCTGCGGGGTGCTGTGCGCAGCCTGATCAGCCCAGGCACCAGCTGGCTCCGCAGACTTGCAGGGCGCAATCTGTTCAGCTAATCAAAAGGAGATGAAGCACCAACTTGATTGCAGTGACTAAGTACCTTCATGGTCAGAAAATGCCAGGCACTGGAGAGCTCTTCAATCAAAGCGTGCAGAAGATGGCACAGCGAGAACCAGCAGTCAGGAGCACTCAGGGCTTGCATGGAGACCAGCGCATGCTCATGAGAGCGAGGATGATGAGGGGAGGAGGGATGGGAAGCCGTCCCTTCTCCATCCCTGTGTGTTGGGGCACACGGGGGGTGCTGAGCACACCCTGGGGCTGCAGAAGACCTGGCAGCCAGGCTCGGGCACGCTGACCTTGGGGATGCTTCTGATCTTCAAATCTGTGAATCCATGGACTTTAAGTATTTTCAAAGAGTTTCCTGTATTTGGAGAGAGATGCTCTTAAGTGCTTCCCTGGACAGGGGCCAGAGCGCTGAGCGCCTGCAGGATGGACCCAGGCTGGGGACTGCATGGCCGCACGCCTGCTCCTAGGAGGGGAATATGCTCACGGGTGCATCTTCACCCAAGGATGAGTCCCCGGCTCCTGCCTGCAGAGCTCTCAGGGATCCTACCCTGCCTGCAGGGCTCTTGGCACCAGTGCATGAGATGCCTGATACAGAGGAGAGCTTTTTCCATCTCCTGCATCTCCTGGATGGCTTCCCAGGATGGTCCCTGGATGCAGAATGGCACCAGACGGGCTGCAGGAGCATGCCCAGCCTCGTGCCCCATGCCAGCGAGGAGAGCTCCTTGGGCTGAGAGCATCTGTTGGGCAGCATAAAAAAGCCTGCACAAAACTACCAGTTTAACAGTTCATATTAACCTTTGCACTGTTAGCACCCATTAAAAGGAAGCAATTAAATACCATCAGGACAGTTTATAGGCAGACGTTGCCGACACAGACTCCTGCGTGCCCAGAGCACGTACCACGGTGTGCAGCTGCCCAGCGCTGCAGCGAGGAGCGCGGGACCCCCACCCCTGTGCTGCCGCAGGGGTGCAGACACCGTGCTAATGAGCCAGAGCCCTAAGCCAAGCTGAAACTGCCGACGCGCACGTTCACATGCAGGCGAGCACCATCAGAGGGGAGCCGCTGCCAGCAAGGACCTCAGGGACCCCACGAGCATCGCCCCAGGGAGCAAGGCTGGGGCAGGAGGTGCTGTGCCTGCCTCTGGCAGTGCTTGGCACAGACCCTCTTCCCACTACTCCCACTTTGCTGTGAAGCTCTTTTTGTGCACATGTGCACTATGTGCACTATGGTGACCCCACGGGACACCTGCGCTTGCACAGTGCAAGGTGGCTCCCATTGGGGTGATGCTGGCTGCTCTGCAGCTTAAGCGTGCACTGGAGTGGATTTTTTTTTCCCAATTTTCTATGCTATTTCCTTTGCACTTTCCAAGAAATAGGCTCTTGCTGCTCCACAGCTGCCTCTTCCAGCCCAGCGCTGCAGCCTGCCCCGATCCCACAGCCTGAAACACGGGACCCCCCCAGCATAGCAGTGGGAAGGGAGGAGAGGTGTGTTAGGCCGCTTTACTTGCATCTTGTAAATAATGCATTAGTTTGCACTTACAAGAGCCTGAAAACACAGCACACACTGGTTTGTGTTACCGCTGGGGCTGCTGAACTGGCTGCTGCTCCCTCTGCGGCAGTTCCCGCAGACAGAAGCGCAGCATCTCCCCCCTCCCTTGGGCTCCTTCCTTCCGCAGACTGCGCTTTTCACTCTTAATTTCCTCTTTCCTATTTAATGAGTTGGTAAGTATCAGGGATGATGCCTGTCTCAGAGCTCCCAGTGCATTAGCGAGAGATGATCCCATCAGGGGCAGCGCAGCGAGCCTGGCTCGGTGCACCCCATGCTGTCCGGGGCTGTCAGCCCGGGACGGTGCCGCCGCCAGCGCCGCGGCGCTGCGGGCTCCTGCGGGACAGCCCACCCCAGGCAGCCCTGCCGTCTCCGCAGGGGATGGGAGCTGTGCCGGGGCAGCGTGGGCAGCCCCTCGCCTGCTGAGGGTCCCGGTGTTCGCCCTTCCCCGGGATGGGCGTGCGCAGCCCCTGCTCCGCAAAGCACCCAAGCAGCCCTGCCCGCGGGTGCGAAACTGCGCAAAACAAGGAAAGCTTCACCTGGGGAAACGCAGTTCTCAGAACCGTGGGTCATGCTCCGGGGAAAACAGACTATTTTCAGCTGTCTGCTGGTAAGAGAGAAAGCAAAGAAGGGAAAACAGGTTCTGCTTTTGGAAACCGCGACCTTCTAGCCCAGAGATCAGGACACGTCAGCTCATCAGCGCCCATCTGCCAGAGGCTCTGCGTGTACTGGAGGTGTCAGAGTGACAGAGAGCGTAATTGCTAAATAATTCATCAGAAAAGGCCAAACAAAAGCAAGCGGTAAGAGCAGCCCAACAGAGTAAACATGCAAGCAGACCCCAGAGGGCCGGGGCTGCAGCGTGGTATCCACTTTGCAGCGAGCTCTCTGTTGGCAAGAGATGCTTGGAAAGCTCTGGGTGGCTCCGCTTCCAATAACACGCCTGTTGATTTTCCCTCCATCCCTCCAGCAACTTTTGTGACATCATTTTTGCCTTATATCCCTCTTTCGCATTTCTATTTCGGACCAGGGTGAGGAAGGAGAGCAGCAGGACCTCCCCCGGCACAGCTCACGCTCGCGTTGCCTCCATGTAACCCCGGAGCATCCTGGGGAGAGGCTGAGCCAGCCCTGCCCGCAGCCTGGCTGCTGGCTCCGGCAGAGCCAGCTGGGCCATCCCTCGGCACCCACCTTGGTCAGCATTTGGGGGAGCCAGACACCCCCAGAGCAGGGGCTGCACCCTGGGGTGGCTGCTGCTCGCCGGTGCCAACCCCTCGGCTGCTTGTGCCTGCCCAGGCAGTGGCTCCTCTCCGCAGCCAAGTGAAGTTGTGTCCAGAAATTGCAGAGGGGCATGGCTGGCAGGTTCCTGGCACCCGTCCTGCAGGTTAAATCTGTCCCCAGCCACAAATTAGACGTGTCTGTTGAGTTCATCTTAAATTACAGTGCAGAGCGGCCCTTGTAATTAGGAGCTTTGCTCTGAAAGCACATCCCTGCAATGAACGCCCTGCACACGCTTCTTCCTCCTGGGCATAAATCAAGGCAGGGGGGCCCCATCCTACCCACAGAACCGTGTGGAGGAGGGCTCCAGCCGTGGGCACCTGCGGGAGCTCGCCCCGAGGCGGAGGTGGCAGCGCAGGACGCGCGATGCTGCCCTGAACCTTGTGCCAGATTTCTGCCCAGTGCAGCCCGGTTTCCAGCTCCGCAAGACTGGGACACAGCAGTGGCCAAATTAGGTTTTATCCCTAAACCCTCAGCTCCTCGTGGTGGGTCTGGCCATGCCGGGACTCCCTGGAGGAGGCACTGCGGTGTGCCGTGCGGAGGGTGGCAGAGCGGGGGTTGCCCTCCTCCGTGCCCCGCAGCACGGCAGCAGCTGCACGGCACATCCAGCCCCCACAGCCTGCCCCGGCTGCAGCATCGCTGCCCGGGCAGCCGTGCCAGAAATGGGTTTGGCCGGCTGCTTCCCACTCCTGGAACTGTCGGGGTGCGGAGCCAAGTGGCTGCTTCCCAGGTGCCAGCAGCAGCATCTGCCCGGACGGGCTTGGCACCGCTGGAGCCTTTGTCCTAAAGAGGGAAAAGACAAAGCAGCCAGATTTAAAAAAAAACTTCTACAGGCAAAGAGGGGCTGTTACCTGTGCCCTGGTTGAGCGGGGCATGGCTGAAGGTTTTTCCTACAGAGAAACACCTGGGTAAGGGAGGCTGAGCAGCTGCTAACCCAGAGAAATGAAGTGTAAGCATCCTGCCCATCGATCAGCTCTTCCTCAGCCAGCAGCCTCCGTGCGGGGCCTCACCTTGCGGCTGCAGGCAGCAGCCTCCATGCCGCGCCCCGGCTCTGCCGAGACCCTCCCGGCGGCAGCAGCGGTGCGTGCGCAGCCGCCGGTAGATCTTGCTAACGGATGGGCTGTGAAAGCCATTTCCAGGCTGCGGCACACGAGGAGCAGCAGCCGGTGCCCTCCCAGATGGACCCGTGCCCCCACGCTACTTGCTTTGGGGGGCTGCAGCCCCCCGTGACTGCTGCACAGGGCCAGGGGCTGCGTGGGCCACCAGAACCATTGGTGGCCACTTCAGAGCCGCCGTGCCTCCCCGTGCAAGAGTTCGTGCAAAGCCGCAGTAAGCAGAAGAGGATTGCCGTGCCGTGCCGGGCCGTGCCGGGCCGTGCCGGGCCGTGCCGTGCCGTGCTGGGGGAAGCAGCGATGCGGGCGCAGCGGCTCGGCGCGGCAGGGTGGGGGGCGAAGCGGGGGCACGGGTCAGGCCGGGCAGAGGGTCTGGCGCGGTGGGGTCGTCCGGGGCCGATCCGGAGGGTTGGCCATGCTGAGCACACCGGTGGCTCCTGGCGCAGTGGGACGTGGAGTCTGCTGCAGGTACGGCAGCAGCAATCGAGCACTGAGAGGTTTTCACAGAGCTGGCTTTTTTGTCAAAACAAAGAACAGAAAATCTGCAGATTTTTTTTACTGAAACTTCACATTGTCTCTTGCAGATAAAATTTCACATTCTGGTTTGTTGTTTTTTAACCAGAATAACCTAAAATATTTCAGAAATGTGCTCCGTAGCCCAGCCCCAGATGCCTACGAGCATCTTCATCCCAGCAGCCCCAGCCCCAGACCGCTCCTCCCCACCGCTTCCCGCGTCACGGCGCCCAGACTCGCCCCGTGCTCCGGATGCGACCGTGGTCTGCTGTGGCTGGAAAGAACAGGACACATCCCCGGGCAGTCCCCTCCTGCCCACCTAATATTTCTGTGGCCTTGCAATTGAGAGCAAAACCGCTCCCCTCTTCCCGCCACCGCTGGTTTCGGCAGTGCTGCCAGAGCCGCCGCTGGCTTCGGTGCGAGGCGCCGAGCCTGAGCCCCTCCGTCGCCCACACAGCGCTGGGCATGGCAGGGGATGCTGCCTGCAGCACGGCGGGGTGCGTTCGGGGTCCTCGTCACCCCCACGGTGGCAGTGCTATTCCTGGTCTAATTCCCACTCCCCGGCCCCCGAAGCACGCCCGCTGCAGCTCGGTAATAGTGTTACTTCTCCTGAACGCCCCTGGTCACTGCATTGCAGCAGGAGCCGTGAGCGAGCCCTGCAAGCTCAGACGTTCGCGCGGTGCCTGCGTGGCCTGACACGAGGGGTGGGCAGGGGGAAGAGGGGCCGGTCCCACGCTGGGCGCTCGGATTGTTCCTCCAGCCACCAGCACCGCTGGTCCCCGCTCTCCACAGGCCTGGGGGGCACCCCCCATCCTCTGCTTCTTTATACAGCCTGGGGTTGAGCCACCCCCAGAGCAGCCAGGTGCCTCTAGGCTTGTGACACCAGATGTAAATTTGGCCCTTTAGGACGTTTGTCACCTAAAAATACCACCTATGTTTTCCTGCACACTGTTGTAGTTTATAATTGGTGCATATAAATATATAGATATACAGACGCACAGCTGAGCAGGAGTGCTATTTAAAGCCCGGGCAAGGAGGAGGACCAGCGCCAAGCCCGGTTTTTAGGAACAGGGCATAGGTGCAAGCTGAGGACACAGACCCAGCACGGTGGCTGCGCTCCAGGGTCACGGACCCATCGCCTGGCAAAAATAGGAACGTATGTAGGGGTTGGAGGAAGTTTAAGTAAACACCGGAGGTGGCGCAGGGCAGAGCAGCCGAGCCGCGGGTGACCCCCTGCATCTCCCCTCGAGGGGCACGGATGCCTGGTGCCGCAGCACCCCAAAGCCACGGGCAGACGGGGCTTGCACAGCACCAGCCCCGGGAAGGTTTAGCATTAGCAAATGCTGAATGCCAGGACCGGGGGTGCCCCGGCAGCACCTGCTCTGCCCTTACACCTGGGCACAAAGGCAGCCACTGTGCTGGGAACGCGACACCCCCGCCAGCTGAGCCCCGTCCTCCCCGGGGATTTGCGCAAGAGAAACACCAGCCCTGCCAAAGCCAACACAGGCTGCTGCCTCCGCGGGAAGAGGCAGAGAGGAGTTCAGAGCCTCTGCTCAGGCCCAAGCGCAAACCACCTCCTGCCAGCTCGGATGCCGTGGCTTTGGGGGTTTTTGCTTCCTCCCCACCAATAGTTTGAGTCAGCCCTTTCTGCAGCGCACTGGGAGCAATAGCCTCTGCAAGTGCCTCCACGTGAAGCCACCGAGTTTCCCTTTGGTCCCACCCTGGACCCCACGAGGATCCGAGTGACCCTCGAGGCTGCATCTGCACTCCCTGCCCGGGAGCGGTCAGCGGGGCCCCACCGCGAATGGGCTCCCCTGGCTGGCGGAGGCAGCGATGGGGGGACGGGGAGCCGCTGGCCCCCAGCCAGCAAGAACATCCGGGCAAATGAGGAGCGGTGCTAACGAGTGCCGCAGCCTGGGTCCTGCACGTCGGGGCTGTAGGAGAGGCCAGGGTGGGATGAGCGCTGCTTTTTGGCTGTGGTGCTCCACGTGCTGTGCAGCGCCAGGCTGCGGGCACCGCACCCGCGCTCCTCTTTGGGGCTGCAAACCGAAGAGCATCGCGCTCGCCGCGAGCCCACGCTGCTGCCTGCTCTGAACTTCATGCTACCTCCGAGCTGCATAGATGGGGGGGGACAGATGGCCTCACCTTTGCAGCCAAGGAATAAAGCCCCCTGCCCTGCACCCCAGGCCCCCTCGGGACTGCCAGCTGGGAAGCCCACTGCCAGCACCGCGTGGGATGCGGCTGCAGCCTCTGGAGGCACCACGTGCCCCTGCGCGATGGCACAGTGCGGGCGATCAAGACCTTGGGCTGTCCGTGTTGCAGCACCTCCAGACACCCCTCCTCGCCCCGAGCTTGCCGCGTTGCAGCTGATAAACCCCAACCAGTGCTCCCGGTACCTGGCTGCAGCGTGGGTGTACCTGCCACGGGCTCAGCCCCTCTCCGTCCCCAGACAGCCACCGCCCCCTGCTCGGGGCCAGCTGGCAGGTGACGATGCTGGGGCTTTGTCTCTGGCCTATGATGTTGCCCATGATTTATAGGTCATTTTACAGCAGCTGTAAAGAGGCTGTAAATTATAGGAGGGGCATAAATTAGCCACGGACCCCTTTACTGGCCATAAAGATCTAAGGCCCACCACAGCTGCCTTTGGAGCTGGCACCCCAGGAGCATTCCCGAGGACAGCCAGGGGTGTCTTCAGCCAGGCCAGCGGGGCCGCGCCGAGGTATTTAGCACGCCTGAAATAAATGGGCCCTTTTATTCCAGCGGGGCCGCCGAGTCGGAGGGTGACAGGTGGGGAGGGGCCGGTGCGATGGGGGCAGCCTGGGGGCTCCCGGCCGAGTCCGGACCGAGTCCGGGGGGAGAGGGCACTCTGTCCCCCCCGATGGGCCCTTGGTGCCGGGACCCCCAGTCCAGCCCCAGCAGGGTTTGGTGGTCCGGCCCAGCAGCTGTCTGCCAAGACGCAGCATGGGGACAGTGTGGAGAGCTCAGGAGCACGGCAGGACCACGGCAGGATGGGCGCAGTCAGGGATGCATGCAGCTCCCGTGGCCGCCCCGGCCCCCTGCCCCGGCTCACAGCACATGGGGGGGGGTCTGTGGGGCAGCCCCACGTCCTCCTCTTAACGAGGACGGGGGCAGCTCCTCCTTCGGCTCCTGCAGCCCATGGCAGGGGCCGCCGTGGCCGCTGCCTCCCGTGCAGCGTGCCCTCTGCTGAGAGGCTCCACGTGCGCCAAGTCCCCCGAATTCCTCCGCTGGCCGCCCTGCCCCAGCAGCAGTTGGTGCCCTGTTGTTCTCCGACGTGACCCTGGAGCACAAACCGCTTTGCAGCTCCTCGCCGTCCCGTTAATTACATTATGTCTAACGAGAAGGATCAGGCGGAAGGGATTAAACTTTGAATCTGCTTCCGTGGTCCTGGTGCACAGGAGAGAAAAGCATCTTTATCCATTCAAAACGGGAGTAATTTTTCACACCAGCTCCAATCCCAGCGCTAATCTCCTTAGTTTACCCAGCCTGCTGTCAGGTCTGCACGCAGGCAGGGCAGGCAGGATGGCCCTGGCCCCAGACTCGGGGTCTTTCCTTCTTTATCCAGCTTTGTGGCGTGACGGATGGCAAGGGAGGTGACTGGGCTGTGGCAGGATGGGCAGGGGACTTTGCAACCCCTGGCCCAGCGCTCGGTGTGCACGAGGGACCCATTCGGGGGCTTCTCCCCCACCTCTGCCTGTGCCGCGCCGGTCACCCCCGGACGAAACAGCACGTCTGGGGAATTTCTGAGAGTTGCCAGTGGCTCAGTGTTTCCTCCTGCCTGGGGCTGCAGCTCCTCGCTGCGTGGCCGGAGCACAGGAAGCACCGGTTTGGGATGAAGCCTGTTCCCAGGCGTTTCAGGGAAGAGCTTCCAAACATCGGGGCCACGCACACACAGCACCAGTGGAGGTCCTGCACCCCAGGGCCACCTGCAGCCCCGTGGGTGGGCTCAGGGTGAGCACCCCCAGCCAAGGAGGGACGGAGCCAGGCAGGGTTTGCTGCAGAGCTGGTGGGTCCCGCAGGACCCAGCACACTGGGGGCAACGCTGCAGCCTGGGCAGCCGCACCTCTGGCTTCCACAGGAGCACGGGGATGTGGGGACAGGGTTCAGCTGCCACCCCCGCCCCCAGGGTCTGCTCCGCGTTTTGGCCCCTCTGCGGCTGTGCTGGCTCACTGGGGGCTGGGCAGCCCCACAGCCCGGAGGCTGAGCCGGGAGGGGGTGAGCAGTGGAATAGGTGACACATAATTTGCATGATTATTCAGCATGAATTTGCCTTTCTTACTGAACAAGGCATAGGCAGGGGTCACCGTTTCCGAAGGGCCGCGGTGCCACAGCCGGGCACGCAGAGCTGCCGGAGACAGGGCCGCAGCGGGTCAGCAGCTGGGCTGACACCCCGCAGCAACGGGGTCGCCTCTCATGTCACTCAGGCTGCTGCAGCGAGGGCGGTTTGCATTTTGAGAGGCTGGAGCATCACCTGCCTCCCCGACGTGCAGCCCAGCACAGAGCCTGCATTCTGCCCTCTGCCCAAACTCTCCAGGAAAGCGCCGGCCAGGCAGGACCGTGCAGGGCTCCCTCCCCGGCCAGCCTTGCCCCGCTCTCACCTCCGCCAGGCGCGGTGCGCGCCGCTCCACCAGCCAACGGCTCGGCCATGGGCTCCCAGAATTCCCATTCCCCAGGGAATTCAGGCAGGCGTTCCTCTCCGGGGCCATGCCACCACGGCCGCTCGGTCCTCACAGCCCTGCAGCGTGCCGCGGTGGAGGAACGAGTGCTTCGGGACGGGCAGAGCCACGGGCAGGGGGATGGCTTGCTGGGGTAAGGGCTGCTCAGAAGCAGGATCTTGCGAGTCTCGGTTTAACACTTGAGCTGAGATTTCCCAGCACTGTATTAGGCGTGGAGCCCTGCGGTAATTCCCTGGTGAATAAGGGAAAGCACAGCCCGAGGACTTGGTGATGTTTGCGGTCTGCCTGGCAGACCCAGGTCTTCTGACAGGAGCAGACAGACACCCCCAGGCGAAGGGCCCCCCTCGTCGTGCCCAGTCCGACCCTGCAGCCACCCGGCACGCTCTTCCTGCGAACGCCTGACCTTGAGGTCTCTGAGGAACAACAGGGAAAACCTCTGCCCCCCGGCACGGGCACGGGGCTCGGCTCTGCACAGAGGGACCCTTGTGCTCCGTGGCAGTGCCTGGCCCCGGCGGCTGCAGTGGTCACACTCCCAGCATGGGGACAAGGCTGCTGAGGGGGACGCACGCGGGGGGCTGCCCTGGGGGGTGCGATCCGCTGGAGCTCGGCTCTCTGAAGCCGTCCCCAGTAGCTGCAGCGCAGGGAGCGGTGGGCGCAGCCACCGACCCCCCGGCCCAGCACGCAGCTGCCGTCCAGTGCTCGCTGCGAGACGGCAGCAGTAAATCTGAGCTCGTTGCTGGAGACCCCAAGGAGAGCATCTGCAGCTTGTTTTCAGCATGAACTCCTGTAAAAAGGGCACCGTGCCTATAAATCCATCACGGGGAAGCTTCCTGGAAGCCCGGTTCAGCTTCTGTTCCTCTAATTCCTCATGCACAGAGTCCCCACCGCTGCCAGCGCGGAGGCAGGGCAAACTGAAAGGGCTTTACACATTGCATCTCTGCAGCTTGCCAGTCCGGGTCCCGCCTAGTGTCACCTTCTCAGTGCTCAGCAGTGGGGACAGGAGCTCCCACCCTTTGGGCACCAAACTCCTCTGCAATGGCTCTCCATGAGCTGGCCAAGGACCCCTGCCAGGGCCACCTTGTGAGCCAGGCTGTGCTCTTTAGCACCAAACGGTTAAAACAGGATTTAAAGCCTTCTTGGAAATCACGGCTCATCAGCAAAGAGAAGGGTAAGTGTTTTGAAGTCAAATATTGGCAGGTGAACATACCAGAGGATGTTTCCTACCCCTGCAGGTTAAGCCAAAAGGAATTAATCAATAAGAGTCTAATTTAAAAAGCTTTTATGCACCTGTGTGGCTCTTGCTCTCTCTATATATACACCACTTGCCTGCCCGGGCACTGCAGGTGCTCTTATAAGCTGCTGATCAGGGAAAGGCCCTGGGGAGAGCTTGTGACCACTTCATGGCTAGCTGCAGGTACTATGCTAAGCCATTCCCATCCCTGCAGTGAGTGCCTTCCCCTGCCCACCCAGGACTCCTGGGGATGCTGCAGGCTGAGGGCAGGGGTACGGGGGGGGGCTGAAGCTGTGTCTCGGGGTATGCAGGAGCAGGCGTGCATCTTCGGCCGCCCCTCCCAAGGGGTTAATCCTGCTCCTGAGTTTACATTCCTGTGTGATGGGAAATGTGATCCTGTGGCCCTGGACTGGTTAGTGCCTGCTCTGCCCGCAGGAAACCCAGTGATGGTAAGTCATAGCTGCAGCCGCTGTGGGAGCCCTCCCTGTCCCGCTGGGATCCAGGGGCAGCTGGGCCTCGTCCCTTGCTGCCTGAGGGATGCCAGGTCCCCCCGCAGGAGAGGCAGTGGGGTCAAAGGGACCCCTCTTGGGCTGGCTTGGGGCCTTCCTCCCCCTCGGCTGCGTGGGGCCATGTGCTGCAGCCCTGCCTGGCCAAAGGTGGTGGCTCTGGGCAGGTCTCCAAGGGCCTGGAGATGGGGATGGGGAGGATGGGCTGTTGCAGGGGATGTGGCTGCTCAGGGCAGGGTGAGCAAGGCAGGAAGGGTTTTGAAAGCAGGTGGTGAAAGAAATGAGCTGGAAAAAAACCTAAATATAATCACCAGGGGCTCCTACAAGCTTAATGCTCTTCAATGAGCAGGGACAGGGTGTTTCTCCTTGCTGGAGACACCTCTAGAAGAGTGCCTTTGACCCCAGCCATGACCCTCAGGTGTCTGTGGAGGCTTCCAGTGCTTGTGAACGCAAAGGAGCATTTCCAACCTGCAGGACGCAGCCAGGGAAGCCACAGGAGCAGCGGGAGCGTGTGACCCCGGAGGCGTGCGGTGTAGGGCAGCTTGACGGGGGCTTCGTCCCAGAGGCGCAGCTCTGGTAGGGGGGGACTGGCGAGCTCCAGTGGTGCCTGGGGAAGGTGCTCTGGGCAGGGCATGCATTGGCCTGATGGGAACCCTGGCTCTGCTTTGGGAATGATGCTCCTCCGTGGAGGGAGGGAGAAGTTTGGCTGTTTGCAGTAGCAGGGAAAGGGCAAGAGAAAAGCAGCGATCCCGGACGGGAAGGCGAGAGGAGCTGTTTGCAGTCTGGAGGGGGTTAGAGAGTTTAGGGTCTGTCTGTGGTTTGTTTTGCCTTCCTCCTCCTCCTGTTTCCAGCGTGTGGGAGGCATCTTCGTCCGGCCTCACCAGCAGCATCAGGCTCGTGTGGGTTTGGAAAAGCAAGCGGGCACAGCTCTCTGCCCTGGTCTATAAATACAGCGGCCTCTCCAGGGCTGTCTAGACAGGAAGCAGCCTGCGAACTGGGAGAAAACTCCCTGTGTTAAAGGGGACCGGCAGCCTGTGCTGGGAGCCCAGGGAAAATCAGCTACTGAAATATTCAGATGTGCCCAGAAAGCTGCTCTGAAATGGGCCTCGGACCCAGCTGCTGCCAGGCTGGGTGCCAGGCTGGATGTAGTGAGGTCCTGGCCCTGTATCAGCTGGGCAGGAGCTGCTGCGTGCAGCCCACGCCATGCCCTGCTGCCCTCTGTGTCTGACTCATCCTTCAGAGTGCAAAGACTCCCGAAATCTTCCTTCTTCCCTTGTCTGGGAATGGGGAGAGCCCTGCAGCAAGCACCTTGCTCCCAAATCTGGGGGGTCCGAGGCCCTGGATGAGGATGGGGAGGCAGAGTGGCTGAGCCCAACTGGTCCCACTGCCTCCTGTCCTTACGCTGATGCAAAGCAGCATGTGTGAGGGCAGCTCTAGGGAAGCAATCTGCTGGATCCCTCACTCATCACTCTGGGAAAAAACTCAAGGACCCAACTGCTTGGGTCCTTGCTGCCAGGCCCTGAACCTGTTAGAGTTTGCCTTGCATTGCTTTCATTTTATACCCTTGCAGGGGAAAGTCCTCATCCCAGTTGTTTTGTTCCTGGCTGTGGCTTTTTTTCACTATAAATATCCAAGCATTTCTTGAAAGAAAAAAAAAAAAACAACTCTAGGTAGTGGGAGAAAAATCATAGCCCATGGGTAATGACACATAATTACAGCCTTTCTCCTGATGAAAGGAGCTGCCATTGGGCTTCTAAATGACAGTGTGCAGAAAACACCATTATCAGATTATCCAAGTGGCAGAATCTTTGCAGCAACAAGGAGGCAAACTGTGTCCGTCCCCGGGGAGGAAGAGTGGCCAGCATCATCCTCAGCCCCAGCCCGTACGGGAGTGCGAGAGCCAGAGAGGCAAATCCCACAGCCGAATGGATCTCTGTGGCAGCCGAGGCTGTTTGCTGCCCCTGGAACTTGCACCGATCCTGCCAGCCTGGGGGACGTGTCCCCACATCCCCGGTTCCCAGCAAGGAGAGGGGCTGCAGCGGCCCTCGTGGGCTGGCACCTGGGCTGGGCTCTGCCGGTGCCGCTGCAGGGGTGCGATAAGGGACGGTGTCCCCATGGGCTGGAGGAGATCTGCCCAAGTGATTTGTCTTTTGCCCTTTGCCTGTATCACTGTAAATGCTGTAAATTACAGACATTTGTTATCTGGACCTTCTTCCTCCTGCTAAAGCAAGATAACAGCCAGAGGAGGTTGCTGTTATTACTCCGATTTACTTCAGCACCTTTATCTACCCCTGGAGATCTTTTGGGCCTGATCCAAAGACAGCAGGAGCCTTTTACAGGGTGGGGAGCCGAGGGGATGGGCAGTGCCCCATCCCTGCCCCAGCTCTTGAGATAGCGGCTGTCCTGGGCAGCCATCAGGATATCCTGATTTCATGTCACCAGGGCAGCTCAGCAGCCACCACCCATGGGAGAGCCTGGCCCTTTCCCCCTCGCAGGGAACGGATCTGGCGTTGAACCGCTCTGTCCCCAGGTCTCTGAGCCTGCCTGGGTGTGTGGGTGCTCCCCCGGAGCCTGGGCAGCCTCGGGATGCGTAGAGCATCAGCGCAGCTAATGGGATGTGCTGGTGTCCCCCGGGACAGCTTATTAAACATCACAGCCCTGCAAGAGAGCCCGGCTGGAACAGTGTGACATTCACACGCCAGCTCAGCTTCGGTGCGAGAGGGGCAATGTCAAACAAACGTAATTAATTTCCCTCTGCAAATCAATTGGGGGCCAGAAGTCAAGCCCGCCTGGTACAGGAGATACACTGCAGTGAATAATCATCCTCGTGGACGGGTGATCCATGCTGCGCTTACGAGGGCATGCTGTTCACCTCCGAGCAAATTAAAGAGCCTCCCCCATGGGCTGAAGGTGAGACGAGGCTGCAGGCCCTCCGTGATGGATTATCCGCCGCAGTGAGTTACTGCGGGGCTGAACCGCCTGCCAGAGCTGCCCAGGGCGCTTCCCTGGTGGCGAGCCCAGGCTGCATGAACCGAACCCAGCAGGTCTCTCTCAAGCAACATGTTTCTCAGGTGGATGTTTCAATCCTTCACCTGGCGGCTCTGGCAGAAGAGCAGCATGGGGAAGGCTGCAGCTTTGTGCTGGGAGCACCTGAGGGGACGCAGAGCACCGAGCATCCTTCACCCCTGCCTCTGCTCTCCCCCCAGCAGCCCTGGGGGAGCCCGGGGTGGAAGCGGGAGCCTGTCCTGGAGGGCCAGCAGTCTGAGGACGTGCCTAACTGCTGGCCTGGCTGCAAACACCGCCGTGCAACTGTCTGCCCCAATTGTTGTCTGCAGACAATAAAATATCATGTGATGTCTTAATGAGCTCCTTGGTATTTGACAATTGCAGGGTAGCAGAGCTCACTGCCCGGCGGGGCTGGACCCTGCCCCGCTCCCAGCGCTGGTTTCTCCGTGAGCAGTTGCTGTGAAGCAGCTCGGTGGGGGGGGGCAGGAGGAGCTGCCCTCCCCTGAGCAGGGGGGAAGCTCCATGGTAGATCCACCTGGCCAGGACCCTTGGCCCGGCTCTGCCCTGTGAGGGCATGCTGTGGGCAGGGTCAGAGAGCTCATATCAGCTCTGACTTAAATGAGATACTGCCCTAATGTCAGGGAAGTGATAAAAAAAACCAAAAGCTGGGCTCAGGCCCTCTGAAGGCAAGTAGGATGGCTTTGGTGTTTTGCTCTCCCTGGCTAAGCTTGTTTGATACGGCTCCTGCTTAATCTCCCAAATGCTGTGTCTGTGGGCAGACCGTGGTGTGACCCTTTGGGTGCCCTGAGCATCTCTGGCCCTGGGGCTGGTTCTCTCCTCAGCGAACGAGATGATGCTTGGGCAGTTTTGTAGGCAGGAGCTTCTGAAGGATGCATTTCCCTTCATCCCCATTAGAAAAGCAGCCAAGCAGCAGCAGTTGTGGGATGCTACAGTGCTGTTAAGATGCAACCAAGGAAGGAAAAGACCAGTTTGGTTCGATGTTGACAGAGAAACCTCCGATCAAGGACAGTGCTGGGGAGCCAGCCTGCAGCCCTGCGGCCAGGGCTTTACCCTGGCACAGCAGCATCCCAGAGCTGCTGCTCCCGGGCAGGTGTGGTGTGGGCTGGGACAGGGCTGCATGCAGCCGAGCGGTGCTGCCACGGCGCTGACCCGGCCTGGCTGGGCAGCTGAAGTCCAGCTGAGCGTCAGCAGCGCCTGTCGCTGTGGCCAGAGCCACTAATAATGCTTTATTGAGCTGGAGTGGAGAGGTGAGAGAGGTGAGAGGTGAGCAGTTCTATTGGGCTTCCCGTAAAAGGCAGTGCTTTGCTTCCAAATTGTGCTATGGAGCTGATGCTTTATCCCTGGTGTTGCTGATTCTTCATGTCACGTTTCCCTGGGGAAGCTGGTGCTTTGCAGGCTGGAGGGTGGGCTGCCTGCGGGGTCCTGCCAGCTGGTGGCAGGGTGGCCTGGTCGGCCACTGGCCCTCAGGAGGGGCTCGGCTTCTCTTTGAGGTGGCGTAGGCAGACCCCGTCCCTGCGGCCCCGCTGCCAACCAGCGAGCTGCTGGCCTTGGGGCAGCACGCTGAGTCGCTCGCTGTGACTCAGATGTTCCGGCTGACGGGAAGCAGTTTGCCAAGGTTGGACAACGCACCTGGAAATCTGTGCAGAGCGCTGAGCAAGCCCTGCTGCCCGGCCGGGAGGGGACTGGGGGAAAGCCTGCGGTCGAGTCCTGGGGATCAGGAAGGAGGGTGGCACAGGCACAGCCTGCCCTTGGCACTGGCTCCCATCTGGGGACAGATGTGGGTGTCCCGCCTGAACCCCGGGCCAGGCTGCATCCCGCAGCACACCCGTTAGCAGGAGTGCACGCTCGCGCACGCTCGGCGCTCACCGCGGTGGGGCTGGTGCCCGTCCCGCCGCTGCGTGCGCATCCCGTGGGGAGCCGTGCCCCCCACGCGTGTGCTCTGCCTTTCTCGCACAGGCTCGAAGCCACAAGCCAGCCAGCTGCCTGCAAGGAGCCCCGCACCCTGATGTGCTCCGGCCTTTTCAGGGAGAGACGGAGCTGACAAAGTCTTTGTCAGTCGGATCTGCCAGGGAAAGCTCTTTGTTCTTCAGCATTTGCTCTTGCCTCCCCCTCTTCAAACATAAAATAGATGCATCTGCTTTTGTTTTCTAAATGCAGAATTAGGGATTGAAAAGAGCCTCTTTGTAGTGGGGAGGAGGGGAGAGATCTTTAACTGGGAAGCAAGGTTAGGGGGGAGCAGCTCTATTGTGCTGTGACTCTCCTCCTCCAGCTCAGCACTTTCTGTGCCCCCTCTTCACACTCTGCTTCCCGCTAGAACCGCTCTGGAGACACAGAGAAACCCGCCTGGGTGGGCAAGGGAGGACGGGCTGCTCCCCCAGCCCCGCTCCAGGGGCTGTGCCGGTGCCCATCGGCATCGCCGCCACCAATCCCGTGCCCGACCGTGGGGATGGCGTGGATTCGCCCGTGGTGGGTTTTGCTGGGCGGCAGAGGAAGGCCACCCCTCGGCCTTGGGCTGGCGAGCGGAGGCAGGGGTGGGCAGCCTGACAGCGCTGCGTGGGCAGGCGTGGAGCCCGGGAGGTGTCTGTGCGCCTGTATGTGAGACCCTACGCGGGGGTGGTGCGTGTCGGGGTGTCCCCGCAGGCAGGGCAGGAGGGGGTGGGTGTCCCTGCACGTGGCCCCACGCTGTGGGAGGACGAAGGGCTTGCAGGGAGGCTGTGAAAGCTGCAGGCTCTGGGAGCAAAGTCCCAGGGAGCTGCTCCCAAGTGCCTTTGTTACTCCACAGCCAAGACAAAACCCAGCGAACCCCAGCCTCGCAAGCCTCTTTCTTTCTCTGGCTGTGTTTTGTGTGAGGGCAGCTCCGCAGTGTCCCCCCCTTTCCCAGCCACCCCCCGCCACTCCCCCGAGGAGGTGGATGACCCAGACACAGCCGCCAGCCTGGAGCAGGACCGCATGTGGAGGCAGAGTCCGGACCACAGCTGCACACTGGCCATGCCAAGGCCAGGAGCCCCTCGGCTGTGATGCAGACCTTCCCTGAGATGCAGAGGGGACATCTCCCCACGGGGTCTGTGCCAGCCTGCCGTGAGCCTTACCACCTCCTGTGTTTCAGCAGCAGCTGGTTCACTCTCCCAGGCAGAAAGAATTACTTCTTAATTGAGAACCTGCTGCTCCCACATCAGGAGCAATGCCCATCAGCAGGACAGGAAAACCCCCAAGCTTAGACCGGGGAACCACAGTGCTCTTTGGAGGAGGCAGTGGTGTGGGCAGAGAGCAGAGGAGCCGGGGCAGGACAGCCTGGTGCCTGTTTGGCTTCCTTGTCCTGGTCTGGACACAGCATTCCCTCGGGAGCGAGCTGCCCCGGCCCTGCTGCCCGTGGGGTTTGAGGTGGGATTTGCTAAACCAGCACAAAGCCCAAGATGGGTGCTCCGATTTCCACGGCAGAGCTGAGCACTGGGCAGTACCCAACAGCATGGTAAACCCCCCCGGCTGAGCTGAATCTCTGTGTTTGATGCTGCTCCCCACTGGCTGGTGCTCATGGGCTGTCCCAGGGATTTGCCTGACACACGGTAAGTTGTTCAGCTGTTGTGGTAACTGAGACCTACTTTAAGTTTTTCTTAATCCTGTTCTTGATTAACTGCGGCTAAACTGAAACAAGCCCAGGTTCATGTGAAACTAGCATCCGCATTGCCTCGAAATTGCGTCACCGATGAAAAGGCATGTGTGGAAAAGCCCAGCACATCACCCCCCGCCCGGGTCCAGGAGAAGAGCCATGGGCTGGCAGGGGCTGGTGTTGCCTGCTGCTGCCCATCCCTGCAAGTACAGGCAGACAGTGAGCTCCAGCTTGGTCCTTGGGGCCCTGTTGCTCCTCAGACTTGGCCATGGCCCTCAGCAGTCCCCCATTCCCTCTGGGGGAGCGTTCGTCTCCCTGTCCATCCTGGAGGACCTGCTCATGCTCTGCTTATGCCACCAGATGGTGACAGCTCATGGTCACTCCTGCGCTGAGCCCCAGTGCAATGCTGAGGCCAGGGATGCAGCCAAATCCTTGAGCTTCCCAGGAGCAGGGGATGGTTCTCCCCATTTTTCTGCCATTTGCAAACACCTTTATTTATAAAGGCCCAAGAACTTGTGTCCAGTTGATGCAGTCAAGCAGAAACTATCCCTACAGAACAGCAGCAGCAGAGGTATGAGCCTCTTCCCTTCCACCATGAGGGTGCAATCCCAGAAGGTCCATTTCAGAGCCAACGTTAATAAACCTGGGACTAAAGCTCGGTGGAAGGCACGGCGGCTCTGGAGAAGAGCAGGGTCAGGAGCTGGTGTGCAGCTGCCCCAGCTCATGTGCGTGCCCAGCCAGAGCCCCAGCAGCCTTGCTAGCAGGGCGACTACAGCACAAAGCAGCCTGACCCCGACTGTTAGGCGATGAGGAAAGCCGGGCTGTGGGTGAGCAGCTGCCCAGGCTGCCCCAAAGGTGCGTGGGGTGAGTTGTGCTTGTGGGGTCTGGGGTTGGCTCTGCTGTCATCGAAACTCTCCCCATGTTCAGCTTGCTGGGTGTCCCACCAGGTGTGTTGTCTTGCCCCCCTTCCCCCTGACCACACATCTGTCATCCTGGAAAGAAAATATTCAGTGGGTCTTGGCATGGCAAGCAGAACAGTTGCCTGAAACAGCAAGAGGCTGCTCCTGAAGATGGATGCCCAGCATTTGTTTCAAATATAGCTCTGGTGATTGACAGGGCTAATTCAGCCTGTCCTCTTCTCTCTTATAACTTAATCACTTACACATTGCCTCACGCAGGTCTTTCCCTGCCAGCCAGGGATGTCTTCATTTTGGGATACCTTGACTTGGAGTCTGGCTCAGGGCTGCTCCATATTTGTGCCTCCTGCACAGGGGCTGCACCGCCCCATGCCATCTGTGTGACCCTGAGCCAGCCCTGCTTTGGGGGAGCTCGTCTGAGCTGCACAAACCGGGGCTCTGCAGAGTGGGTTCCCCCCTGGGAGGGCGTAGAAGGCAGCCTGGGTTCGCTGGCCTGGCAATATCCCACCTTGCCCTCCAGCTCGAGGACCCAGCGTGGTCCTGGCTGACACTGAGCAGAAGGCACGCGTGCTGCTGTGCACGTTGAGAGTTTTTTGGGGTCCTCTGTGTTACAGCTGCTGTGTTCCTGCTCCAAACCTCCGTGAAAGGCTGGCCGATGTACACAGCTGGGAAGCAACAGGGACTGCAGCAGCGGTGTTTTGTGGATGGCTCCTGGGAAGGATTTGGGTCTGGCAACCCTTTAAAAATCTGCTCACAGAAAGCTGGTGCCCCGGGGCCTCCCTTTGCAGAAGGGTTAGGCTGGGGGCTCCGGGCGGCTGCCTGCGTGCTGCCGCCTCGGGGCTGGGTGCCGGGCAGGGAGGGCAGCGGGGTGCAGGCGACCCCTTCACCCCTGCCTGCGCCACAGGTCTCGCTGGTTCCCTGGTGCGATGGAGAACACCAGGGTGGGAGTGTGGAAGCACCAGGGTGGGAGCGTGGAAGCACCAGGGTGGGAGTGTGGAAGCACCAGGGTGGGAGTGTGGAGGCGAGCATCCCGCCGCGGCCTGGGCCAGCAACCGCCTGCAAAACCCAGCGGGGACCCCCGGGACCCCACTGAGGGGGGGGGGCTGCCGAGAGGGGGTGGGGTGGCGGTGACTACAAGCCCCATCAGGCCGCGGAGGAGGAGGGGGGTGGGAGGAAGGCAGGCGGGGGAGGAGCCGGGGGGAGGCGGCGGGGCGGTGCGGGAGCGGCTCAGTCCGGCGGCGGCGGGCGCACGGCGGGGACGCGGGGCAGCGGCAGCGGCGGCTCGTCGGGGCGGCCGCGGCTCCGGGAGCGCCTCCCGCCGCCACCTCGGGGCCGGCCCCGCCATGGGGCGGCCGCTCTGAGCGCGGCGGCGGCGGGGCTGCGCCTCTCGCCCCGGCCGGGGCTCCCCTCCATTGTTCCCGGGAGCGGCGGGTACCGCGGGGCTCCGGTGAGTACCGGCGCCGTGCTGCGGGGCCGCGGGGCATGGCTTTGTGCTCCGCTGGCGGCGGGGACCCGCGGGTCGGGGGGCGGCCCCGGTTCGGGATCGGGCTCCCGCCGCCACCGGACCCCGCGGGGCGCCCTCCCGAGCGGGGGGGGGGGGGGCGCCTCCAATTTGCGGGAGCTGGGGGTGGGGGTCGGGGTGCTGGAGGTTTGCGGACACCGCGGCGGGGGAGGGGGGGCGGAACTCCGGTTTGCGGGAGCTGGTGATTTGCGGACACCGGCGCGGTCCGGTGTCGGGGGCCCTGGTTTGCAGCCCCCGGGGGCTGCGGGGGCCCCTCTTCGCAGCCGCTTCGCGGTCGGAGCCCCGCGGCGGGTCCGAGCCCGTCCTTCGGGCCGAGCCGGGGCTGGAAACCCGCCAGCCCCGGGGCGGGCTGGGGCCCGGGACCCCCCTCCCCGGCCGCGGGGGAGCCCGGCGGGGGGCTTGGGGGGTGTTTTTCGAGTCGCTGCCCGGTCCCTGTTCCCGAAAAGTTGCCAAGCGGGAGCCTCGCGGCTTCCAGAAAAAGATGGAAAAGGAGTTGGGTTTGGTTTTGTTTAAGATTTCGGATCCTGGGGCGTTGCGGCGGTCAGCGAGGACGGAGGCGCTCCGAATACCGCGGTCCTAGAGTTTACGCTTCCCTTTGTGTTTGCAGGCTGCCCGCCGGGAGGTGGGGGACTCGGGGAGCCTCCTTTATCCAAACTCTTTGCAGGTCCCTGGGAATCGCTCTCGCCCGTCCGCGGCGGCCGGCTGCGCGTGCGGTGCGCGCCTGCCCGCCCGGCCGATGCGCGCAGCCCTCGGCACCGGCGTGCCTTTCGGGTGGCGTTTTGGGTCGCGGCGTCTGTGGTTTCTTTGCTGTCGGGGCCACGAGCCGCACCCGCAGCCAGCTGGCCTTGTGCGAGGATGGAGCGGAGCACGGCCGCGTTCAGGTTACGCCGAGGAGCACCGGAGCCGCCTCGCGATTCCCTTCTCTGCCCGGATTGTTGAGTTACTGCCCCGTGTCTTGCGTGTCACGGCTGGCTGGTGCAGCTTCCTTCCCGTCAATGTTTAAACCTTAACAGTACGGTTCGCCCAACTGCTTGCATTAATAAAACAGACGGGCTCGGAGGCTGCTGCTCTGCCAGGGTCCCAGCCAGAGCGAAACTGGGATTTGTGTTGAGGGGGAGGCAGTGGTTTGCGCTGGCTGGGGGTCCCTGGGTGCTGACCAGCTGGATGCGAGCGTGTGTGCAGAGAGGAGGGTGCGGGGGGCACGGGGGGCAGCCACCCTGCCCAGCCCTGGGGATGCTGCAGGAGTGCGGCCCCCGCAGACCGCTCTGGCTAGCAGCCATTTTCCCCACACAGGAGCACTTCCTCCCTTAATCTCTGTGGTGGCTGGCATGCACTGTTGCCTCTTCGTTGTGTTGCTCAGAGAGGATTAAAATAAACAGTCCCTGCCTTGGTGGGGCGAAGGCAGGAGCAGCGGCCGTTGCAAAAGCACCCCGCGTGTGCGTCCGCCGGCTCCAGGCTTTGCTGCGCGTGATGTGCCCGCCTTGGGAGCACTCTCCGCCCCAGCCGTGCTGGGAAGGAGCCCGGGTTGCTTTCAGGTGTGAACTGGAGATCCCTGTTTATTTATCTACCTAAAATCGTAAACTGAACTAGGAGCTGTGTTGCCTCCAGCCCCAGCTGGTTTCCCCCTGATGCTCTGGCCCCACAAGCCCTGGCTGCTCGAAGGGGCCACTCGACTGGGGCTGGGTCACAGATGCTTGTCCCATCCCAGCAATTCAGTTTTCCTCCCCCGTTGGGGACCTTCTGCTTCTGGGCGCGAAGGCAAACGTGAACAGTTGGGGATGCGTGTGCTGGAGAAGTGTACGTCCTTCCCCTCCCAGCAGCCTTCCTGCGGGAGCTGAATGTAGCAAAATCCCCATCCAGCCCCAGTAATGGGCCTCTGCCTCTTGCAGGGAATGGCAGGCTGTGGTTGTATCCCAGCGTCCCTGTCCTGGACCAGTCGGTGGTACCAGCCCAGTGGAGATTTCCGGGTACCAACGGGTGCTCTGTAGATCTGAAAATCAAGCCCTTGGGTAGGGATCCCTGAATTTGAGGATGCTTCTAAAACTGAACTGGTTTTACACAGATCTGTGGATGAGGCTGGACCTTTCCCCATCCCTGCTGCCCTGCACACCAGGCTCCCCCGCTGCTGGCTGCCCACAGTGTGCAGTGAACTCGGTGCTAGAGATACCCCTGGTAGCTGCAAGGCCTCGTGGCAGCTGCGGCACATATGGCTGGGAAGGGTTAATGCAGTATGTGTGCAGCACAGTTGGATATTTATTTTTCCAAGCATGTGTCTGCTTTAGGCATTATAGTTTTTCCCTATCGTTACATTTGCAGTTGTGTTTGCTTTTTATTTCAGCAAATACTTGGTTCCTGACCTGAGCCGGAGGCTGAGGCAAGGAGCACTGGGCAAGGGGAAGGCTCTTCTCTGTGTCGCCCACGAATTTTGCCTTTGGCATGCCCTTCTTCCCCAAGGGCACCTGGAGGGCTGCTTGTGTTGAGCCTCAGAGAAAAATTGAGGCTCCTTTCTGTATTGTGGAGCTGGAGTGCATCTGTGCCAGGCAAGGTCTCCCACCGGCAGTCACCGCCTCTCCACCCCAAGGGACGTGTGGCCCCTCGCTGGGTGCAGGCCCCCACCCCGGGCTCCTGAAGCCTTGCAGACCTGGGAGCCGAGCTCAGACTCTTCTCCCTGTTGAATTTGGCCTTGCCCAGTTGTTTTTCTGCCTGCTGCATTACACACTGGTTGCTGGCGCCGAGGCACCCTGGCGCGCGCCTGCCTTGGGGACGCTCTGACATGGTGGATGCTGCACGGGCCAGCTCTGCTCCAACGGGGAGGCGGCGGCTGCGTGCGCGGGGGCCAAGCTGCCCCGCTCCAGAGCCGCTCCGGCCGACCGGCAGCAGCTACCCCGCCGTTACATGCGAGCACATGGAGCCTGCTCCTGGGGGATCAGATCAGGGGCTCCCCCGCGGGACGGCACAGCATCGCGGGAAACCCCAGGCTGAGCCGGGGCTCCGACCCCCGGGTGCCTCAGCCAGGCACCCTGCTCCAGCACCAGCTCCTACTTTGGGCATTTTGGATGTGTTCCTGGGGATGAGCTGTGGGACGGGAAGGGGCTTCCCCTGCTACACTCAGCTCACAAACGTTTGGCACAGGCTGCTGAGCGTGGAAGGTCCCGTCTTGTGCCGTGTCCCTGGGACAGCTCAGCCTGGTGACTCACGGGCCTGGGAGAGACGAGAGGTGAAAGTGCAGCCCTCGGGGTGCCCGAGGACAACAGGAGACAGGTTGCACGAGGCTGCTTCTCGTGAATGCACAGGCGTGCAAAGGCTGCATGACAACATCTTCCCCGACGCGCGGGTGTGCAGGGAGTGTGTGCCCCTGGGAGGGTGCACAGGTGGGCACAGGGGGCCGTCACCGCTCCGAAATAGCTCCGTGGGTGTAATGGCCAGCTGTAATTGCAGTCTTGGAGGCAGGTCTCTGAGGGGCAGTTAGCCCTGGCTCTTCTCTTACTGCTTCCATTTTTAGTTGTTTAAATCCACCCCTGGGCAGTAAATTGCAGTGTGCCGGGGCTGCGGGGAGTGGGGACGGTGCCCGGCGGGAGCTGGAGACCCACCCTGCTCAAGCTGCCATCCTCCCGAGCAAACGGTTTCCTGTTGGGATTTTTATAAAAGCAGTATAAGCACAGAGAAGAGCCATGCTGTTGTTTGTACAGGTAGGATCACTCTCCCCACTCCTTGCCAACCCCCGGGGGGTCAGGGGCAGGCACCGAGGGGCTCCCCGGGCTCCCTTTTGCCTTGGGAAGGAGGGCAGGGTCCACGCTGCCCCTTCCCTTCAGCATCCACCCCTCTCTGGACACCAGGATTTCCATGGGTGCTGCTCAGCCTGTCCGGGGGGAGCAGGCAGGGTGCTCGGTTTGACTCCCGTGTGCAGGATGCGTCCCTGCCCTGCACCTGTCTGCCTTCTAGCAAAGCCATAGCTGCTGCCACCTCCCTTTCCGCCCCGGGGAGCTGAGCATCGGTGGGTCGTGCGCTCCCTCTGGACCTTGGGATGTGTCCCTCCCTCCTCTCCCTCCCAGTGACTCTCCCAGATGCAGGGCAGCTCCTTGCTGCCGAGTGATCCCTACGCCATGGAAATATGCTGCTGTTGAGCCCCTGAATCAGCTGGAAGGCGCCTGCTCCGAGGTGTATCTGGAGAAGGGCTTTGCTCTGCGCCGAGCCAGCACTGACTCATTTTTCAGGAACTGCTGCTTCTGGAGGCGCTGTGCTCCCCTCCATCCCTCCCTCCCTCCCTCCATCCCTCCCTCCATCCCTCCCCTCGGCGAGGGGCCGGCTTGGGAGGCCCACGCAGACACTCCGCATTAGGGCATGTTCCGGGGAGCATGTGCTGTCGATAAACAAAACCACTTAGAGACAGAAAATAATTTCCAGAAATACCAGAGACTTTTTTTTTTTTTCCATGAAGAATTCCACCTCCCCCTTCCAAACCCTGATAAATTGTTAACATTCAATAACTATTTTAATGTGTGCTGCCCGGCGCCTGGGAGCGCTGGCGCTTGGAGATAACGCCGGTGTTTGCCGCTTTTCCCTGCCTGACTGCTTGTGTCAATATTTTGGGTCCCAAATGTCCCTGTGCCGGTCGGAGCCAGAGCACTTGGGGCAGGGAGGAGGCAGGTGGAGCCCCCACACCTGCACCCCGGCTCGGTTTCCTCGGGCTGCAGAGGCTGTTCAGCGGCTCTGAGCTCCCCGGGCAGCACCCGGTGTTAAAGGGGAGCCCTTTGGGGCTGGCACTGGCGGCTGCTCAGCCCATCCCCGGGAAAAAGCCGGCATTTTGGGCAAGAGGAACGGAGGGTCTCGCTCCCTCGCTGGAACGGGAGAGGCGGTGGCCGGGTGGCCGGAGCTCTGACGGACCGAGTGCGTGGGGAGGATGAGTAGCGGCTTATTACTCACTACAATTATTACTCACCGCTTTTAACGGCGCGTACTTAGACAAATGCCTTATGGCAAAGTTCATGCTTGTTCACGCGGCTCGGCGCCGGGCTTTGGGGAGCACGAGTCGGTCGGGAGAGAAACGGGGTGAGCTCAGGATACTCGGCAAGGGCTACGGGGCATGGAGGTACGGCTGCATCCCGGGAGGTGCTCTGGCCTTCGGCTGCCGGAGCCTGGAGGAGGGTTTTGGGGATGGTATCATCCTGTCCGCACCCTGGTCCTCGCACCTCTCCCGGAGCATCTGCTGCCAGCAGCACCCTGGCCGGGCCAGCACGGCCGTGCTCGGGTTGTGCAATTAACTGGGCAGGGATCTCAACGGCAAGCTCTTCGGCCAAGCCCAGGGGGACAATTATCGATGGCCAGCGTCAGGACCTCCATCCCAGGCTTCTGCAGAGTCGCAGATGTGTCGCGGGGGTGGAGCACAGGGGCTCGCTCGCATCCACATTGCTGGAAACAGTTGGCCAGGGGTGGCTGGGCTTGGGCTTGAGCTTTGGCTCCGGCATCCCCCCCCCCCCGCACGTGTTTTGGCAGAGCTCCACACTCCTAGTGCGGCGGGAAGGAGGGGCGGCCAGAGGGAAGGAGGGATGAAGGCCATAGAGGGCACATCCCCGGGGCACCCTGAGCCGGGATCGGGCTCCGCTGGGTCTCCCTGTGCCAGAACCCAGCTCTGGTACCTCCCCTCACAGAACAGCCCCCTGGCAGGGGAAGGGGACAGGGACCCCAGGGACGGGCGGGCTGGAAGGCCCAGCGTGAGAGCTGGCAGGGATGAGAGCAAATTGCAGCGTTGGCCGTGGAAGCCGGGGGATTTCTCCCCAAATGGCCGCTCCGAAAACAGCTGTTGGTGGAAAGAGATCTGCTGCGCGAGGGAGCGGGGTGAGGCGCCAGCTAACCCCTTCAGCTCCAGGAAGGTGTTTCCATAGGGGGTGGCTGCGTGCACGCCCTATAGATCCTATAGGGGATGGCAGGGGCTGGGGTTTGCAGCAGGATCTGCTTCGCTGGGGGTGCACGGTGACACAGACAACATCAGATTTTGGTCTGGATATGTGGGGCTTGCCACGGCGAAGCCTTGGGCCAGAGCAGCAGAGCAAGATGCTGCTGGTCCTGGAGCACCCGGGGGTCCTGGGCTGCGCCCCAGCACTGCCTGGGGTGTTTGGGGCCAAAGATGTGGAAACAAGGGAGAGAGGCAGGAGGGCGTTTGCCTGCGGGTGTGCTCACACAGGGGAGAAGTGGCCTTTTAAGCCCAATAGAAACATTTCTCCTGTCCCACAGACCTTGTCAAGATTTTGAGATTATTTTTCATATGAGTAAAGTTAAAGAAAACGGAGCCATTTCTAAGAGCTGCCGCACTGTGATGGCCTGCCTTGGGCCGAGGGGGGTTTTGTTTCAAAACTTTTGCAGCATTTTGATCTGTTTGGAGCTTCCTCTTAGCACAAACTAAGCACAGGAAGAGGAGAGCAGAAATCTCACTTTCTTTAACTGGCATGTGAAAATTTCTCCCACCGTTCTGGGAAATTTTGATGCATTTGATTCTGCTTCGCCAGTGGTTTTACTCTCGACACATCAGCGCTTTTATACAGGAAAACATAACCCTGCCAGTCAGCGCTGGGTCGCTTCGGGCTGCGGAGGGGTCTGCGGGGACCTGCCACCGCGGGTCCGGGGACACCTCGCTGTCCGGGCTGGATGCTCGAGGAGCATCGCCTGCGACGGTGAGCACGGCCCACCTGCGGGCACAGAGGGGGCTGGACGGTGGGATGTGGGGGTGCCTCTCGCCTTGCCCTGACTCTGCTTTCCTCGTTCGCAGCTCGGAGGGGCTGACAGCCCGGCGGAGACCCCCCCCGCGCCCGCCCGGGGCCAGCCCGGGGTCCCCATGGAGTGGGAGTTGCGGAGCCCAGTCGCCGAGCAGTAGCCGCAGCAGTGGGATGTTTACCTGGCGGTGCCTCATCCTTTGGGCTGTGCTGGTCACAGCCACGCTCTCCGCTGCCAGGCCGGCCCCCACCCTGCCCGACCAAGGTAAGAGGAGCAAACCTCCGCGGCCGCGCCGGGGAGTGCCCACCTCCCGCCTCCTTTGCGTTTCTCTTCTGGCGATAAGACAACTGGTGTCCCTTGCAGAAGAGGCAGAGGCTGGCACGAGGTCCAGCCGTGGGGGCTGCAGCGGGGTCACGGGCACATCCCCCCGCAGCAGCAGGGTGCTGTGCGGCCGCCCGGCTGCCCGGGAGCTGCTGACTGGTGCCAGTGGGGACGTGGCACATGTTGTCTGCTGAGAGCAATTCGCGTGGGCACAAAAAGTGCGTGCATGGTTCTAGCATTGCCAGTGGATGTTTTAAACCTGGAGGGAAATTGTGGCAAAACCCGATGTTGTTGGTTTGGAGAAGGATACAAAGCCCTGGGGGCTGTGTCCCTGGTAGGATGGTCATGGTGTGTCAAGGCACTTGCTTCCCTGCGACGGTCTGTAGCCCGAGACGTGTGTGAAGCCTTCTCCCACCCCTACTTGGCGCTGGGGTCATCCTGGGCTCAGCAGGTGGGGACAAAGATTTGGGTGCAGGGTACTAGTGCAGGCTTTGCCAGCTGGCAACGCGAGATGAACGCAGCCCACGGAGACCCCCGGGATGCTCCAGCGTTGCCCCTGGCTGGGGAATGCCCACAGGGCTGGGTTCAAAGCCAGGCCTGGCTCAAGGTGGTTCCTGCAGCCCTGATCTCTGCACCACTGCAAGGCATCGCTGGGGCTGGAGAGCCCCAGACGAGGGCATCCCCCTCGCTTTTCATCACTGCTTTCCCCTAAAAGCCTCCCAAGGGCTTGTGGCCCATGATGGGCAGGCTGGGGGTTTGCTCCTGCTGCAGCCCTGTAAGCTCCGGAGCCCGGTGGCACCCCAAGATGCAGTGGATGGGCTGAGTGGGGTCACCTGGCCCTGGAGACAGCTGGCCCCGACAGAAAGCACCGCTCTAGCATTTCAAAGCCTTGGCCTTCCCCTCGGTGAGGCAGAGAATAAACAGACCCGGCAGCACTGCGCAGGACTTCTGACTTACTGCCTTTTGGTTTTAATTACTCAAGAATGTCTGGTCTGTGGGGTACTGCTTTTCTTTTTAAGGCTCACTCCCCCTTCCTCTTCCTCCCTCCAAAGCCCCGAGAGGCTGATTGCTGGTGCTGCCGGCGCGGTCCCGGTCCCCAAGGCCAAGCTCCCTTTGTGGCTCAGGGCTTGGGACAGGGCGGGAGCTGGCACCGGCGAGAAAACCGCGCTGCGGCGGGGGTCCCCGCGCCGGCCTCGGTGGGGGACGACTGGGTGATCCCTGCTGGAAGCACGGCATGATGCTGCGGCCGGTGGGCTGGGGTCGGTGCCTCTGGTCTGAGCAGCAGGTACCCTGGTCACAGATACATCCCATGAGATAGCTTGGAGCAGTGCGTGGTCCCTGGGGAGCTGCGGGCGCCAGAGAGGAGCCTGGGCAGAGCATCACTCCTGGGATGATCTCCGAGAGTTTTCCATTGGCATGCTCGCTCTCCGCTTCTGTAAATAACGCGGTTGACAGTGGTAAACATGTTTTTCTCGGGAGATTGCTCTTCCTGGAAGAGGTTTCCTGGCTGGGTTTGGGGTAAGGATGGCTCTTGTGCCACCGGCAGAGCAGCACTGGCAGCCCTGGCCCCGACTATCGCGCTGGGAAAGCTGTCAGGGTGTTCAGGGTGAGGGCTGATTGGAGCAGAGGTGGGTTTTGGGGTGCTTAAGGAGCCCTGTGCCCCCTGGAGGGTTTGGGGAGCAGCAGCAGGCGGTGGAGGAGGAGAGGTTGGAGAGGAGGGAGCTGGTTCCTCGCCAGCCTCATGCCAGGGCTAACAATAACCTCTGGAAATGTTTCCCGACACGGTTCTCACCAGGGCGGCCCAATTAGTGCCACAGCGGGAGCCCGGCTGGGGCAGAGCCGTCCCTTGGCTCCGGGGCCGGCTGCTGGGAACAAAATGTTCCCGGCAGGACATGTGGGATGGGAAGAGCCAGTCCTGGGCCAGGACCCGCAGCTGGGGCCGTGCCACCGGCACCTTGCGGGTCACCTGCCAGGGCAGGCTCTGGATCTGGCCCCGGGGGAGCTTGGTGTGCGTGGGGGCTCAGCTCCTGCGCCGTGGGGCGTCACGTCCCCGGACAAAATGGCTCGCTGCCTTCCCCCTCGCATCGCCCCCGGCTCACGAGCATCGCCCGCGCCGGCCGGGGGGCAGCGGCGGCTGCGCTCAGGTCCCCTCCGTGACGGAGGCAGCAGCTTTCCCGGACTTTGTTCTGGATGTTTATGGGGTTTCAGTTTACTCCCAGTTCTGAGGCAGCTAAGCTCCCTTCTCAGGGAGCGAGTAATCCCCCACGCCCGGCCAGCGGCCCCTGCCTTGCTGCAGAGGAGGATTTTCAATCACTGGCCCGCCTCTCCTCGTGGCGTGGGGAGGGGGCTTGGGAACTCTGCCTTTGTCAGGGGCTCGCTCCTGTTACTCAAAAATCTGCAGCAAATAAAATATTAATGGGCACTTACTGCATTTTATAGTTACCTAAATTTGGAGGTGGTAAAAAAACCTCTAGTTAAGGGGAAAAGCCAAGAAATTTCCATGCACAACCTCCATCGCTCTCCCTCACAAAGCCACTCTTTGTCTTCAGGTTAAATAGAAACCTGCAGAAAATTGCCGAGGGGATTTTTTCCCCTCTTTCCTTGTCTGCTATTGTCCTCGCTGCTGTTCAGGCATTTCCACGGCTCCGGGTCTGCCTCATCCCCGCCTGGGGGGTGCTGGGGGCGCGAAGCAGCTGAGCAGGTTTTCATGGGGAGCCAGGCACCGCCGTGTCCTGGGGAGGGGAGTCGTGCCTTGGGCAGCTCGTTTTGGGGCACGCTGAGCCCCAGTGGCTGCCCCAGTGCAACAGGTACTTTCCTGGGGGGTGCATCTGTCCTCTGGAGCAGGGTGGGGTTGGTAGAGGAGCCCGGGGCTGCAGCCCCCCACTGGAGGCTCGGGGCCCCTGTTGGGGTGGGGGGCAGAGGGCTGCCCCATTTCCCAGTGCCGCCGTCCGCCCAGCTGGCTGCAGGCTTAACCTCCCCCCGGCCCCATCTGCGGGGCCAGCGGGGGCCCCGGCTCCCGGGGAGCAGGGCTTTGTTGTGCCCGGCTCATCCAGGGGGTCTTGCTCTGGACCCAACAGGAGCCAAAGGTCCAGGGCTGGAAGCGTGCTCAGCCCAGGCAGCTCTGGGGACCTCTGCGAGCATGGGGCTGTGCTGCTGCCTCCTCCTCCTCCTCTCTCCAAAACTCAGTGTTGGCAGGAACATTAACCCGGGGGCTGTATTCGGCGCCCCCCGCCCCCGGCAGCAAAGACGTGTGGGGCTATTCGGCACAGCTCCAGCCTGGGACGTGCAGGCACCAGCCACGGCATCCCCGAAGGTGGCACAGCGAGGCTCCTTGGCTCGTTCCCGCTGATCCCCGGGTGGACTGCTGGCCCTCAGCTTTGTCCTCCCCTCCCCATTTCCCTGCTGTTTTGTGTCCCCCCTCCTCATTTTTGCAGCTTTCGGTGTCTCCCCCCTCCTTGCCCCAGGAGACCAGGTTTGGAGCAGCCGACTCCTCGCTGGCGCCCTACGAGCAGCTTAGAGACCCCGTGCCAAGCCGTGAAGCCTGCTGCACTTTTGCTATTGATGGCAGCAGCCCAGGATTGTTCCCGGAGCTTGGGGCGGGGGGCCCAGCAGCCCCCACCTCCGAGCCTTCCTCTCCCCCAGACCCCAATTGCTGCAGCCGTTCTGTCCCCAGCTCCCCCAGGCATCGCCGTGTCCTCTGGGGCATCACGCTGCTGGCCTTCCCCTCCCAGCCTGTCGAGCAGGCATTGTTCCCCGCCTCCCGCCTTTCCACTCGGATGCTGTCGCTCCAGCCCTTAATTGAGGAGGAAAAAAGGATATATGAGTCTTTGGGAAAAGCAGCAGCGCTCTGCCAGAGCCTGGGCTGCAGAGCTGCCCCACGGTGAGCAGAGCCACGTGAGGGGGGTGCAAGGGGGTGTCCATGTGTCTGGGGGCTGGCTGGCTGTTGAGCCCCCTGCCACGTGCAACAGCCCGGGGCTGCTCAGGAGAGATGTGGGGAGAGGAACGCAACCTCTGCCTGCACCGGCAGCGAGCCAGGGCCCAGGCAGAGCCAGCGGTTATTGCAAAAAGCCATAGGCATGTGTGCGGATTGGGGTGTTTGTGCCCCGCGGGGTGGGCAGCACCCCCAGCCGTCCCACGCCTGGGGGGAGCCGATGGGTGAGTGTCTGTGCCCCGAGCTGCTGCCCCCGAGGGCTCCTCTCTGCTGCAGAGCTCCGAGCGTGGCCGGGGGTGTCCCAGGGGAAAAGGGGTGGATTTATTCTGACAGCTTTGCAAACTACCAACACGCCTGTTAATTAAGTGCTGCTTCATTTGACGTGCAGGCTAGGAAGAGCAGGAGTGCCCAGAGCAGTACATAAATCCCCCTCTCCCTGCTGGAGGAAGCATCCGGGGACAGGAGCGTGGGGAGAAGCCCACTGCCTCCCAGGCTGGCTCGGTCGGGAAGAGCTGGTGTTGCCCTGAGCCCCCCAAGGAAGAGCCATGGGTGCCTTGAGACTCTGATTCTTGCCTGCTGGCATCTCCCCGCTGCAGCCTTTCCCCGGGGAGGGGGAGGCAGGGATGTGCCTCGCCACGGGAGCAGCCGGGGTGCAGGGATGCTGCTGGGAGTGTCCCCCCCAACACAGCTCGGGATGGGGAGGGGGGCAGCAGGGCCAGGAGCTTTTTAAATAAGAAAGAAGCCAATCCCCACGTCCCGGTAAGCGCTTCCTGTTGGGATTAGCGGGGCTGCTGGGCATGTGTGTGCTTTTTCTTCAGGAAATACCTTCGGAAAGCCCCGCTGGGGTCTCCAGGGCAACCGGCGGCCGCGGCCCCGCGCCCCCCGCCCGCATTGTCCCCGCGCCGCTTTGTCGGCCGCTTTATTGCCATTGCCATCGCCATCGCCATCGCAGCCCGCGGCGGGAGCGCCGGGCTCCTGCGCCGTGTGTGCGCACAGGCCTGGGGAGGCACGGGCTGCGCGGGGAATGGCGGGGGTGAAGGTTGATCCGTGCTGCTCCTCTCCCCAGGGCCGCTGCCCTGTGTCCCTGTCCCCCGCCGTCCCCGTCGGGGGCCAGCCTCGGGGGAGCCGGTGACAGTTATATGCACTTGGTGACACTGTCCATCTGGCCGGCGCTCACCATGCTCAGCTCCGCTTTCAGTTCCATTTCAAAGCTGGAATAAAGTAATAAAACCACCGCGGGCTGCTCTGGCTGTTGGAGCGTGCATCTACTTTTCGGGCTCGTTTGAAAGCGGAGGCGCGATCTGCCGGGGCTGGAGCTGCCCCTCGCCTCGCCCGGGTCCCCGGGGCTCCCCACGGGCTGTAAGCACTCCTGTCTTTGCTGCACCGGGACGGGATGGGGATCTGCCCTGCGGGATCCCGACTGGGAAGCTGGTGTACCTCCCCAACCTGAAGAGTTAAGTTAAAAAGGGAACAGCAGATAGTTTAGATGTGCCAGATCTAACGTGTGTTTTGCTGCTTTCTCCAGGCTGGCGAGCAGCGGGCGCTGCTGGTATTCCGTTTGCTCTGCTCCTCGGCAGTGCCCAGTTTTGCTCAAAAGGAGCCAAAAGCACCGCTGCAGCTGTGCAGCTCCCGGCCGGTGCTGCTGCAGCCTGGCTTTGCTGCAGCCAGGCTGGGGAGAGGAATCCCACCTGGCCAGGGCTTGCCTAGTGCCGACCAACCTTTGTGCGATGCTGGGAGCATCCAGAGCCTCGCCGTGCAGCGTGAGGGCAGGCAACAGCCCAGGGAGGAGAGCCAAGCGTTTGTCCGGCTGATTAAACTTTTGCTAACGTGGCCTGCTTGGGGCTTGCTTGGTGCCCCGATGGGAGCAGCCGTCCGGGCTGGCGGCTCTGCAAAGGGGCTGCACCTGGTGCTTTGGTTTAGGTTACAGAAAAGCAGAACCTATGAAAGAGATGTTTCAGGCTGATGGAGTGCAGCGGTCAAACGGGCTCACCCTGATTAACATACGTGGAGGGCACGTCGTTACACGGCTCACGCTGCTGGCTGCTCGCAGGCCGGGGGCAGCGCGGGACCACGTTGCTCCTGGCGCACCCACTGCGATGCCTGGTTTTGCAGAGAGGCTGCATTTCCAAGGAGATTCCTGTGCATCAGCTGCCGCGGTGCCAGCAGGGCCGTCGCGGCGGCCGCGGTGCTGTCTGCCTGCCAGGGCCGCCCCGCAGCAGCATCGTCCAGCCCCGCTCCCGCCCGGAGGGTGAGCTAACCTGGACATGCTCATTAGCCTGTGAATTCATTTTCAGGCCGTTCCCACCATGCCGTGTTTTCCGCCTTATCCCCGAGTGCCAGAGATGTGCTTTGGGTTACCAAAGGGCAGGATCCTGCCTTGCCCTCTGCCTCCCCTCGCCCGTCCATCACGCTCGACGCCTCCGCGCCTCCCCGGTCATGCTGTTAATGCAAAACAGCCTCTGACTCGGAGGGGCTGGGGGAGGGGGCTGCCGCCTTTGAAAGGCGATGTGGCCGCACGCCGGCGGACCCCCGACCCCCGCCTTCCCGGGCTCCTCGGCGCAGCAAAGCCTGCAGTTCCATGGCCTGAAGGAGCGGAGGTGCTTGCGTGGGGTGCCCGGGGACACGCGCGATGCTGTGCCCATGGGAAGGGACCCGCCTGAGCCTGGGGCGCTGCCTCGCCGAGCCCCAGAGTCAGACTGGGGTGGCTTAAGGTTATCCCTCCCCCTAAATACCTTTTCTCCCCCCAGGCCACCTCCTCCCCAGTCTGCAGGTCCAGCTGAGAGGTGTTTGCGGAGCACAGGGCTGGCAGGAGCTTCCCTCCCTGTGCCAACACGGGCAGGTTTTCCTGCAGACCTTTGTGGGCGAGTTGATGGGCAGGAGTCCCTGGGGTCCCGAGGGCTGGCTCGGCAAGGAGGTGACCTGTATGAGCTCTTGGACCACAGGGTGTTTTGCTGGCTAGAACCGATCCCGCGCTGGCCCAGCACCGGTTCAGTTGCGGCGTGGTGGGACCCCGTGGGTCCGGCAGCGCCCACAGCACCGCGGCCGTGGGACGACGCCGGACCCCAGCCTGCGCGAGGCTCCTCGAGTGCCGGCGTGCGGGGGGACAGGGACAGGCGACAGGGACGTCACGACGTTCGTGGATGGTGGGGTCCTCGGCGGCTCCAGCCACCTTCTGCGGGTTATTCTGTCCGATAAGGAATAAGTTTGTCGGCGGGAGGGGCAGACCTGAGCGCGGCGGGGTGGAGGGAGCGAGATAAGGGCAGATACGGCTCTGGCTGCAGCTCTGTGTTTCGTGTTGGTTTGGGTTTTCATGGCTGTTTATCGCTCGCTGACCTTGCTCTGTTTGAGAAGGGAATCGGGACAGACAGGAGGACGTTGTGTTACCAAGTCCCGTGGTGTTCAGACAGACGGCAACGGGACATCACTGCTGCATTGTGTGCGTTGGAAGATGCCTGTGACTAATCACTTGAAACACAAATCAGAGCTACTAGAAGTGCCCGTCCTGCAAGGCTGTGAGCAAAAATGAGGGTTGCAAAAGGAAGACCCTTCCCCCGCCACTTAAGAGACTCCCACCAGTCTTTACCTTCCACGTTATAATGCTTCGTAACCTCTCACTGATGGATCTGGAGCCCTGGTTTTTGGCCTTCTAGCAGCTGAGAAAAGTGAATTCTTCCCCAGCACGCTGTTTTCCTTCAAGTGCAAAGCAAAAGGAAAAGGAGAAGCTCTCAAGGTGCTCGTAGATGTTTTCCCCATGAAGCTTCTCGTCGGTATGAGAAGAAAAGTGGCCAGAAAGCAAAGTGCAGATCACGATGTGGTGTGTGAGAGCTTCTGGAGAGCGGAGCTTTCGGTTTTGGCAGTGCGGAGCTGCTGGTGAGTCCTGGGCGGAGCGATGCCTTGCTGACGGCCCCAGCCCCGCGCTGCTCGCTGCCAGCCTGCGCTCCCTGCCTGCGCCGCCTCGGCTCGCGGCGATGTTTGACCAGGAGGGTTTAGTGCAGGCAGAGCCCCTGTGCCGGCTTTCGGCAGCTGATGGCGCAGGACGAGCTGCTCCACGGCTGTTCAGGGGTGTGTGTGGGTGGGGGAAGAGGTTGCGCTTGTCCGGCTTGGCGGGCACCAAGAGGTGAGGGCGATAAGGTGTGCTAGTTCTGCAGTGAGACAGCCCTTCCAGCGTGCCCTGATGCTGTGGGTGTTTGTAATTAGCTGCCCTTTTGCAAATTGCCACGCTCCTCGCTGGGGGCTGCGCGGGTCCCAAGGGAGAGCTGTGGCTTTGCTCTTGCCCCCTTGGCCAGAGTATGGTCCCTGTGGGCTGCGTGCCCACCGAGCACCTCGGTCCTTGGTGGGGGGACAGCCCTCGAGACACGCACGGATCAGCTGAAGTTTGAACGTTTCCAGACCGTTTCTGCTGGGCTGCCTGCGCAGGGTTCGTTGAGATTTTCCAGCCCCGCTCTGGACCCCTCTGGTCCGGAGCAGTTGCACCGTGGAGACCTTCGGCCATGCCCCCATGGCACCATCAGCTCTTGCCCTCGGCCCAGCTGAAGCTGGCCTGCCACTGGCCCAGAGGTGCAGGAGAAATGCAGTGCTTACTTCCAGGACGCTGCTGAGCAGCTCTGGCCCCTGAAAGCAGCATCTGCAGCAGCGCCGTGTGCCCCTTCATGCTGCTCCTGCCGCAGCTCTCAGGACCCGGAGCTGTGTGTGCCAGCCCGTGGTGCTCATTCCTGGGATGATGCTCACCCTGCGTCCACCCCACCCCATCAGAGGGAGCCTCAGCACCCGCGGGGCTGCGACAGCCTGAACCCTTCCTCGGGCCACGAAATTTGAAGAGATGGTTTGAAACCCCATTGTCTGCACCAAGCCCAGGACTGGGAAAGCCACTCGTGCACCACCACGGAGGGTGGAGGGCAGCGCTTGAAGATGGAGCCGTGTCTGCACTACCAGGGCCAGGAGAGGCGAGATCACGTAGCAGGGGACGGAGAGAAAGGATCTTTGTGCTGCTCACACAAATGTCGCATCGGGGAGCAGCTGCAGCTCGCCCTGCCCAGGGTCGCTGCGAACGGGAGCACCGCAGCTGGCACCTGTTTTGCTGGAGCTCCCCTGGGCTGACCTTTCCCAGCGACACCACTCTCGCAGACCCTCTCTCCACTGCCTGCTGTCCTGGCGCAGCCCCCTCATCCCCCTGGCCTTCCCACCCCTGCCTCGAAGCGCTCTAACCGGGGCAAGGCATGGGGACCCTAGCCCGCTTTGCTGGCTGCCCGCTCCTGGTGGTGGGGATCCCGGGACCCCTGCACAGTGGCAGAGCTGAGGAGGGGTTTGGGATGCTCCTGGGAGAGGCCAGGTCCTGCCCAAGCAGCTGGAACTGCCTGGGATGTTTCAAGTTGCCCGTTTCTCCCCCATTTCAAAGCCCCTCTGGGCTGAGCAGTGCGGTAAAAGACCAAGGGGCGCGTGAGTGCTTTTGAACTCCCCGGCCACCGAGCAGGTCGTACCGCGGGGGTGAGGTGCTTGGTGCTGCTTGGGGTGCTCGCAGCCTCTGCCTCTGCCTCCCCTCCGCTCTGCAGCCGCTGCCGCCGGCTCCCCTGCCCTGGGCTCGCCGGGGCGGCCGGTCCTCGGTGCCGCCGCAGGAGCATCCCAGCAGCGCATGTTGCCTCATTAACACAGCGCCGCGGCAGCAGCAGCATGGTTTCCTTTGGTCTCTATTTCTTTTCTCCTTTTTTTTTTTTTTTTTCTCTTTCTTCTTCTCTCTCCTAACTCCTCCAGTTCTGCCCAAAGCAAAAATCGAAGTGGAGTCCTACTCGGCCCACCCCGGTGACCTCCTCCAGCTGCGCTGCCGGCTGAGGGATGACGTCCAGAGCATCAACTGGGTGCGCGACGGCGTCCAGCTGGCCGAGAACAACCGGACGCGCATTACCGGGGAGGAGGTAGAGGTCAGGGACGCGGTGCCCGAGGACTCGGGGCTCTATGCCTGCATGACCAACAGCCCCTCGGGAAGCGAGACCACCTACTTCTCCGTGAACGTCTCAGGTTCGTAGTGGCCCTGGGCGCGCAGGGAAGGGGCAGCCTCGGGGCCGGGCTGCGGAGCAAGAAGCAGGCTGCCTCCGCACGCCTTTGCATGCTCGCCGGCACGTGCACCGGCCACGCGCGGATCTGCCCGGCTGCGCGGTGAGTTCAGGGCGGACCTGCGATCTGGGGGTGCCCGGAGGAGTTACCGGCGCGGTGCCGTGACTTCCCGCCTGCTGCGGGGCAGGGAGAAGCGGCTGGAGGTTGTCGTGTGTTTGTCTCCGTGGGTCTCGGGGGGGCTGCGGGGCTGAGAGCAGGAGTGGGCATGCGCTGGGCTTGAGCCGAGGTCCACGCTGGCATTGATGGAGCGTGAGGCTGGAGAAGAATGAACGCTCGAGGTTGGGAGGTGTCCGCTGAGGCCTTGGGGCATTTCTGTGCCCCAGGATCTCGGCTGTCACCGCAGAGGGGTTGGTGGCACCAGGCAAGGAGCCGTGCTTGGACACACGGCGCAGAGCTCTGAAATCACCTCTGGGGGCAAATTGCTCCACGATGTCCGCGGGCTGTGAGCACTGGGATGGCAGGCACTGTCAGCCCTGGCTGTGCGGGTGGGCACACGCAGCGTTAACCCGGGACCTCCGCGCCTTCCCACCGCCCATCAGCGCTTCCCTGCCCCGGCCGCCCCGCTGGGCACAGTCCTGCGCCAGCTCCGGTCCCCGACTGGCCCCGCTCGGGAAGGGTCCGCGCATGGATGTTCAGTCGGGCCGTTTCTTCTCTTGCAGACGCGCTCCCTTCCGCGGAGGATGATGATGATGAAGAGGATTCCTCTTCAGAGGAGAAGGAGGCGGATAACACCAAGCCAAACCGTACGTGTGAGATGGGTTTGCCCCTGGTGCTGCCCTGGCTTTTGGCAGGGGTGCGAGGGGAAGCTGGGCACACCGACAAGCATCGTCCAGGGATGGAGAAGGGCAGGCGAGGATGGGCAGGGGCTCCCTCTCCAGCCCAGCGCACTCACCAGTGGCGAGGGCTCAGGGGGCAGGTCTTTGCACCTGGGCAAAGCAGCCTGATCAGAGGTAGGGGACATGCCGGCACGGCGACTTTGGGGTAACTGCTGCTGCAGCCACGCATGCTGAGCGTTCACCTCGCAAAGAACGGGCCCCACAGGGCTGCTGTGACTCACGGGTAACACCCAGTGTCTGGGAGCTCTCCTCCCTGCCAGAGCCAGGCTCAGCTGCCTGCACCTTTCCAGCTTCCCGGATCAGCCCTGCCCTGAGCATCCTGGGGAATAAACCAGGAGCAAAATGCTGGAGCTCCCTGAGGCTGAAGCCCTGGTGGGTTTGCTGAGCCCCTCCCTCTGCTCCCCAGAGGCCATTGCTCCCTACTGGACCTATCCTGAGAAGATGGAGAAGAAGCTCCATGCCGTCCCTGCTGCCAAAACGGTGAAATTCAAGTGTCCGTCGAGCGGGACGCCCAACCCCACACTGCGCTGGCTGAAGAACGGCAAGGAGTTCAAACCCGACCACCGCATTGGGGGGTACAAGGTAGCGGAGCCGGGGGGCCGGGGCGGTGCAGGGCAGCACCCTGCGGAGGCGATGGGGAGGCAGCCCCTGGCCCTGCCTGTGCTGGTGCTGCGGGCAGCTGCTCTGGGCTCAGTCTGGCCGGGTGCAGGCTCTGCACACCTCGAGGGGCCGGGGCCGGAGGGCTTGCTCTGGGGCGGCGTGGGGAGGAGGAGGATCAAGAAGGGGCTCTGCAGCTTAAGAGGCACCGAGCCCCCTGTCCACGCAGCCCCCGGCGGGGGCAGATGGGCCCCTCTGACATTCCTGTTGCAAAATAGCCCTACGGCAGTGACCTGCTTCTGGGTCATGTTTGCACCGGCTCAACCTCTGGGGGAGGGGGCGGAGGATGAAGCCAGCCTGCCTTTTCCGTCTGCGCCTAATCCCCGCACCGAGGAGAGGGGGTCTTGGCGTCCCCAGCGGGCGCAGGGGCTCCCACGGGTGGCCAGGCAGCCCTGGGGCTGCAGGGGTGGACAGGCCCCTCCGTTACCCAGCGGTGGTCGGCAGGAGCTGTGCCAGCAGCCCAGGGGTACCGGCTCAGCGGGGAGGGGGCCCCTGCCCACATGCAGGGGCCGCATTCGCTCCCTGAGCTGGGCAGGTGGCTGCAGCGCTGCTTCCCCAGCACCCGCTGCAGGTCCCCCCGGGCGGGATGGGGGCTCGGCTTTCCCCTTCTCACGGCTCCAGCCTCGCAGTGGTGTTGCTGCTGCTGCAGAAGAGTCCCAGCAGTGGGACCAGCATGCCAGGACCCCCCGAGCTTCTCCCCTCCCCAGAGGAGAGGGTGGGCCGCATCTGGGTCTGCTACTGTGCTGGTGGCAGCTCCAGCCCAGGGACCCCCCCGGGGACCCTATTGTCCCCTTTTATCATCTCTCTGTTTTCTGGAGCGGGGCTTCAGCCTGTCCTGGGCTTGTGCCCCTCAGCAGGCATCTCCTGGGGTGGGACCCCGAGAGCCAGCCCGCTGGGTGCCGCGGGGCTGCGGCTTTGGGTGCTCGCTTGCCACTGAGTCCTGCGCTCGATGCACAAATGGGATCCAGCCGTGGTCCTGCGTGCCGCGGGCTCCAGCCAGGTGCCAGGGACGCGCCGCAGGAATGCGGCCACGTCACAGCTCGCGGCTCCCTGTAGCACATCCCGGGGAGGGACGCAGGCTCACGGGCTGGGGGGAGAGGGGCTGCTGGCAGCGCCACGGCTCCCCGGGCAGTGCCAGCGTGGTGCCCTGGATAGCTAATGGGGCTGAAATGTGGAACTGTGGAAATAACCAGTTTCCAGCTGGGAGGGAGGAATGCAGCCTGCGCTGGCAGGGAGCAGGGCTTGGGAAGGTCTTGCCAGGAGGAGCCGCAGCCAGAGCCAGCAGCAGCTGGGGCTGGGTGTAGGAAAGCCGTCCTTGTGCCCCATGGCTGGGAGGGACCTGGGGGGCTCTCACAGCCCAGCTCAGCCCGAGGCCCATCCCAGAGGAAACGTGCCTGGTCAGCAGCGCCCACGGAGGTGTCCTGGGCGCACGGTGTAAAACACCCAGGCTGCACCCCGACCGGCACGGTGCCCTTTTGCCGGCGGGGCTGGCCGTGGGGAGCAGCACGGGTCCAAGCCCCAGGGCCAGCCGGGGGAAGCAGCTCTTCCCGGGCTGTGGCAGCGGGGAAACAATGCCGGTCTGTTCCCTCCACATGCTGGGGCCGCTGGAGAGGGGTGTCCCTGCGCGCCGGGCGAGCCCATCACGTTCGGCTCACAACATCTGCTTCTTGGCGCAGTTGGCTCCGTGGCGAGGCTGTCCTGGGACAGCTGGGAGCAATTACGGTCCCTCTGTAGGAAAGGGGAAAGGTGACCTCAAAGGGAGATTGATGTCCTGCCTGTACAGCAGGGGCAGGGGGCTGAGCCAGCTCTGACGTGAAGGGGAGCGAGGGCTCGTGTGCTCCAGCCCACCGGCGCTTCGCACGTAACCAGCTCTGTCGTCGTCCCCGTGCCCCCAGGTCCGCTACGCAACCTGGAGCATCATCATGGACTCGGTGGTGCCGTCCGATAAGGGCAACTACACGTGTATCGTGGAGAACAAATACGGGAGCATCAACCACACCTACCAGCTGGATGTCGTGGGTGAGGAGTGCAGCGCTGGCAGGGCTTACCCTCGGTCCCCGTCCACCCCACCCTCCCCGAGCAGGAACGGGTGCTGCACCCTGCAAAGATGGGGGTGCGCTCACGGGGACGGGACATGCTTGGCCACCCGCCCCAGCGCAGACCTCCGTGGCACAGTGGGTCTGCGAGCAGGCGAGGCGGAAGGTCCACCTCAACCCATTCTGGGGATTTTTAATTGTGGTGGAAATAATTTCATAGACCAGACAGAAACTTTTTCTAATCGCCTTATTAGCCATAATTCCCAGCTGGGAAGGCTGGTCTGAGCAGTTCCACATGTGGAGCTGCTCTAAATGCCAGTAAATGAACCATTAAAAATGTGATTTAATTTGATTACACTGAGCAAACTGAAGGGAACAGTCAGCGAGGTGAACAAAGGGGTTTGTTAATGCTGACTCACCACAGTGGCAGCCGCTTTGTTAAGGGCCGGGGCCCTCGTTAGGTTTGTTTGACCTCTGACCCCCCAGTAGGTACTGAGGTCCCCGTCCCCGCACTGGGATTTCACCTGTCCCTGTCCCCAGCCCCTCCTGGCTGCTCTCGCCCCACTGCGGGAGGGGACACCGCGGCTCTGCCAGGTGCATCGGTGCTCACCCCAGCCGGGGGTCCTCATGCATGGGGGGGCTGCAAGGAGCACCCCTGCACAAGGCCGGTGCTTCCCCATGGCCGAGCACCCCGAGCCCTGTCTTAAGGTGCCCTGTCTCCCCGGGTCCTGCAGAGCGGTCCCCGCACCGGCCCATCCTGCAGGCAGGGCTGCCTGCCAACAAGACGGTGGCCCTGGGCAGCAACGTGGAGTTTGTCTGCAAGGTGTACAGCGACCCCCAGCCCCACATCCAGTGGCTGAAGCACATCGAGGTGAACGGCAGCAAGATTGGCCCCGACAACCTGCCCTACGTGCAGATCCTGAAGGTAAAGCCGCACGCCGGGCTGCCCCAGCCCGCGTCCCCGCAGGCTCGCCCATCCCGGGGGGCAGGAGCAGGGGGCAGTGGCAGCCGTGTGGGATGGCAGCCGCGATGCTTGATGGGCGAGAGGAGCCGCCTGCGGCTGGGGACCACCTCGAGGCAGCTGGAGCCCCAGAGCCGTCACCAGCCTGCCCTGCTCCACACTGGGGTGCCCTGGGGGAGCACGGGGCGAGAGGTGGACAGGGAGGGCTGGGTGGGCTAACCCGGGGAGCAAGCACGGTGCTGGAGGTGGGCAGCTGAGCCCCTGATCCGTCCCAGCGAGAGCAGTTTGCCCCATGCACCAGCGATCCCGCTCGCAGCGAGCAGACAGACTGCTGTGCAAACCCCCGGGGCGTGCGGGCATCCCCAGCCGTGCCCCCGACCCCCGGGGTATGTGGCCGTCCCCAACCATGCCTCTGGCCGGGTTGCAGCGGAGCAGGATTACAGCCCCCTGACCACCCGTGCCTCCTGTGACCCCCCGTGCGCCGCGCCATCCCTCCCGCCCGGCAGCGGGTACCGGGGGGCAGGAGCCCCCCGCGCCAGCGGAGCCGGTGCTGATGCTCCGGGGCGCTGCCGTTTCTGACCGCGTCAATGTGACTCCATGTTGTTGGTCTGTTCCAGCACTCGGGGATTAATAGCTCTGATGCGGAGGTGCTGACCCTGTATAATGTGACAGAGGCGGAGAGCGGGGAGTATGTTTGTAAGGTTTCCAATTATATTGGCGAGGCCAACCAGTCTGCGTGGCTCACTGTCACCAGACCTCTGGCAAAAGGTAATCGGAAGAACGCCCGGCGGGGTGTTTCCTCGGACCGTCAGTCCCCGGCGGTGGAAAACAAAACTCTGGGCTCTCTTGTTTCTGCTGTGTTTCTGGTGCAACAAGCCATGGAAAAATACTCAGCGGGGCCGGCTAGGTTTTGTGCTCTGTGTGTGTGTGTGTGTGTGTGTCCCCTGATGTTTCTCCTGTGCGCTTCCCACCCCATCACACAGACACCGGGGCTGCCCGGTGGGTTCGGCACCACCGAACCCGGGTCCCTGCAGGTGCTGCCGTCGGGCCAGCCCGGGCACCCCGCCTGCGCGTGGCTGGGGATGACGCGGTGCTGCACCCCCCATCTGTGTCTCCCTCCTGTCTCCGTCCTTCTGTCTCGGTCCTCGTGCGTCCTCGTGCCTCCCCGTGTCGCGCAAGTCAGCCGGCCGCCTCTGCCTGAGGTTTATTTCTCCATGTAGCCCATTGCCAGCATGTTCCGATGGGCAGGGCACTCAGTTTGGTGAAGGGTTTTTAACCAGCATCTCCTTAGGTCCGCCTGGATGAGTGGTCATCCTGAGGGTCTCTCTAGCAGGTCTGCAGTGGTCTCTGTCTGCTCCCCGGGGGTCTGGCAAATGAGACTGGGCTCTCCCTCCTCTCTGGCCTCCTTCCCAGAAGATCTCATGTCTTTTGCTTCTCCGTTTTCTGCTTCCATTTTTCCTTCTAGACGGCTGGCGTTAACACAACAGACAAAGAAATGGAAGTCCTTCACTTAAGGAATGTCTCATTTGAGGATGCTGGGGAGTATACATGTTTGGCGGGTAATTCTATTGGGATCTCCCATCACTCTGCATGGTTGACAGTTCTCGAAGGTATATACTCCTCTTCCTCTCCCTTTCCTCCCTCCTTTCCAATGTATGCATTGTGGTCCGGGAGAGAGCGCTTCCCGGCCCCTGCCCACCCGGTGCTGGTTGGCGTGCAGCAGGAGAGCTGCAGGGCTGCCCTCTGCAGCCGGAGCAAGACAGGGCACACGTCCCGCCGCTGTGTGCCCCCCTTCCCGCCCCCGATTGGGGTCTGCCCCCCCGCTCTCTCCCTGGCCCAGGCAATGCATACCCGGGGGAACTTAACCAGGGGCTGCTCCGCTGGAGCAGGACGGTCCCGTGTCCCGGGGCGAGGCCAGCACTGCCCGCGCAGGGGGGCACGGAGTGCCCAGGCGGCAGCGGGGTTTGGGGGGTGCTGGCAGCGCTGCCTGCCTGCCCGGGGAGCTGGCCTTGCCCTGCGGCACAGGACCCGTGCCGGGACTGTGTGTCGCTTCTGCTGCGCTGCCGGGGACAGCTGCCCCTGTCCCCATTGATGCTGCTCCTCGGGCATCAATGTGGCACGGACCAAAGCCTGATAACAGCAGCCAGGAAAGTTTTTGGGGTGCTGCATGGTTGTTGCTTTCCAGCCAAAAACTTTCCCCGTTATCAGCTGCTGCTTTGTCAGCCGGGTATGCTCGGAGGTGGGACAGAAAGCTTCAACTCCTCCTTACACTTCTCTCTGAGGCTCTGTTCTTTGGGGGGGTCAGGTCAGGGGGCTACTGGGGGATGCAATGGCAGCTCCCACCCTGCCAGATTCACCATGGTTTGCAGCCGCGCTGGACCGAGCCACGTGGCTGCAGCTGCTCTGAGCTGCTCACAGCGTTGACACCTCCTCTGCCACCAGCGGCCACCAAAGCAGGGCCTGCCCCACGGCACAGCGGGGATGGGACCCTCCTCCCCACCAGCCTGGGGGTCCCATGGCAGATGGCTGCCACTGGAGGTGCTTCTGGCTGCTCTGCTCCAAGCTCTCCCAGTTGTTATCGTAACTCCTGGGTTCCCACAGCCCCGGGCACTGCTGGACGGCTGTCTCTGTCCCACCGTGCTCAGAGTAACCCCCAGACCCTGAGGGACTTGCAGCTCTGCGTGTGGGCAGAGCACAGCAGCTGGGAAGGGGACCCATCCCTGGGGGTGTCGGCGATGCCCCGTGCCTGGGGGGCGATGCAGGAGAGCATCCCCAGAGCAGGCCCTGATGGGAGAGCTCCACCGCCTCGGTGCAGCCACCGCTGCTGTCCCGCACGGCCCCAGCTGAGGGGACACGGGCACTGTCCCCCCCCAGCTTCACACCTTCCCAGCCCAGGGCCCCATCCCGCCCCAGGCACGTGCCTGCGGATGCGGCAGAGGCATTGCCTGGCTGCAGGGGTGAGGAGCCCCGGGGGTACGCACGCACCTTCCCCGCTGGGGTGGGTGGGCAGCCCCCCTAATCCCTGTCCCGCACGCTGCACTGAGACCTCTGGCGATGCAGAGCGTGTCCCCATCGAGCACGGGGAGGAGCCGGGGGGTTCCCCCCCAACACCGCTCTGCTCCTTGGCCCGAGCGGGTGCTAACACCCTCTTCACACCGACCCAGCTATTGAAGACACCCCGGCCATGATGACGTCCCCCCTCTACCTGGAGATCATCATTTACTGCACTGGGGCCTTCCTCATCTCCTGCATGGTGGTGACCGTCATCATCTACAAGATGAAGAGCACCACCAAGAAGACGGACTTCAACAGCCAGCTGGCCGTGCACAAGCTGGCCAAGAGCATCCCCCTGCGCAGACAGGTAACAGAAAGTAGAGAGGGGGTTTGATTGCACCTACTGCCCCTCCTGGGAGACCTGCCCTTTCTGGGGGGAGTTTTCTGGGTGAGGCTTTATGGGGGGAGATCCGGGGCCATCTCACCCTGCTGCACGTGCCGCCCTCTCCAGCGTTGTGCCCATCCGTGGCGCGGGGTGGGGACCGTCAAGGGGCTCTGCCCTGGACCGGCAGCACAGCAAGCGGGGGGGGCTGCACAACACCTCGTCCCCCGCTCAGCGCGGCTCAGCGAGGGTGATGAGGAGGACTGGAAGGATTGACAGCAATTTAATATTCAAGCAGAAGAGTGTATCTTGCACACTGAGGAGGCAGGAGGACTCCCAGGCTGTATATTGGGTTATTTGCATGCTGGAAATTAATTGAAAAATTATTTAGTCCGGGTCCAACGTGGAAGCACCGACGGGGCCCCACGCCTGCAGGCAGCGCTGGGGGCAGCAAGGGAAGGGGGCTGCGGGTTGGGGCGCGAAGGCTCCCGGTCAGCATCTTCCTCCCAGCGGGAGCAGCCAGCGGCGGCACCCGGCGCTGCGTGAAGGTAACCCACGGTCCCTCCCGCAGGTGTCGGCCGACTCCAGCTCCTCCATGAACTCGGGCGTGATGCTGGTCCGGCCCTCGCGGCTCTCCTCCAGCGGCACCCCCATGCTGGCCGGCGTCTCCGAGTACGAGCTCCCAGAGGACCCGCGCTGGGAGCTGCCCCGGGACAGGTGAGGTCTCGTCGCTGCTGGGTGCGCTCTGCCCCGGGGACGAGCTGCCGGAGCAGCCTGGGTGGGAGCTGGGTGAGGATGGCGGCACCGCCGATGCCGTCTGCCAGCACCGGCAACCGACCTGCATCCCCCCGCGGCCGCTGGCCCCTGCGTCAGGGTCTCTCCTCCCGCCAGGCTGATCCTGGGCAAGCCCCTGGGAGAAGGGTGCTTCGGGCAGGTGGTGCTGGCAGAAGCCATCGGCCTTGACAAGGACAAGCCAAACCGTGTGACCAAGGTGGCAGTGAAGATGCTCAAGTGTAAGTGGTGGTGAAAACGGGGGGTCCCGGCATGATGCCACAGCCCTGGCTGGGGCCAGGTGTGTGAAATGCAGGGGGACCCAGCCTTGCCCCCTCCCCAACCACTGCCTTCTCCGCCACTTTAGCCGACGCCACGGAGAAGGACTTGTCTGACCTCATCTCCGAGATGGAGATGATGAAGATGATCGGCAAGCACAAGAACATCATCAACCTGCTGGGAGCCTGCACGCAGGACGGTGAGGGCGCGCGAGTGGGGAGGGGGCGTCCTCTCTGCCGCCCCTCCGGCTGCCTCCATGTGCTGGGAAAGGGCTGACCCTGCACCCGCGGGGACGGGAGCCCCCTCCATGGTCCAGCCACTCATCCCGCCGTCCCTGCAGGACCCCTCTATGTGATCGTGGAGTATGCGAGCAAGGGCAACCTGCGGGAGTACCTGCAAGCCCGGCGGCCCCCTGGCATGGAGTACTGCTACAACCCCACCCGCGTCCCCGAGGAGCAGCTCTCCTTCAAGGACCTGGTCTCCTGCGCCTACCAGGTGGCCCGGGGCATGGAGTACCTGGCCTCCAAGAAGGTGAGGAGCTCCTGGGGGGCTGTGGTGGGATGGTGGCTGGGCTTGGGGAGGATGCAGCCTTCCCTCACAGCCCGTTCCATCGTGGGGATCCCTCCGGGGCCTTCGGGGACCAGCTGACGGCCCCGCGCTCGGTCAGTGCATCCACAGGGACCTGGCGGCCAGGAACGTCTTGGTGACCGAGGACAACGTGATGAAGATCGCTGACTTCGGTCTAGCCCGTGACATCCACCACATAGATTACTACAAGAAGACAACAAACGTGAGTGGTGGGCAAGGGGCTTCGCCGGGGTGGGTGAGTGTAGCAGTGCTCTCTGTGCTCGGGATGCTACGGGCATGCAGGGCTGCCCCCCACCCCAGATCCACCCGCTCCCTGGCAGCACGGAGCCAACGTGGGGCTTTCTTGTGTCCCAGGGTCGCCTGCCAGTGAAGTGGATGGCCCCAGAGGCTCTCTTCGACCGAATATACACTCATCAGAGCGACGTGTGAGTAGCAGCCGCGGGACGCCTGCTCCCTGCCCGGCTTCGCAAGCGATGGGCTGGGTCGGGGGGAGATGGGGAGCCAGAACTGCCAGCACAGGGGAACCCTCGCTTGTCTGCTGGGCGCTCTGCTGTAAGCTGGGGGACGTGGCCCTTCTTGCTGCCTGCATCTCACAGCTTCGTGCCGAGGTCCTGTCCCACCCTGCTGCATCTCGTGCAGCACCGCCCGCTGCTGAACGCAATATGCACCGTGGCAAGGTGCTCCAGATGTGATTTGTCTTAATGTAATGAAAATATAATCAGCATCAGTAGACAAAATATGTTGAATCCAAATTATATTTGGTGCTGGGACTCGTTTGTCTTGCAGAGCAGATCAAAGCTGTTAGTGCTTGTCCCTCCAAGCAAACTTCTAACTGTACCCGAAGCTTTGAAGTGGGGGGGTCAGCTCCACGGAGCCGGGTGCTCCAGCGTCTGCCGGGTGCCCCAGCGTCTGCCCTGTGTTTGCCCCTGGCAGGTGGTCCTTCGGCGTGCTGCTGTGGGAGATCTTCACGCTGGGTGGCTCGCCCTACCCCGGCGTGCCGGTCGAGGAGCTCTTCAAGCTGCTGAAGGAAGGTCACAGGATGGACAAGCCCAGCAACTGCACCAACGAGCTGTGAGTGCAGCGCCGGGCTGGGGAGGGAGGGGGATGCTGGCACCCCAACACTCCCCGCCCGGCTGGGGACCGGCACTGCGTCCCCCCCCGCGCCCCCGGAGCTGGGGCTGCAGCGGCGGCGTGGGGTCAGGAGCCCCCGGGTGCGGCCGCCCAGCCCAGGGCACAGGCAGGTGCACGGGGAGGGGGACAGGCAGATGTTCAGAGTTACTCTCCCAGCAGTTCCCAGCCCTGCAGAAACATCAGCTCAATCTGTTTGCAATAATCATCTCCCTTTGTTATTTCTCGCAGGAGTGAATCCCGGGATGACCCCAGAGCAGGGACTAGCTTAGCTCCCATACATCCTCCTCCCAAAACAGCCCCGTGTCACTCCCAGCACCCATGGCCAGGAGGGTGGGCAGGGAGTTCCCTTCCTTCCATGCAGGGGATTAACCCTGAATCCCCCGAGCAGCGCCTTTGCTGGCCAGGGGTCCCAGCCCGAGTGCCGGTGGCCATCCCTGGGCGTTGCTCTGCTCCCGTGGGTGGGGGTCCCCAGCCCCAGCCGCTTGCTCCGGTCTGGGCTCAGCCCTCGGCTCCCCTCTGCCCACCCAGGTACATGATGATGCGGGATTGCTGGCACGCCGTCCCCTCCCAGAGACCCACCTTCAAGCAGCTGGTGGAAGACCTGGATAGGATCGTGGCCATGACCTCCAACCAGGTAGGAGAGGTGGCACCCATGAGCCACCCCCTGCACCCACCCTGCCTGGGGTGGGTGCTCCCACAGGGATGCCCGGTCCCTTCCTGAGCCCGTCCTCGGGGTTTGTCCCTGCCAGGAGTACCTGGACCTCTCCATGCCGCTGGATCAGTATTCTCCCGGCTTCCCAGACACCCGCAGCTCCACCTGCTCCTCGGGAGAGGACTCTGTTTTTTCTCACGACCCTCTTCCAGACGAGCCGTGCCTTCCCAAGTTCCCCCCTCAGCACACCAACGGCGGACTGAAGCGACACTGAGGGTGGCACTGCGGCGGGGACTGCCACGCCGTGCCCGCGCCCGCGGGCTGCCCGGACGCTGCCTGCGCAGCCCGGTCGTGCTGAGCTATCGCAGATAGGGTTCAGAGACCCAACTGTAGCATCTCACGTAACCAAAACCACCCACCTCTCATGCCAGCTTCTCCTGCCGCCTTAGTTGTGAGCTCTCTGCAGCCCAAAGGTTTTGTTCTGGTGTTGGTTTTTTTTTTTTTTGGTGTTTCCTTTTCTTTTTTTAAAAACCTCTTTTCCATGAAGTCTGTGCTTCAATATTTCCACTTGGTTAAGCCGAAATCCTCCCCCGTGGGCAGCGCCCAGCCGGGGAGCCAGCCACCTTTCCCGGGACGGCACGTCCCGTCAGGGCATGGAGAGCTGGGCTTATCTGCGCCTTGGAGAACTCGCAGAGCCGAGACCGGCGCCGGGTTTCTGCGGCCACGCGAGCCGGGGAGCGTCGGCGTGCCAGAAGCCTGGCCGGCGCGGGAGTCCTGCCGGCACGGTGCGCGCTGCCCGAGGTGCTCTGGGGCTGGTCCCGCAGCTCAGCGGTGCCAGCACCGGCGGGCCTTGCTGACCAAACCCCTGGTACCTTGGAAGTGGGAGACGCAGCGTATACATTGCTCAGCACTGATAACAGAGGCAGCCAAATACACCAGTGCTAAAAGCAAAAGTCCTGTGTACATAGCTAAAAATATGTATAAATATGAATATATATTTACATGTCTTTTTAAAAGGGTTGTTACCAGAGATATACCAGTTTGGTAGTAAGGTACTAGTGGCTGGTAGATATCAGTTGCTATAAAAAAAAAGTTCATATATTTTGCTACTTTTGCTGTTTTTATTTTTTTAAATTATGTTCTAAACCTATTTCAGTTTAGGTCCCTCAATAAGAATTGCTGCTGCTGCTTCAGTTTTATATGGGGTTGTATTAAACCATAATAATAATAATGTGTCGATGCCTTTTGGGAATACGTTGTCATTGTGTGCCTGGCCTTTTCCTGGCCCCCGCGTCCCCCCGCACCCCCCGGGCTCCGGCGGGGCCGGGCACCGCCTGCCCAGCGCCTGCGGCACCATATTGGTGCGTGGGGTGCCGGGGCGCGGGCGTGCCCTGCGTTTTAGGCAGTGCCGGTGAGGGGTCGGGACGGTGCCCTGGGGAGGGGGCTGCAGCCCCTGCCCCGGCAGTTGGCTCCCTTGGGAAGGAGCGGGGGGCCTGGGGGTCACGCCAGTCCCACGCCGGCCCCCAGAAGCACCGGGACACCGGAGCGGTGCCGCGTGGCACCAACGCCGCGCTCCCAGCCCCGCTGCGCCCCGGCTGGGGGTCGCACGCCCTGCGCAGCCCCCGCTCCCCGGGCGGTGCCCGCCAGTGCCTTACCGGCGCCCGGGGGAGCGTCCTCGGCCGTGCCCCCCCGGCTCTGCCCGTCCGTGCCCGTCGGTCTCTGTCCCGCAGGCGGTCGCGGTGCCTGGCTGCCCGAGCTCTGCTCTGCGGAGCCGGTGCCGGTTTGCTGTGCCGGGGAGGACGGGGCATTTCCCTGGCTGGGGGCAGCCCCTCGCCGGGGAAGGGGCCACGCTTGCCCCCACCCCTCCCCATCACTGGTGTTGAGACTCCAGAGCCAGGACGCTATTACTTGAAAAGTTTATTTTGCCTTTGTATGGAGAAATATTATTTGTTGTAAACTCTTCTGTAATGAATCTGGAATTCTTGTAATTATTAAAGACTTTAACCGAGATTTACAGCCGTGGCCCCATCCCTGGAGGGGCGGTGGGAGATGGTCTGGGCTGGTGGGTGATGGGGAAGGGGCTCTAAGGGGTCCAGACACTAAAGCTCATCCAGGGGACCGGTGTGGGAAGGTGACATTCAGAGAGTAGCGAGGAATGGCAGCTGGTTTTGTGGGAGCTCCATTTTCCATGGCTTCAAAATTCCCTGTCAAAATATGCCTCCATCCAACAACCAAAACCCATTCGCCTCCTTTTTGCAACCAAAACTAGGCATGCGTGGCTGTGATGGTGTCAGAAAGTGTTGCTTGGCAGGTCCCTTCCCGGGGACAAGGTACCGGGTCCCACCGGTCCCCACACGAGGACCCTGCAGAAGGTGCCGCCATCCCCGCGGGCTCGGGATGAGGCGGCCCCGCGGCCCCGCAATCCAGCAGGGCTGGGGCGCTGCGGGTCTGGCTGGGCAGCCCTCCCCTCCTGACGTAACCGCTGGCAGCTCTGGTTCCCTCTCTCCACTTTTCCTGTCTTTTTTTTTCTCCTCCCAGGCTGGGGCCGGTGCCAGCCCCAGCCTGTTTGCATTTAAACTTGACCTGCTGCCTCCAGAAACCCCTGGCCCTGGGAAAGGCGTTTCATCGCCTGAGAAGCCCAGGGAGGTTAAAGATGCTGCTGAAGATGCTCAATCAGGGCATCATGGGGTCATCCTGCACCCCACGGCCCCCTGAGCTGCTCAGGCATGGAGGGGTCCAGGCAGGGGTGCCAGGTGGTGGCTCACCTGGGGGTGGTGAGAGGCTGCCAGCCCTTTTACCAAGCAATTAAATGGTTAAGATGAAACGGCTGAGGATCACCAGCCTCACCCGGCCCTTTTAAAAGCATCTGCTTGTTGCTATTTCCCTGTGTAAATTAAATCGATCAGCTGCGCTCTGCCCCCCCCTCCCCCCCTAAATTAAGTAGAGCTTTTAATCAAGTGATTTATGTTGAATTCACAGTCCTAGATTAAACTTGCAGCCCAGGCAGCCAGGAGCAGGGGGAGTGGGGCTGGGGGGGGCTCCATAAATCACCGCTCTCCCTGGGACCGACTTGGCAAAGCGGCGGGGAGAGATGGAGCTCGTGTTTACATCATCAGAAACTGCTGCTATCACAATCTTCTGCTCATTTCCTGGGGTTACCAGGAGGGCAATTAAATATGATAATAAGCAGAGCGACTGCAGCAGCACTGCTAACGCACGCTGCAGGGCTGGGGAAGGGGTGGGCACGCACAGCCGGGTGCCCGATTTGCACCCCCAGTGCCCCGGGGAAGGACGGTCCCTCCACAAAGCGTTTCATCGAGCCGAAGCCCTGGAGGTCTGCAGGGATGGTGCTGCCTGGGCGCTGGCCCCGGAGCAGGGAGCTCTGGCTCCTCTGCTCTTCCCGGTATGGCATCCTTTTCACGTGGGCAACTCCAGGAGATGAAGGCACCCCAAAGCTGGCGTCAGCACCCTTCACTTGCGGAGGCAACGCACGGGTGGCCCCCCCCGCCACCGACCCCGCACGGAGCAGGACCCCGAGCCATCAGCCCCGAGGGCAGCAGCAAGCCTGGGGCAAGGCTGCAGGAGCTCATCCTGCAACCCCTGTGCCGGGCGCCCTGGCAAGCCCCGCTCAGGGCTGCACGGGGACCTGCGGGACCAAGTCCGCCCCCATCGCCCAGCGCTGCCGGGTCCCTGCCGGGGGGGGCTGCCTGGCCCCCAGCCCTTCGCGCTGCAACTGAACTTTGGAGGTGGGTGGCACGGGGTCCCTTGGGAAATGACCCCAAAGCAACGGGGGATCCGGAGTCACTGCTCGCGGGAGCCCCTGGGCGGGTGGCCGGGCGCATTGGTGGCTGCCGAGCACTTGGCCCATGGCGGCATGTTTGGCTCTCACAGCATCCTTTGTCTCTTCCACTCCTCGCCTTCCTCTTTCTCTCCTTTTAAAGCTCTCCGGCTGTGCAGGACCAAGACAATCTCTTGGCCCAGGCCCAGGACCTGGCTGCTCCGCTCAGCGCTGAGCTCGGCTTTGTCCGGCTGCCAGCCATGGCAGGAAACCTTCTTTGCAATTCCACCTTGACGCAGAGTCCCATGGCACGGCTCCTGGAGCGTGGCTTGGTGGGTGCGCAGGGAGCGACCCCCACACCCAGGGCCATCGCTGCCCCCGGCCACCCCCTCCGCCCACCACGTCCCACCCAGCCGCAGGGTCAGCGGGACCCAAGGGTCTGACTCCGGGCCCCCCCCGGGCCACCCACAGCTGAGCAAAGATGGAGCCAGATGTGCGCAGCTGCGGCAGAGGCAACCTGCGAAGGGGCACGCGGGCCCCCCCCCAACCCTTGCTGTGCCTCGGAGCTGCAGCAGGACCCGGCTCTGTCCGGCAGAGGCAGCGGGACGGGCAAGGCAGCTCTGCCAGCCGTGCAGGCGAGCGTGGTGGGCAGAGGGGTGCCAGCAGTCCCCGGCACCGCGTGGCCCCCGACAGCCCCTCTCGCAGCGTGGCCGATGGCGAGTGGAGCGCGAGGGAGGTCGTGGTGGTGAAGCCGGGGCAGCTTTCCAGCTGTAAATTGCTTTCTTGCGAGGAAATAAGCTTGCCCCCTGCCCCGAGAGGCGGGGAGCTGCCGAGCGGAGGCCGCGAGTGGCTCAGCGGGAGCTTGGTCACGGCCGCAGCCCCTGGGGAGGGAGCCTGCGGCAGCTGTCTTCTGCCTGGGGCTCGGGGCAGCACTCCCCAAAGCCTGGGGACGTCCAGGAGTGGGTGTCCCTTCACACCCCGCCCTCGGGCAGCCCCATCCCTGGGGCAGTGGGGTGGATGCTGGGCATGGGGGGCTGCGAGGCAGGGGAAGAGGAGGGCAGCTCTGGAAGGGGCCGCTCGCACAGGGGGTCTGGCGCCTGTGCCGAGCCCTGCGGTGGCTGTTGGTGTCCTGGCACGCGTCCCGGCCCCGGTCGCACCGTCCGCTCAGGCCGTCCCGAGCCGGGAACTTGGCACGGCTCTCGGCGAGGCTCCCCTGCTGCACATCACTGCCCTGACAGCTCACACACCAGACCCTGTCAAACACCACGGATCGGCTTCATTTCATCCAAACAAAACATCAGTTATGAACCAGGGCAACTGCAGACAATTCCTGCTCCCGTCCAAGCCCTGCCACTGTGCGGTGGGCTCAGAAGGGATCCTGCACCCTCGGCACCCCTGCGTGCTGCCTCGCTCCACAGCTGGCCTCGGAGCACGGCTCTGGGATGGGATGCTCCCAAATGCTGAGCTCAGCCTGTGCCGGGCCGGTGGCGGCACCGTGGCTCAGCTCCGGCTGCGGGGGGAAGCCCTGCAGCACAGGTGGGGGACGAGCATCCCCCCAGCACCCCTGCGCCGCAGCCGGGGTCCCATCGGGTGCAGCCGGGGCGTGCGGGGGCGCAAGGATGGGCAGAGGCGGGACGGGACCATCCCTGGAAGACAACGCGGGGACGTTGCTGCCTGCACTCCGTGAGGTTCTGTGCAAGGTTTGGCTATTGAGCCCTTGTTCTATGTTACTTTAGGCTGGTGTAAGCCTCCGTCTCCTTTGTTACAAATTTATAACAGAGACAGAAAGCCTGCTAGGAATGCAATGCTTGAATACAGGAGACTATAAATCTCAGCCATTGTTGTGCTTGGGCCTCACTAAATCAGTGCTTTTCCCTCTGAATATTAATCTACTGTGAAAGTGCTGACCAGTGCATCTTTCCCCAACAGCTTTCTGCAGAAGAGGCTGACGCAAGGACCAGGGCTGGCTGTGGCACAGGAGACGCTTCCAACCAGCATCCAGCAGAAATCCCCCGTCTCCCGGGCAAGCCGCTGCCCCTGCGCCGGCATGGCATCCGCTGGAGGGACGGCAGCAGGCACGGGTGCCATAAAGCCTGGCTTCAAGCCGGGAGCAGTGAATGCAGGGATGCCCAAGGGAAGGCTAAACCGTCGGAGGAGCCGGCTCTCCGAGCCGAGGGGAGGGCTGAAAGGTGTTTGGCACCAGCATGGCTGGAAAAGCTCTCCCCACGCCAAAGCACACACGGCCTTGGATCTCTGCAAGGTTTAATTTGCCCAATGTTGCAGAACAGAATCCAGTAATTTATGGGGCTCTGCTGGGTTCATTTCCTCCGCTTGCTCGGGGGGTCATGTAGCAAAACCGCTGACTCTCCCCTTTTTGTGCCTGAGGGATAAGGGGGTCCCAGGACGGTGCCTGGGGTCCCGGCACGCCGGGCAGAGCCGAGACTCAGGCATGGGCCACCAGCCCCGCAGTGCCCACAGGCGCCTGCCGAGGGGCATGGGGGACCAGAGCTCCTCTCCGCAGCTCTGCAGTACAAATCCACCGGGGAAGGACTTGCCTCTCCCAGCCCAGGGGCTGGCTGCCTGCTCGGGGGGGAGGGGGTTGAGCCCTGTCCCCCCAGAAAGCCCTGCAGCAGCCAAGGACCTCCAAGGGCTGTGGGAAGCATCTGGGGGTGCGGCGATTTTTTGGGTCTGAAAATGGGGTTTGTTCAGAGATGTGTAAGTAGCTCAAGACTGTTCTGGGCTCACCCACCTCCGCCTGGCTCCAGCGCCCTGTTCCCCCTGGGAGAAGGGTGGCTTTGCTCGCAATTTGTGCTCACTTTTAGGCTAAACACCGAAGCTGGCAACCCTGCTGCGTGGCTGGGGGTCGCCGCAGGAAAACCGGGAAGGAGCAAGCCCTGGCTTCCAGAACTTTCTAAATTAATAACACAAGAGGAAAACAGACACGAAGCGACCCCTCGCACACACGCCAGCATGGTGTGGCCGCGGCAGAGCACAGCCAGGAGGACACGGCTGCGGGGAGCACCTTGGCTCGCCCTGAGCTCGCCCACGGCCGGGTGGCCGAAGCGCAGCGCCCAGGTGATGCCGCAGGCTCCCCGCCAGCCCCTCTTCGCTCTCCATCTGCAAAACCTCTCAGCAGAGGAATGTGCTGCTCCCTCTGCGGCAGGCGCAGGCTGGCTCTGCCTTCGTCCCGCCCAGGACACCCCGCCAGCCTCCTCCTCTCCCTCCGCCTTGAGCAGGGGCTGGAGGCAGGAGCATCCCGAGGGAGCCTTGGGGAGCCGGCACAGGTTCGGGGCTCAGAGGGAGCAGGTAGGCAACGGGGACAGCTTGCTGCGAGCTTGCTGCGAGCTTGCTAGGGGCTGAGCCGAGCCCCGGGGCTGGGTTCCCACCACGGCCCTGGGTGCCAACCACTGCTTCCCACGTTAACTACTGTTAACGACCATAAAACCAGCAGAGAACAGACCTCCTCGTGCTTTGGCGCCTCGGCCGGGTAACTCGCAGCCTCTGACACCCCGGAGAAGCTGCCAAGGCCGTGGAGCTGAGCAGCTTGTCCAGATCTTGGGTTACCCGGAGGAAATATATTGTATCTAAGCCCCCTGTTTAGGGATGGCAGTGGTGGGTGAGTTTCCAATGACTGCAGGGCTGGGGGGATGCCTGACCCCAGCAGATGGACCCATCCCCAGCCAGAGGCATCTTTGACCCAGTGCGGGATGCTCAAGGGCTGCCGGACCTTTTGGACAGACCTGCTGCTCCTCTCTGGGCTGGGCGAGCCCAGCTGGCAAAGCAGCTGCCGAAAGAGCTATTATCTGATCATTTCACCTCAGACTTCCCTAGGCGGTTGCTAAATACTGCCAGGAAGGGTTCAGTCACAGAAGTTGGAGCAGTCACAGGCCTGCAACACCAGGCAGGAGATGACTTCCCTCATTATCCTGTATTATGTGGTATAAGATGTTCTCCTAAGATGTATTTAAGGACTATCGGAGTGGCAGTCTTTCAAGGGAACATTACCCACTTGCAGGAAATTAAGGGTATTATCTCAGTAATTTTCTGCCTACCTCTTGCACCGAGACCAGAAAAGCCCCTGACAATTTGAAATTCAACTCCAAATTCTCCGAACACCCTGCTAACTTTCCAGGCTGCCAGAATAACGCAGTGCTTGTCCCCTGGCCAGGCCTGCCATCGCACCGTGCAGCACAGAGCCTGGCGGTGGGAAGGGGTGTTTCCTCTCGAGATGGGGATGCAGAGCGGCTCGGGGGGGACGTGAGCGCCCCAGGTGCTGGCTGGGCTCTCCCTGGGGCTGGCACCCCCTTCCTGTGAGCCCGGCAGAGCCAAAGCAGCCCTGGCAGGGGGGGCACGTGTCTCTGCCCCTCCGCAGCCAAAGGGCTCGCTGGCAGAGCTTGCTCTTCCCTGGCTGGGTCCTGATTCCCCTCTGCATTAGGGCAGGAGCAAACAGCCCCCCTGGGCGCTGGGAGCTGGGGCAGAGAGGTCTGTGGTGCTCAGGAGGGGGGAGAAAAGCCTTCGAGTGGCCATGGGTGGATCTCCCGGTATGCCGGTCCACTGGCTGCGTGGGGCACATCACCCCGGAGCAGGCTGAGGGCTGGGGTTTGAGCTGTGCAGCATCCCCAGAACGAGCATCCCCAGAGGGCCAAGGCCTGCGGAGCGCTTCCGAGGCGTGCGCGGGGGCAGGCGGGCAGCAGCCTGTCCCCAGGGGCTGGGGCATCGGCCCGGGGCAGCCCCAGCAAGCCCCCACCGTGCTCCGAGTGTGCTTGGGCAGGATGGAGCCATTGCTCCCTCTCCTCTGGGGACAGCAGCACTGGGGTGCAGCCCCCCCCCCCTTTGCTGGGTGACTGGACCCAACCCGTGAGCTGTCAGTGCTTTGTACATTGTCACAGCCCCATGTTGTCCCCCGGAACAGCCATGCTTTGAGCAGGACCCCTGGCAAGGGGGGTGGGTGCCTCCTCCAGCTCCCGGGCTGGGTACACCCCAAGGATGTTGTGCCCCCCACCATCTGCAAGCAGGAACGGTTCCACAACCGAAGCCCTGCTCACCTGCTGGACACCCTGGCTCTGCCACAAGCCCCCGGGGAGGCAGGGCCGGCCCCACCCCCAGGGAGCCCTGTGCTGGGCGGGGGGCGAGTGGGTCCCTTTAAACCCAGAGCAGGAGGAGGGCTCCTGCCCTATAGCCTGCAGCCTCCAGAGCATCCTGGGCACGACTGGTAAGTGCTCCCCTGTTCTGGGGCTGTGCTTTTGTTGCTCTCTAGGGAATGGTTTATCTTTTGCATAACTGAGGCTGTGAAATGGGCTGAGAGGGGTCTCCTCCCCGCAGCTGCTCGCTCCTGCCCCTGCCCAAGCACTCAGCTGGGGTTTCTCTGGAAATGATGCTGCTGTTGACTCCCATTCCTGGCTGTTGAGGGACTCGGTGCTTGGCCCTTGCCTCCCCAGAGGGCTGTGGGCACACACGTTCATGCAAAACCCTTGTTCCCAGAGTCAGGTGTTCAGACACCTCCGATAATGCTGTTTCAGTGACTCTCCACCCTGTAGCTTCTCCAAGCCTGTCCCTGTTGGATTGTTTACGCTGGGAAGCTGACGGCCTGATCCTGCTCAGCTGTTAGGGCTGCTGGCAAACCGGTCTGTGTTGGATGCAGCGTTAGGGCAGGGGAAGGATGAGCCGGTTGTTGCTGCGCAGCAGGTACCTGCTGGGCTCGGCCGCAGCATCAGGCAGGTTTGCTTCCACAGGCTGCAAGCAGTGACGAGCTGTTGGGAGCAGAGGAAGCATATTTGTGTGCTGGTGTTCCTTGCGTGGGGGCTCAGCTGGGGGCCCTGGGGCAGAGCATGGCTCCGGCACTGGCTCCTGGGCAGGCTGCAGCAGCAGCGACCAGGCACCGTCGCCCACGCGTGCGTGGGAGCCTTGGGGAAACCCATCTCCGACACGCCTGTGCCCCCCGATGCGCTGCCCGTGGGGGCTGTGGGGAGGCCGGGTCGCAGGCAGCATCTCCCCGCTGCCTTTCCCTGCCCGTGGCAGCACCGCAAAGCGCGGGGCCAGCTCCGCAGCGCGCTCGTCCGAGGGGGTTCGTTTTGCCTCCATTGGCTGGAGTTGGTCTGGACGCAATGCCGGGGTCTGAGCTTTGAAGCTCATCTGCTGCTGCAGGCGCGGAGAAACCAGAAAGCTTTGAAGTCTGGTTGGTGCTGAAAACACTTCATTACGCTGCGCTAATGAACGGCTGATTCTGGGAATTTGAAATTCCTCAGCCCTGATGGGTGCCTTCAGACGGGCTCTGCCGAGGGGGCATTTCTGGGTAACGCTCCCTCCTGTGGCTCTTAATTGCCCTGGAAAGAAACACAATTTCTCAGCCCCATTTTGCCTTCCCTGACACAGACGTTGGTTGTTATCGGAGGGTTGCGTGCAAGGACCAGACTCTCCATGTGCTGCTCTGTTGTTACAGGGCCGCAGCCAGCTCTTTAAAATGAGAACGGCTCGCAACGCACCTCGTACATGTGGCTTTTATGTGTTGCTTGGGGAGCTGGAGCGCGAACCCAGCAAGGCTGTTGGCTGGGTGGGAGCTGGAGGAGAGGGCTACGCTTGCGGCCGTCCCCGCTCCGCGCCGGCTCGGGCAGCCCCAGGTCGCAGGGGCAGCGGGAGCAGCAAGCGAGAGCCCGCTGCGGTAACGGGATGACTTGACTTGGCAGGGACCGAGTGCCTTTAATCCCGGTTGCTGAATGTCACTTACATCTGGAGGCGGGATCCTGGCTTAAACGCAAAGGGCTTCACAGGACCGGCACCCGGGTGGCGTGAGGTTTTACATGGTTTTATGGGGTTCTGCAGGTTTCTCGTTGGCACGTGCTGCGCAGGCCCGGCTTTGCGAGGCCCGGCTTTGCGAGGCCCGGCTCTCCCGAGCTGCCGGGGAGCCCGGGGCGGGGGGATGCAGCGGGACGGGGCGGCGCCGGGCGGGCCGCTCCCGAGCGAGGCGGTTTCGCTCCGAGCAGCCCGTTTCGGGCCCTTTTCGGTGCAAGAGCTGGCCGGTGCTGCTATCTGCCGGCGGGAGGCGGCAGCGGCCGCGCCCCGCTGCGGGCTCGGGGTGCGGGGCGCGGAGCTCCGTGTGCTGCCGGGCGCAGCCCGCGGGCACCGGCGGCGGGTCCCAGCTTAGGGAAAGCACCGGCTGGGGTCTGCGTGTGCCTCTCCTGCGGAGACTAATCACTTCGCGCCGCGCTGGAAAAACACGTCCCTTGGAAACAGGAATACGAACTACCGACGGCTGGCCAAGGGCGGGGGTTGGGGCAGTGCGGCGGAGCTGGAAACATCACCGATAGTCGTGGAATTGTTGAACGCGCTGGTGCGGGGCTGGGGTCAATGATCTCATTAGTGCGAGCTAAGCCGCCATCCCCCAGGCGCGGCTCTCCGACACCGTTCGCAAACCAACCCGAGGGCGCCGTGGCAGCGACCCTTTGGGTGGCGGCACCCGCTTTTCTGCGTGTCTCGGAGCTGCAGGAAAGCACACGCAGCTTCGGCTTCGGCACTGACACAGCAGCTTCGGTGACTCGAAGGTAACCCCGCTCCCGATCACCCGGCTTGGCTGGGGTTGTCTCCATCCCCACAGTAACAAGTTATTCAAGCTTATTTCACTGCCCCTCCTTTGCCCTTCAAATCCCATCCGCAGTTACACTGAGCTCATTTACCATATCGGAAAGGCTAACCTTCCTCCTGTCTGTGATGCTCTTGCCTTGGTACGGCTTAGGGAACGAGGCTGGCTCTGCAAGCCCAGCTTGCACACTTTAAAACAGGGAGGCTTTTCCCACGCGCAGCCCTGCCCGCTCACCTTGAATTCCATCGCCCTGTTTACATGCTTTAGCCATCGCACAGAAATTACTGGCATTCTGCTTCTGCACACCGATCTCAGTGCTGGACACCAGTGAAATCCTGCACTGAACACTCGTACGCCGCTCGGTACGGGGTGAAAGACGAGGCGGGCTCTGCAGGTGTTGGGGCACGGTTCCGTTCAAGCTGTGGGTGTTACCAGGGAGCCCCGGCTCCTGTCGGCCAGACGAGTAGCCAAGGGCTATTCTGTCTCAGTCAGCAGAGTAACGGCTACCAGCAGCATCTCAGCTGTGCTACGCAGAGGCAGGAGTCACGCTTGAGCAAGGGGGTTATTTTATTGAAATAACATTTGCTCTCATTTACGAACCACCGATTAAATACAGCTATTCAGCACTGCACGCAGGCTGTACTAACACGGCAGGGGTGCAGGTACAGAACGAGGAGCACAGCACACGGTAGCCGTCTTCTGCGAGGTGTTTCCGCGTTGCTAGTAAGAGCCTCAAGTCACGTGTTTAAAGTGCCGATAACACCTGACCTTGAGATGACTGGCTTTTTTTGAGTCGGATTGTTCTAAAGGCTGTCTGACCTCTAGAAAAGGCATTCCATTCTACTTAGCACCAAGTCTAAACTTAATTTTACAGTAAGTATAAATACACATATTCAAAAATCCATGTGAGTAATTCCTGAACATTTACATAGGACGAAGTGAAAAATTAACAAATGCTAAAACCAGCTTCTCAGTACCCTCCTGTAGAGTCTACCAAAAAAACCAGTCAACACTGGAGTGTGTGAAGAATCATTTTGCAGAGGATTAACTCTGAGAGCACTTGCTGATGTGTAGCTCGGAGCCTGATACAGTTTAATCAAGTCTTACATTGGACTTGTGAAATGTGTGTGGGGGTCCCCAGTTCGCTACCTCACACGACCCAGTGGGATCCTAAAAATGGAAGTCTCTGCCTCCTGTGACAGCGTCTGGCGCCTGCTGTGGCGCTCACTGATGAATGCAAACGCTCACGCAGTAGGAGCTGCCCTCTTCACTGCTCTGCTCTTGTCCAGCATGTTCTTAAGTCTTTCTGAACAGTTACGTTCAACCACAGCATTGCGGGGAGGGCTGGTTCTCCTTCTGCTGTGGTTATTCTCCTTCGTACGAATGTGACAGTTAAATACAACGGCCACACGGGTCATTCCCTTCCCTAGTTATTGGTTAAACCACGCTAACTATGACCAAGAGCGTGAGCTTGTAAAGCTGCAGCAGCAGGGCAAGCTGCAAGCCCTGGATTTGTGGGTATGTTCTGGCAGATGATTTCAAACCATAGCGCAGGCTTTATGGGACTTCCAGCCTAGCTCATTCTGCGCCCAGGCCTTCCTGACAATGAAAACACCCTGCTCGAGGTGTCCCTGCTCAAGCAGCAGGGTTGGACAAGATGATCTGCAGAGGTCCCTTCCAACCCCTGCCCTTCTGTGATTCTGTGAAAAGCTGCCTTTCCTAAGGTTTAAGAGCACAAACACCTGTTCAGGAACAGCACAGACAGTAGCATCATTATTAACATTATTTACAACATAAGTTAAAAAGGTGGGGGTCGGGGATCCAGTACAAGTGAGAAGCTGGTGCCACCCAGATAGCCTTAGCACGGCCTAGCTGCTAATAAGCTTGGAACAGAGAGAGGGGCCCCTGAGGGCTACTGACACCTCCTTGTGTAAAGCAGCCTCCTGGAAAACCACTCTTCCCTTTAAGGAGGTGCAGACATGAAAGCTCTTCTCTCCCACATTAGGCAGTCCTTGCTGGCTTCGGGCTAGACTCCATTGGCGCCGGCCTTGCTGCTCTGAGCTGCTTCCGATTTAGTCTAGGTGCAAGAGAAAGTTGCAGATTTTAGGCAGTACCAATGCAAACGCTTCTCAAAATTCAAAACCTTTTTTGAAGAAGGTATCTTCCCATTTACTCTGGGAAGCGGCTCTGGAGAATGAAAGGTGACTAAGAACAAAGTTCTTCAGGGTAAAGGAGCATTCTCCTGTTAGTAAAAGTCAGTCTGGACTCCCAAACTTGCCTTAAGTGGGGATCCTAGATGTATACGTGAGCAGCTAAATTGAAATAAAATAGTCACAGAAAGAAAGCGGGTGAAAGAAAAGGCAAGTCACTGCAGGAATCTTTTTACAGATAGAAAATGGCACTTAACACTGCGGTGGTTCTGACGGAGGCTGGTCCATCCTCGTGGTCCAAAGCAGGTTATCAAGACAGAGCACAAGGAAAGGACATACCGGTAATTCCCCAGTGCTCTGCTACCTTCCCCAGTCTGGCTGCAGTCCCTCAGTCACACCTGGTATTTTTGTATTTAACAGCCCTCAATGCAGTTCTCGTCCACAACTTCTTCACTTGCTCCTTGAACTTAACATTCACAACATCACGTAGCACAAATTTCCACAGTTTGTCTATAAACTGTGTGAAGAACAATCTCCTTTGGAAAATCTAAGAATTTTTAAAAGCTTACCTCTTGTGGGGGAGGCTTAACTGACACGTCTGACACTGGCAATTTCTCTGCTGGCTGAGATACAAGTTCTTCATTCTTTAAGGAAAAAGCAGCTTTAAGTCACAGAACCCTCCCAGAAAACAAAGCTCTGGCTAGACCCCAACAGCCCCTTCTCCCTTCTGAATAAGGCTGCTCCCGGCAAGGCACGCTTGTGAAAGCTGTATGTCGTCATTCCCATCGCTTCCCCTACACAATTTAACAGAGCTATTTGGAAATATTTCTAGCAGTTGACAAAATATTGTCACAAAATTAATTTGTCGCTGCTTTTGTCAGCTTGGACTAAGCTAAGGAATTCACTTTAGCCATATGCTGATAACCATACACTCTGGCTGTCTTGCTCTAGGAATTTTGGCTCTTTTTGTCCTGGACAACTCAGCCCAAGTTCACTAGGAGAGCTTAGAACAAGTCACCTTTAACTGGCTTCTCTGAGCTAAATGTTCCTGGATTGAGGTCTCTGTTTTTATGCAACTTAGAAGTTGGTGCCTGCTGCTCTGCTGGGTGCCTGTAACATGGTATCGAATAAGCAGCTGTTTCCAGCACAGGACAAGATGTGCCACAGCAGATCTCTGCACCCTCCCATTGTCTCTTAGGTCAGAGTATGCAGCTGTGAGGCTCTCGGGCAAAAACGTGTACACAGTGCGAGAGCAGGCATTGCTTATGCGCTCTGTGCAGCGGAGTCAGACACTGGGCTTTCTCCAGCTTTGGAAAGGTTTGTTCACATGCTCTTCCCAAAGATTACAGCACTACACACTCATTTTCCTACTCGTAGACTGATATTTTCTAACCTTTCTTCCCTGTACAATGGGGGCAGGATCCACTAGGGCCTCTTGACCTTCAGGAATGGACGTCATGATTTCAGCAGTTTCACCTATCTACGGAAGAACATATAGTTCAGTACAGTTATAACTTCAGTCCACTGGGAGGATCAAAGAACAAGATTCATGTCACAGTGCTTTGTTTTTATAATGCGCAATGGTTAAACTATTAACCTTAAAGTTTTATTCAAACAGCTCACCTTATTCTGTGGAACCGGAACAGATTGTGGCTTTACATCTATTAGGTACAAGGCACGGGACAGCAGCAGCAGGGAAGGTGGAACGTTCTCTTTTAAATGCAGATCCAGCCACTGTTAGAAGAAAACAGAAGGAAAAGTTGTTTCATGTTGGCTCTACGTCAGTACTTATTTACGCAGTGCTCTTTGTCCTTAAAGATCTTAAGGCTATCTTGAGTTAATACGGTTTTAAGCTACCATAATGAGTAGAAAGCGTTTTGAAGAGTTAAGAACACCGTATGGAATACACGCTAGAGAGGAAGTTTCCAGCTACTAGTGAGGTACCAACATCACCACTGACAAACAGCCAATACTGAAAGCTAAGTATGTTGAATTATCTACAGCTTATCTGAAATACAGCACCTACAGAGTAGCTGAAATCTGTTTGAACGCTTATAAAAGACTAGTGTTGGCTCTGCTACAAATCTTGGCTACTTTAGAAGCTTAAAACATATTCCGCCCCCCCTGCTTCATCTTGCTTCTAGCTGGCCCTGGTGCTACTTGGTTTTGTCTTTAAGTCTAAGACATAATCTGGACACTTCATGCCTTAAAGCTCAGCTATGCAGGTGAGGATCCATCTAGAAACACTTGCACGAATTCTCAGTGAAACCGTGCCTGCTCTAGCTGAACACTGCACGCTGCTCTGTCCTAGAGAAGCCTTGTCAGACAAGAGCAGAGCAGAGCGTACTTGCCTGTCTGAGCTGTTCCTTTAGTTGCTCCTCTGAGAGGCCCAGTGATCGCATTCCTCTGGCTCTGCATGCGCTCTGCAGTTCAGACACGCTTAGGCCATTGACTCCTTCCTTGGCAATCATCTGAAATGAGAAGGAATGTTCCTATCTAGGCACCGAGTGAGCCAAAACCCTGATGCACTCGATGAGCTCGAGCCCAAAGAAATGTCAGCTTAGGTAAATGGGCATAGAGTCATACCAATACAAAGATGAGACAGAACTGCCTTTAGATAATTCATTCTGTCCTTGAAAGTTGACGGTCTTCAGCTACAGAGGATGAAAAACTTTGATCCTGGTTATTTTGGTTTTCCCCTCAAAGAGAGGTGACCCTGAGAGCTGTCAGCGTTGTGGGCTTTAAAGCTGAACCTGTGGTTAGCAGCACATGCCTTTCAGAACTGGCCACCTCTTACTAGCAAGAGTTTTTCCGGGATATCTTCCATGTCGTGATAGGACTCTTAACACCATTCCAAACTACAGTTCCAACACAATCATAAAATGTAGGCTGGAAGGGACTGAGACGGGGATTTCACAACCTCCAGACAACCTGTTCTGCTGTTTACCCACCCACCGATTATTTTTTTTTTTCCCTTATCAGATTGGAATTTCCCTTGCTGCAACTTATGACCATTACCTGTTGCCCCTCCGCTATGCACCTTTAAGTCTGGTTCCATTTTCTAAATAACCCTATTAGGCAGCTGAAAACAGCAAGCATTCCCCCTTGGCCTTCTCCAGGCTAAATAAATCAGCCGCTTTATAAACTGATACGAACTTATCCTCAATTCAGTTGGTTAAGATCTGCTGTTTCCATACAATATTTATTCCAGAATTGGAACCTCCATTTTTACAAGTTCGTATGGCTCCAGAATAAGAATATAAGGCTGTTCTAAAGAGTGACAATATCTGCAGTGCCACACTCATTCGGTTCACCAAAGGCAGCAAGGGCGCAGGAAGATGGAACTCCCATTCTGTATTTTTCTGGAATCTCTCTTGGGGAGAATCCCACTCCCATCAATATCAAACTTCACATCAGAGGATGGAGCGTGGGCAGTGACACATGCTTATGTAAAGCAGGCGGTCTGTGATTCAGAGGGCAGAACTTGAGATTGCAAAAAGCGTGCGTTCCACCAAAGCGGTCCACCTGTGCTATTTTAAACTTACTTCATCATCTGCCTTGATAGTTCTGAGTCTCAGCAGAAGCTGAAAGCGGAGCAGATTGTTGGTGCCAATGGGCTGCAGCTCAAGCAATTTGCAAAGAGCTACCAACTGCGGCCGTTCCAGGTGTTCCAGGGTCAGCTCATCCTCAAACAGCTTGGAGAAGCGTACGATCTCTTGGGTGCTGGGCCGATGGCCGGTGTGACGAATCTAAACAAAGCAGAGACGTCAGAGCCAAAAGCCAAACTGAACCAGAATCAGTCTGCGAATCCTCTTCCCCCTCGAAGGAAGAAGCCCTTCCCATTTCTCACGCTGGTATTCCCGTCTCTCGATGGAAACAGAATGATATAGTTAAAAGGCCAAAGTGAAACAGAGGTTTTGAGCAGCAGCTTAAAGGATTTCACAGGGTAGAACTTTCATTGTTGCTCCGGGATGGAAGTGCTTGTCTGTGCAGACAGCTCTGACAGACGGGTCAAAAGCTCGTGCCAGTAGGGTTTTAGCTGCAAGAGGGCGTCAGGTTAACAGCAGCACCTGACAGGACAGCTCTGTGCCATCAAACCTGCCTGCAGTCCTTGCCCAGATCCCATCCTCTCTGCCCCGAACAGCAGCACTAACGCTGATTCAAGCACCGTTGCCGTCATCCCCAGCACAGCCCCTTTACCTCGTGCACGTAAGAAGAGAATTGTTTTCCTTGTCCCGCATCTGCTTTGTTCCTTTTGGCCATCTCCGCAATGGTCTCCCGCAGGAACTTTGCTAACTCCAGCTTTGCATTTAATTTCTTTTTCAGCTTTTCTTCCTTCATGTAGGAAATGAAACACAACTATAAATTCTGCTTGAAAATCCAAAGGGAGGGGATTCTGGGAGAGAGGTGAAATAAGACTTCGGTACTGAAAGCAAATAGGCTTTGGTTACTGGAGAAAACAAAAGTGCTGTGCGCTTTCCTACTGGTCACTGTTTACAGCACAATTTTCAAGTTCTGCTGTCCTGCCTAGGGAAGCGCTAGGAATGCCTGGCTTAGACACGGCTGTCAGGCCAATACTCGTTTACAGCAGCAGGCGGGGAACGACAGCTCTTCATGCAGTTGTACGGCTGTTCTAACGAGCGGGAGCACACACTCTACATCGCCAGAAAGGACACACACCTTTTTTGACTCAGTCTCAAACGTCGAGGGCAGCATTTCAGGGAAGAGTTTCAAGAATACAGGCAAGAGAAATTCCATGAAGGGGACAATGACAAACACCAGGAAGGGAACCAGCCGGAAGAGATCCGCGCAAGTTCTCAGCAGCTGTACGGAGAAGAGCACAGCAGAAGTTATTATTCAACCAGACAAAAAAAAAAAACCAAAAAACCCAAAAAACATGTTCCAAAGAAGTGTGGAAACTGAGCAGTTGAACTGCTTTCGTTACAGTCAGCCTCTTCGAGCATCATTTCAGCACAGCGTTCGTACGTCTGGCACTTACCCTTCGTCTCTCCCTCCTAGTGAGGACCTGACCGTGTAACAGCCTCCACACCATCCTGGCAGCCACCTTGGTGTCAATCCAAAGCAAGTGGAATCCATTGTAATAGTGTTTCAGTTCATCCACGATTTTTTGGCGTAAAGACTTTCTTCCCACGGGAGTCTCTACGACTTGCTTTGTTGGAGTTTCAGCAGGCTTAGTGCCCTGGTTTACAGTACTTCGGCGGGGCGGAGGTTCGTCTCGGAGCTCCTGACGCAAGCTGGCGGACGTGTGAAACGCTCGTGCAACGTCAGCTGGCGAGTGAGGTAGGCCGGTGCCCAGCCGCGCGCGGTGCAGCCGTGGCTGGTTTTCGGAGTCTTTTACGCAAGTCCAGTTTAAACGAGAATCCAGGAGTTGGAGAAAAGGAACTGCTGGAGAGTACGGAGAACTGGAGTGCACCAGAAGATGGGAGCCTCTGAAACTGGAGAGGTATTTAAGCAAGTGATAGTGTGTTGTGGCTAAGGTACCTAGGCGTTACACACAACTTGGCGTTCTCAGCGCCGAGTTAAGCTTGTGAAACTAATCTTGTGGCTCGCTTAATATCTGAGTGCCTGATCCTTCCGCAATGCATAGAATATTGAGAATTTGTCCCATGCTAACAACTCTTCTCTTGGGGGAGAATAGCTCAAGACTTCAGGCTGTCTCTGGGAAGCCCTTCTACCAATCGCATTGGCTAAAATTTGCTAGTGGCAAACAAAATAAAACCAAAGCCCCTTTTTGCTCTCCCCAGGCGTTTAGAACGGAGTTGTCCGCGCTTCCTGCCCCTTCCCACCCCAGCATCGTCGGCTGGCAAAGGGATGCCGTGCGCCGACGGGAGGCGAGGGGCTGGACCGCTCGACCTGTTGGTGAGGAAAGAGCCGAGAGCCCGCCGGCTGCCGCGCGCCGGGAGAGCTGCCGAACCCCCTCCGTTTTAGACAAGCCGAAGGCCGCGCCTCTCGCGCTTAGCCGGGCTCCCTTTGGCAGAGCCCCGCAGCAGCACGCCGGCTTGAAGGGCCGGTGTCGCACCGACCGTGGGAGCGGCGCCCGCCGCCGTGAACGAGCCGCCGAGGACACGCGCGCTCGCGCCAGGGCGGCCCCGCGCCCCCCCCCCCCCTCAGCGGGGCTGTCCCGCTCCGCCACCGGGCCCCGAGCGCCGGGCGGCCCCGGCCCCGCGCCTTACCTCGCCCTGGCTGCCGCCAGGAGCGCGCTGCAGCCGCGGGAGGCCATGGCGCCGCGCCGTCACCGGGCCGGGGAGCCCCGGGCAGCGGGCGGGGCGCGCGGCGGCCCTCGGAGCATCACCGGCCCGCCCGCGCCGCTGCCAGGGCGGAGAGGGGGGGCGTGAGCGGGGCCGCGGGGCGGGGCGGGACCCCTGCGCCCCGGCCGGGCCCTCCCCGCCGCACCGGCCCCCGCTCACCCCCGGCCCTCCCGGGCTGTCCCATCGCGCCCTGCCGGCGGCGCTCTAGCCCGCCGAGCGCCGCTCTATGCTTCCCCCCCAATCACGCCATCGCCGTGCGTCACAACCCCGGCGGCGGGGACCAATCAGAAGGAACGGCTTGCGGCCCTCAAGGAGGCCACCCAATGGGAGCAGGGAGGGGCGGGGATTGACCCGAGGTGCCCTCAAAAAGGACCGCTCATTGGCTGCGAGGGCGGTGGGGAAGTGTGAGTGGGCGGGACGTGAAGGGTGATGTCACGGGCCGGCGCGTGACGCCGTAGCGAGGCGGTGGGGCTGGGCGTGACGTGAAGGAGAGTGAGGAGGGGGCGCGCGCGGGCCGCGGCTGGGGGGAGCTGGCGACCCTCCTCTCGGCGTTCCCTCCCGCCGGCCCCACGCGCTCGCCAGTAATGAGCTGTAGCGGCGTCATCACTACGTAGTGCCTCGGGGGGGCGGAAGCTGGGAGCCGTGCAGGGAGACGGGCGCCCGGCTGGAAGGGCCGCCCCCAGCTACGCTCCGCACGCCTGCTGCACCCCGCCAAGCCTCGGCCCCGGCCCTGGTAGGGAGGCAGGAGAGCTCGTGAGCGGTCAAATTCAAAAGGGAAAACGCCATCAGCCGCTTGGCAGCCCGCGATAGCGAGCCACCGCTCTCCGGCTGAGCACTGATCGCATCCCTTGAGTTTCACGTATGGAACAAAACTTTGCTTTTATGTGCAGAGTTCCCGTGTAAGCGATTGGAGTCTGTAGCCAAACACGGCAGAATGTGCTCCGAGCAGCTGCGCGTGCAACGGGGCACGTAAGAGTAGAGTCTCCTTTGGTGCGTTATCATCACCCAAGAACAGCTTGCACGTGGAATTAGGTGTCAGAAGGAAGTTTCAAGCCCTCACATGTTTGAGACAAATGCTGTGGGTCTGTGGATCCGGTGAGACATGCAGGCGGCTGCAGGAGCATTCTTGGTAGGTGACAGGAGACCTGGTCTCGAAATGGCTCGTGTGTTTGGGAGACTAATGGGGAAGAAACATTTTGTTGCCCGCATGAAGAGGGTTTGTAACCCTTTGGCAGCTTCACTTCTGGGTGCCTAAACAGATGAACAATATTTTTAAAAGTATAAGATAAAATGGGGAAAGATGGGTAAGAAGCGCAGCAGGAAGCTCCCGAGGTCTGGCGCCAGAGCTTGTGGCGCGCTGCTCTGTCTTCCATTGGTTGGAAAGCACATTTCCCAGAAAGGGCTGGTCTCCAAGTCCTTCCAGTTCTGGAAAAAAAGAAAAGCCCACCCCAGCACTGATCCAAATACTTTTTTACTGTCAAAAACATTTCTGCGTTGTTAATGCAGACCGTGTAATAGTGCAATTCAGTTCCTGTGTGCTTTCTTCTGCCAGAGTCGGTTCTGCTAAACCACGTCCCCTGGGGTTGCAGAAGAGGGTTTTGTTTTGGTTTCTTTTCCCTTGCAAGAGGCTCGAGGAAGTGACGGGATAGGAATTAAAACTAGATGAGTAGGCAAACACAAACGCCTGTCTGCTGAACCCGGCTTAAGGAGATGTCCTTTGCTCGCCACGCTAGAGTGGGAGATCTGCATTACTGCGCTAGCGCTCCAGCTTTGAAGAACTTGGAAACGCTGATTTTGTCTCCTCAGAGATGTATTTCGACGTGAATTCGTGGGAGGGCTTCTAGGACCGCACAGACCAGAGTCTGCTGGACATGCTTATTTACCTTCTAGTTTTCACGGTGTTCAAAACTGCGATTTAAATGTATTTAGATTACGTCTTCAAGAGTTTTTCCTGCATGAACAAGGGCGAGGCTCTCCTGTTCCAAAGGAGACCGATGGATGGATGCTCCCTCGCCACGTTAAGCTCCAGGCCCTCAGGAAAGTCACTAAAGCGGTGAGGGGTCAGAGCCGCGCTTCAACGCTGCCTGCTGAAAGCCCTGTTAGGGAGCTGCAGCCTCTGCACTGCCATTCCGAGCCCCCTGAGCAAAGCCACCCCTTCTCTTTGGGAACAGCACTGGGCACAGGTTGTTTGTCCAGGAACAGGCATCGGTCTGAACCGTTCTGAAGCACACAGGCAGCGCGGTTTGGGGCACAGCTTCTGGAAGCGATTAGCACGCCACATTTAGAGGGGAGCATTCTTCAGGGAGACCACAGCACCTCTTTGATTGTTCAAGAATATTGTTTTCTCTTGCGTACGTCTTCGGGGTTGTTGTAAAGCACCCAAGTGTGTGGCGTAAAAGGAATGCTGGGGTCTGTTACTGATGGAGCTGCGGTCGCTCGCTGGCTTGAACTATGTGCGATGATCTCCTGGAGCTGGAAATGCGGAGTCTGGCGCTGGGGTCCCAAGTGCCGGCAGAGCAACAGAAGTGCTCATCCGAGGGCTGGGGTCAAGAGCCCGCCGGCTCGTCAGTGCCAGCTGAGTGGTGATCCTGGCAAGGATCGCTAATTACTGTGATCGTGCATTATTCTGGGAGTAGCTGCTGGATCTTGTAGTCCCTGCACAGGGCAAGCAAAACGGCGTTTTGTGTTTCCCTGCATGGATCATCTAGCCTTCCTCAGGGGCCAAGGAAGGTGAAGCTGCTGTAGTGGTGCTTCCCTCATCTGCGTTCCGCTGTAGCTCTGCGTGCCCTTTCCCAACCAACAGAGCATTTCTAGTAAAAACTATCAGGTGCAGAAAAAAAGTAATGTGAAAGAAAAGTGACCAGGAGAAAAATAGAGGAAGAACTCTAATTCCTGTCAGAACATTCATTAGTTGTCAAAAGGAATCAGGAAGAAAATATATTCTCATCCCTTGACTACTTCAGCTGCAGGAACATCAGGACCCCCATATATTAATGTTAACCTTACCATTAGTGCTTAATATTAAGCATTTATAATTGCAGAGGGAGGAGAAGAGAAAGCCGTTTCTAGGTCACCTCCATTTTTGGTGCCTTTTTGTATTTGAGGAGGAGGAGAATCGCTTCTTACATTCACTTTCTTACAGCAATTCCCGCCTCCCCACCCCAGACAAGAAAAACGCCTCCTCGCTGTGGGCTCCGAGCCTCTGCTTTCTGGGCAGTGGGAAGTGCCGTGAATTTGGAAATCGTTGCTCAATCTTTGCTCAGTGGCTCATAAAGCTCGTATCTCCTCAGCTTCCTCTTTCATGTTGGGTTGTGTCTCTCCCTCTACCTAATTCTTCTTGGTTTATTATCTGACTTTTTGTTTTTATCTGGTAACAGACATCATCTTATCTTCCCATCTGGTTTACTTTCCATTCTCTTGTGCTTTTCTGGCTTTCCATTTTCCTTCTTTTTCCTTGCACATTAATGTTTTTGTTGCAGGAAAGATTCATTGTGTGCACTTCAGTTGTGTTTTCTTCCGCAAAATAGACTTGAGGGTTGTGGAGGAGGGGAATTAATTGCAAACATCTCAATGCATAACTTTTCAGCCAAAATAGGATTAGAAACTGCTGAGGATGACAGCGTTTTTTTCTTTCTCTGTCTAACCCAGACACCAAACCTCAGGAGGTAAACCTAGACCCCGCAAGGTGTGTTACGATCTCTGCTACAGAACTTGGTTTTTGCCCAGGCCTCGTGTCACCCGGCCATCATTAATGTGCGCGGTACGTCTCAGCTGTGCTGTCCTTCTTTCCTAACAGCAGTGCAAACGCGCGGCACAGTTTGTTGGGGCTGTTCCAGCTGCGCAGTGGGGTCGGTAACCCCTCAGCACGCAGTGGGCTTTGCCAGAATGCCTCGTTCCATGCCCAGCGCTCGGTGCCCACAGCTGCCATTGTGCCGGTAAGCCAGGGCTGCTGGAACAGCCATTGCCTCAGTGGGCTCAGGCATCGCGCATCTCGTCAGCGGGTGGTATGCTTCGCCTCGCTTTGTGGGTGCTGTGGTGAGGTGGGGGTTCATGGAGTGATAGCTTGAGAGCACGCAGTCCCCATCCCAGCGGCTGGATTTCTGTGGCACCAGGGCACCCAGTGTGGATTTTATTCATAGAATCATAAAACCAATAAGGTGGGAAAAGACCTTTAAGGTCATCAAGTCTAACTGTCAAACCAGCACCACCATGCCTCTTAAACCATGTCCCAAGTGCCACATTTACAAGTTTTTTGAACACCTCTAGGGATGGTGACTCCCCCACCTCTCTGGGCAGCCTGTTGCAATCCCTGACCACTCTTTCAGTAAAGACATTTTCCCTAATATCCAATCTAAACCTCTCCTGGCACAACTTGAGGCCATTTTCTCTCATCCTATCACTTGATACTTGGGAGCAGAGACCAACCCCCCCCTCACTCCAGCCCCTCTCAGGCAGCTGCAGAGAGCGAGAAGGGCTCCCCTCAGCCCCCTCTTCTCCAGGCTAAACCCCCCCAGCCCCCTCAGCCACCCCCCAGCACACTTGTGCTCCAGACCCTGCCCCAGCCCCGCTGCCCTTCTCTGGACACGCTCCAGCCCCTCAAGGCCCTTCTTGTCCCGAGGGGCCCAAACCTGAGCCCAGCACTCGAGGTGGGGCCTCCCCAGGGCCGAGCACAGGGGCCCCATCCCTGCCCGGCTCCTGCTGGCCACACCAGTGCTGGCACAAGCCCGGGGGCTGGTGGCCTCCTTGGCCACCCGGGCACTGCTGGCTCATGCCCAGCCGGCTGTCAGCCAGCACCCCCAGGGCCTTCTCCGCCGGGCACTTCCCAGCCCCTCTGCCCCAGGCCTGGGGCGCTGCCTGGGGTTGGGGTGACCCAAGGGCAGGACCCGGCACTTGGCCTTGTTAAACCTCACACAAGAGGCCTCGGCCCATGGATCCAGCCTGCCCAGGCCCCTCTGCAGAGCCCTCCTGCCCTCGGGCAGATCGACACTCGCGCCCAACTTGGTGTCACGTGCAAACTCCCTGAGGGTGCCCTCGATCCCCTCGTCCAGATCACTGATGAAGATATTAAACAAGGCTGGCCCCAAAACTCAGCTCTGTGGGACACCACTTGTGACCAGTCGCCAACTGGGTTTAGCTCTGGTCACCGCAACTCTCTGGGCTCAGTGTCCAGCCAGTTTTTTACCCAGCGAAGGGTACACCTGCCAGAGCCGCCAGCTTCCGTAGGAAGATGTGTTATTGTACCCGGGACACGGCGTGACGTTGAGTTTAAAGCCGTGTTGAAGTGAGGGCGGGCTGTCACGGCGCTGCCCGCCCGCCTCAGCCCCCTCGGGACTACATCCCCCGGCGTGCCTTGCGGCGGGCGCGCCGGGGCGGCCAATGGGGACGCGGCGGCGGCGGCGCGTGCGCGCGCGCCTGCGCGGTGCGCGGCGGCGGCGGGGGGGCGGAGGCGGAGGGCGCGGGAGCGGGGCCGGGAGCCGGGCAGCGCGGCACGGAGCGCCGCCTTCCCCCGCCGCCAGCGGTCGCCCGCGCCCGCCCGCGCCCCGCCGAGCGCCTCCCCTTGGCCTCACCGGCCGGGAGCGGGCGGTGGTGGGGTGGGGGGGGCGGGCGGCCTCCCGGGGCGGAGCCCGGCGCCAGCGGCGGGGGCGCGGAAATCGAGGCCGGGGCTCCGTCGCGGCCTGCTGGTGCTGGTGCTGCTACTGCTGCGGGAGGAGGCCCGCCGCCGTCGCCCCCGCCGCCGGCCTTTGTCTCCGCTGGGCTGGGCGGACGCGGCGGGGGCAGTTAGAATGGAACAGACTGAAGGTGAGGGCGGCGGGCGGGCGGGCGGGCGGCGGGGGCGGCGGCGGCCCGCCCGGGCTTAAAGGGGCCGCGGCCGCCATGTTTGCTGCGGCGGCCTCCGGGGCCGCCCCCGCGGAGGGGGGTCGGGCGGTGGGCCCCGGGCCGTCCCGAGCCGATCCCATCCCGCGGGCAGGGCCGGGCACGCCGTCCCCGTGAGGCGGAGGGGCAGGCCGGGGCCCGGTCGCTCGTCCCACCCGGCTGGGTCTCGGGCGAGCGGCGGCCCCCGGCGGCTCCCCCTTCCCGGCTCCGCGGCGGGTAACGGGAGAGCGCCCGGGGCCGGTCCCGGCGAGCCCCGAACCTTCCCGTGGGGAGAAGCTTGGGGCGGGAGCCTGCTCCCCGCTCTCCTGAAGCGTGCGGGGCCGCCTCCGTGGCCGAACCGCGCACTTGTCAACTTGTGCTCCGACCCGAAGGTTCCCAGTGCGTGCTCTGATGAGCTGCCCTTAAGCGGAGGCTTTGTTGGTTCTTGTGTCTGGTTTTTCTTTTGAAGTACTGTTGCATCGTCCTCTGTTTTGTTGTGTGCCTCACTCGGCTCTTTTTGACTGCCAGTACACTCAAAAATTTCAATACAGGTTTAAGATTTCCAATTTGTTGTTAGAAAAAGTGAAATATTAACGATAATGTAGTTCTGTATATACCAACCAACCTAAAAGACAATGTAAAGTAGCCTATAATCGTAGTTGAAGAAAAAGTTGTTGCCTGTTTTGATGAGTGTTTAGCTTTTCCAGTGGCTTATTGTAGAGGCACCCACAGAATGCTTTGGCAGGGTTTTGGGTTTCTCTTTTATTTTTATTTTAATGAACTGCTTGAAAAGATACTGCTCCAAAAAGTGAGCCTGGGCTTTCTGAAGTTACAGACTAGGAGTAGAGGATGATGACCAAAGGCTGCATGTTTTGCTTTAATACAATTGTGTTTTGCAATTTTCAGTTCGGCAGGCTTGCCTGAGTTTGAGGTGAAACACATGAGATACGCTGCAGTTATTACGCTGGTTTTGATGTGTGAAAGCTTGTCATGACTCTTACAGTACTTGGTATTGCCACAGATCTGACTGGTGGTGTTACATGAATATCAGTCTGTGACTGTCCCTGAACAAAAAAAGGTTTTCCCTCGTGTTTCGCAGTTCAGTCCCGAGGCTCTAAAAACAAATGAGACACCACTTTTGTCTTTTTCTTTTTTTACTTTTTAATGCGTAGCATTTTCTTTGCTGCTCTCCCATTGTTTCTTTCCACGTCACCCTGGGAAACTTGTTAAAAGTCGCCTTATCAAAACCATATTACAGACATGACTGTTTCTTCTGGCATTTAAGAAAAAAACCAAACCACCTTTAAAAAGGTATACAGGGAAGTAGTCAGCCTTACCACATGCTTTAAAGTTTGTCAGGAGGCCTCTGATTCACCGTCAGTGTCTGCCAGTAGAGACTGCTCAGTCCGGCTGAAGTCAGTAGAAATCCACAGGCTAGAGTTTTTCTGCTAGTGAGTCTACGTGCTGTTGAAAAACTTGGCATTGTCTTAACCTACATAAATAAAACTTTCCATGCATGATTTCTTAAGGACATCCAGAACAAAACGTGACAAAGCAGACAGCAAATACTGGATGCAGGAATCAATAAGGATAACTGTTTTATTTCTGTCTACAGTTCATATAAGTTGGCGACTGCAGGGTGCTGTCACAGTTGATAAAGGCAGCCCTCCAGGTGGTTTTTGACACGACTTGTAGAAAAAGCGCGGGTACGTTCAGTTGTAGTGAGGGGTTTGGTGGCAGGTGTGCGCTGAACTTCAGCGAAAGCCAGGTTGTACGTTTATGTGGTTCCAGCTGGGCGGCCTTGAGGTTTTGGGAGGAGGAATGGAAACGGGACAGTAGTCGATTGCATCACTTAAATCCCGACCAACCTAGCGTGTTCCAGCCAACCAGCTATCTGCTTGTAAAACACGTGTAGCAGCCAACATCTGCGGAGGATAGTTGCTGCGTGGATTAGAGCCTTGAGGTGGGCAGTACCAGCGCAGGGTAGATACAGGCATACGTTGGAATGAAACAGCGCGGAAAATGGCAGTAAAGGTACGTGTGGTGACTGGGGTAGCGACGGAGTGGCAGGACGTGAACAGGTCTTTGAATCTCTCTGATTTACATCTATGTGGACAGGAGCTGGGCTGCTGTTTGTGTATAAAGATGGCCTAGAACTTCTGCTTTCAAGACTGTTGATAGAAAGTCCAGCTCAGGGTGACGAGGCAGTGACACTGTTCGCTGAACACGTAAGAGTGACTCAAATAGCTGCTTTTTCGGCTCAGTCAGTGAGCCAGTAGGACAGTTCCTGTTCTCACAGCAGATACTTTCCATCTATGTAAAATGCCTGTCCTCGAGCAAGTGCCACCCCAGCTGCTCTAGGCAGGGCCACCCACGTGGTGGCTGTCAACGGAAAAGGGTGAAATTACTTCAAAAAGGTTTTGTGGAAATGCAGTTTAAAATATGTGCATTCTACGTTCTTTTATCAGTAGTTGTGTTGTGTCAGCTCGTCACCGCGGCGGTAGCCAGCCTCAGACGAGCAGGGTTCGTCAGCAGGTAGCAGCGGGCAGGAGGTGCACAGAACCCCGCGGGTCTCGGCTGGGCAGGGAGAGCGCTGTCGTTTTGCGCTGGCTCCTGGCTGCCTCTGGCTAGGCACGGGCAGTTCCTCCGAGGCCTGCATCCAGCAGGCTTTGGAGACAGTCCTCCCTCCTCAGGCTTGGGAGCTTTTACCTTGGGCTCCTGTTCGGTGATGAATAGCGGTGGGTGCTTCTGACATACAGGAAACTTCTCTTACGCACTCCAGAGCTACTGTATCTTCTCTCACTTTTTTTTTTTGAGCTCTTCCTGACTGAGGAATAAACACAGTGGGTGCATGCATGGTCGTATATTTTATAGGTTGTGTCCTACGGTGTTGCTGTATTTTGTGCAAACCTACAAAACTCCGTCTTTGCGAGGAAGAAAAGCTTTTATCAAATGGGATCAGCAGTGTTCAGAATTGTTTGATAATCTGAGAGGTCACTTGCTATTTAGTTTACTGCGGCATGAAAGCAATATTTGAGAACTTCATAAGCATCTTGTTTTCTGAGAGTGAACTTGCAAAATACCCATGCTAAAAATGGCTTTAAATAAGTGCAATTTTTGGTGAAAAATGTGAACCCAGGGGATTCCTAATCTCTTTGAAACTTTCCCATGACTGGGCACTCGCCATTGAAGGTGTAGCTGATTTTTTTCGAGTTACACTCAGGCAAGCTAAGAAGCTTGGTACGGGAAGTGAAACAAACTTATTGTTAATGGAAGAAAGAGCACTTTAAGAGCTCTGCTAGGTTGACCTGCCTTATCTTGTACTGCTGATGTTTTTTTTTTTTTCTTTCATTTACTTTTTCGTCTGATGCTTTGAATTGACTCTCCCACGGGCAGTATGAAAATATTTGCTCACAGAGTGGCCTTGTGTAGAGTCTTGGTGCCTGTAGGGAGTTGTGTTTTCCTGCTCGGTCAGAAGATCCTACAGCTGTGGGGAAGGACAGATACAGAATGCTGGCTGCCCAGTTTTAGAGAGCAAACTCCCTTGCTCTCATTAGGAAATTCAGTTGCAGTTTTGAAGGTACGGTTGATTTAAAGTTGTTTCCCAGCTGCTGTAAAGTATCCATTTCTATAAACCATGAAATAATTAAATAATTTCTTTACCTGCTGGTTGAGTTCCAGACAGTTTCTGTTACAGGTCATACTTGGAAACTAAATTTGGAGGAGGCTGGTACTGTAATAGAGTAATCGTTGTTGTAGCGAGAAGAATTTGTTCTGAAATACTTTTCCGCAAGATCAACGTGCATCACTGAAAACCACATTCACTTGTAATTTTAGGTGGCTCTCCTCTGCTGAGGAAGGGTGGGTACGGCTCTTGAGCCTGTTGTTGATATTTTGACGACAGTGGGGTATTCTTTGCATTAGAACTTGGGAGTGACTTTTACAAAGTAATCCTTCCTTAGGTTTAAACGCTGAGATTCTTATATGTTCAGGATCCATCATTTTGTTCTGTTATTTTGGTAGCTCCAGGGGCTGTCCTTTCAGCCTAACACAGCCCAGATGCCGCTTCACTGGGTGGCGACTGAGGAATGAAAAAAAAATTGATGCAGAGTTTTGGAAAGGAGGAAGGGTGGGAAAACCTGGGTATGTTAACCATGATGGCAGCAAAACCATGATGACAGCGAAAGACTCGGAAGGAAGGAGCTCTCAGTGATGTAAGCTCTGTGGGAGAACAACCTCCTGTGTTTTAAGGCTGTTGAGAGCAGCAATTCAGTGAAGCAATAATCCTTGCTCCTGCAGCCTGTACAGGAGGACAGCGAGGCTGGTGTACAAATTGTCCTGACAGACGCATAGGCTGCATTGAGGGCTGTTTTACACAGGTGAGCTCCAGAAAGGAATTACTTAAAAATAATGATCAAAACTGTTTCCTTTTACTGGTAACTCCTAAAACCAGCGTAAGTAGTGTTTTGAAGTTCACTAATCCACAACTTCTGTCGGGTAACAAAGTGAAGGATGCTGATGACTCTTCAGTTAGTGCCTGTGGAAGTGAGTGTGCTGAGAGCTTTAGGAACTCACAGCTGGGACTGGCTGCTGTGAAGAGTGGTACAGCGTGGGCAGACTTTGACCTGGAGGGCTGTATGTGGAGGAGATAAGAGGGACCAGACACTCTCATGCAGCTTTTGAATTCTGATAATGCCGTGTCTGGATCTCATTAATACTGCTTTGGTGGGATAGTTGTACCGAGGTATCGGCAGAGAACTTCTAGCAGCCACACTAGCAAAACTGCATTTTTGCTGCTATACCTTATTTCAGCCCTTCTGAGAAAAACAAACTGTCCTGGCAAGGTAAGGGTAAGGATTTTCCTGGCTATGTTGGTCAAGTATTGCATCTTACTGTAGACCCAAGATGGACGTGACCGTGACGAGAAGCCTGTAGTGTTGTCACGGCTTAGTGCTCTAGCCTTGTGACAGGGAGTTCTTCCTCTTAGGAGCAGGGCTGAGGTTCATAAACAGTATTAAATCACTCAGCAGTCTGTAGATCATCAACTTCTGAATGATGTTTATAGATGGATTTAGAATGGGTGGTTATGAATGGCCTAATACAGTACGTGGTAATCGGCCAGATATATGCACGTAACATCCCAGAGAATAAACAAACCTTGGTGTCCTAGTGAAATGCTGCACAGAGTAGTTTGGTTTACACCCCAACTTTTTAAAGTGTGGAAGATCTTAATGAAAGACTGAAAGTTGCCAGTGTAATAGAAAAAGGCCAGTTCTTATTTCAAAGGGAGGGGATAGGGTAATGCTTTTAAGGGCAGAAACCTTTAACTTAGGCTGTTGTACAACTTCAGTGCTTCTCAAACTGAAATGTTTGGCTGTGGATTGTACCCTCAGCTTTCTGGTGTTCTTTATGCAGCCTCACCTGATGTTGTGGCTCAATTTTAGGGAAGTCTTTAAGGAAGATTTAAGTGAATTCAACATACCGGCCTGGCAACAGATCAGAATTTCTGTAACGTTGTCCACATCGACATGCCACTGACCTGCTGCCAGAGGAATGAACTGGATAACCAAATCACGTAACCCACAGGTCACAGTCAGGGAGAGGGTGGTTGTGTTTTTTTTTTCTCCTCCCTGATGCAACAGTTGAGGCCCAAGTTCTCAGTCGGTACTTGTGGAGTTGTATGACTAGAAGGTGGTTATACAGATGTACGGTTTCAAGGCAGTCTTCTGAATGTAAATATCCCTTGCTGATTTGCAGACGAGGGTTCGAGGAGGCTCTAAACTTGATGGTGATGCCTGGAGGAGGAGTTGTTGTTCTGGTAGTGGGGGTGAGGTTTTATTTCCTCTTACACCATGAGGTACGTGCTCGTTAGAGGAGCTGTACTGTCTAGTGAAATGAGTAGTCTGCCTCGATATTTGACATTGTAAGGCCAAAGAACCCACACTTGGGGGAAAAAATGTCTTTTAAACAAATTATCCTTTCTCTTCCCTCAAGAGAGAAAAAAAAGCGTTAAAATTATGTTACAACGTCAGATTAGAATCTTCCAGTGGGACCCCAAACTTATGAAGTTTCCTCTCTTAGTCAGACTTACAAGCAGGAGAACATAAAGCATAATTATTGAATGCCATGTGACGTGAACAAATTTTTACTCTTAACGAAGCACAGAATGCTGTGTATGTAGCGTCTTGTTTTACAGAGTTTCACTGTCTGCAGGTTGATTTTTGCTTTTTGTAGTTCTGGTGTGGCCACACCAAAGTTCGGGTCCTGGCGTGATATACTTTAACAGATGCCTTATTTATCGTGCTGGTGCTTAGTTCTGCTAAGCTAAATGGGTGGTCTTACTTCCGGTGAATTTGGGTAAAAGAAGGTGATTTAATTGCTATTAAGAGAAAACAGCAACAATAACAAAACGTAAAGTTGAGAGCAATTCTAAAAGTTCTTAAACTATTTCTGCTCTGACTCTGTCTATGCAGCAGTGGACGTGCCAGGATGACTGAAGGGCTGTTGCAGCTTCTCAAGATAAGCGTGGGGTTTTTTTAAGTATTCAGAAGTAAAAAAAGATTGAACCTGGTTTTAGTAACAAATAAAAGCAGCTTTGGGTACAGTTTCTTACTAGTGTGAGAAATCTGTTGTTTGCTCTTGAGTTTGGCAGATGCAAAGTAACAATTAATTGGTAAATAGTACGAACAGTCCCACTTCCTCTTCCTAGAATGGGTGGTGGTTTTCTGTTTTGACCTTGATGCACAATCCTGCTTGCTCCATGTGCTGTCCCTCAGATACGCCGTCCCCTTGACAGTAACGTTTTCCTGTTGGTTTTGTGGGTGATGTGCAGAGAGCTGCTGGAGAGAACGGATGGTTTTACAGCCACGAGGTTTAAAAGTTACTGCAATTAGTGAATTTTGCTGCATAACATTGTGCTATTAAGTCGTTTCCCTAAGTCGCTTAATTACGGTGACAAATGTGCTCCTAGTTGTTTCCACAGGGCAGTAAATATGAAGACAAACATTAATATAATCCGAGTATGGAGTCCAGAAAACATACAGGAAAATTCTGGTCGAGCTCTTAGTTGTTACTGTTATAACTTCAATTTGTTTTTGCAGTCTCAGAGGAGGGAAGTGTTCTTACTGTTTTGAAAACTGTTAGATAAGGTATTGAGATGCCTTGCGTTGGGAGGGTGAGAATTTGATGTGGGCAGGGTTATATGTAGATTCATGTTATGAGAAGTATCTGTGGGATGTGTTAATGCCATTTCAAACCCTGACCAAAAGGGCACGGTAACCCTCCTTTATGCCTACACAGAGACAGAATAAATAATACAGAGTTATGTTTGTTCTGGAAGGGCTAAATTGACCTTGCTTGGAAGCAAACTTGTATTTCTTACCTGAAGTTTAGGTCACTGTATTTCTTCTTGTTGAACATCGAGGTTTCTTAGGTGGATGCAAAAGCCTTCTCTGAGCCAGTAGTTGAGTTTTGGTAATCTAACTTTGATTTAGTCTGATTTTGGTGTTTTAATAGGCAATGGAAAATTGAAAGTGCATATGATGGCTTTCTTGGCTGCAGTTCTGTGAATAGCCTCAGGTTATGGAGATCTTTTGATGCTGGGGCTATTTTTCTCTCCCTCAAAATCACTTAGTGTTTAAGCCCCAAGTGTTTAGTATTACAATAAGGCGGGGGGGGCAGGGAGTGAGGAGGATAGCTCTCCTCCCTAGCTGCTGAGAGCCAAGGGGTGCAAACTCTGCTCTGCTTTTCTGAGGAGGGAAGAGGTTGGGAAACCCCATCTGAGGCTGTCACAGCATCCGGACTGGTTTTCCCAGCAGCTGAGGTGGAATGACCTCTTCCCTTTAATTGTGCCATTGTTCAGAAAAGCCCGTGGCTTAGGTCTCCTGCTGGCCTAAGGGCTGCTCATCTGTCTCGAATTTTGGTAAGGAGGTGGGGAGGAAGAGAAGAGAAGAGGTTTCTCTTGTTTTGAGTGGTCTTCCTGTGGTTTTTCTGGCTTGCTCAGTTTGCAGTGACTATCGTGTCCAGAGAACTTGGCATCTTCTGTATGCTTGAGGGTCAAAGCCTGCCGTCTTACTGCTTTGTGTTAGAATAACGCTTCCTAGTGACAAACTAGGAGGGCTACAGGGAGTGGTTGGAATTTTAGCACCATTGTTCTGACTTTGTAACACTCGGCCTCATAGTTTTTTAAGCCCTTGTAGGTGCTTATAGCATGTCTTTAAATGTCCTGGAAAAGAAGAAAGTGGTCATGTGAAAAAGCTGTTCTGCAGTGTGTAAAGAGCCCTTTTTAAAGATTCAGTAATACCATCCCTCTCTAAATCCGTGAGAGGGTGGCTACTGAATGGAGAGGGGGAAATTGGTCTTTAGATTTTTTTTTTTTTTCTTAGCAGTTTAATTTGCTTAATTATTGTCTTTTGATTTACACTGACTTCTTATTTCCCTTCCCCTGCCTTTAGGCCCTATGAGAAAAAGGGAAAGCTAAGGATGCTGGAGCAGAACAATGGATTTCTCTTTCTCTTTCATGCAAGGGATCATGGGAAACACAATTCAGCAACCACCTCAACTCATTGACTCAGCCAACATCCGCCAAGAGGATGCCTTTGATGCCAGCAGCGACATTGCTGAAGATGGTGGACGAACGCCGTACGACACTGCCCTGCAGCAAGGCTTTCAGTACCCCACGCCCACGACGGAGGACCTTCCACCCATCACCAATGGCTACCCGCCAACAATCAACATGTACGAACCTCAAGCCAAATACCAGACGTACAGTCAGTACCCCAATGGTTCAGCCAACGGGTTTGGTACAGTCAGAAACTTTAGTCCCCCAGAGTATTACCAAATGGAAAACTCTAACGCAAGGCCGCACGAAGTTCTGGAAAAACCTTCCCCTCCACAGCCACCGCCTCCACCACCACCTTCAGTTTCACAAACGGTGATTCCAAAGAAGACTGGCTCACCAGAGATCAAATTAAAAATAACCAAAACTATCCAGAACGGCAGGGAATTGTTTGAGTCCTCTCTGTGTGGGGACCTTTTAAATGAAGTACAAGCGAGTGAGTATGCTAAGGCGAAACATGAAGGGAGGAAAGAGAAAAGAAAAAAAAGTAGCAAGCATGACTCTTCCCGATCGGAAGAGCGCAAGTCGCACAAAATCCCCAAATTAGAACCAGAGGAGCAAAATGTAAGTGGAATAATAGCTTCAGCCATCTGTATACCTGATATTCTTGATGGAGCGTGCGTCTTCGGCAGTGTTTTTCCTTACTTTTAGTTGTACACATAAAGTCGTGAGGCTTTATGTACTTGTCAGATACTCAATGTTAGGTTGCTAGGAACTGTATTTCTAGGACAACACAGTTTTGGTGAAAAGACTGCATATAAAAATAAATGTTAGAAAAGGTTGTATAATATTTTAAAATATTATTTAGTGTTTTGGCATGTTCAGAGTTTGCTACACTTTGGACAGTGTTGAAAGTGGAGCTTTTGGCCAAAAGCATAATTTCCTAAAAGTGCCTCTCAAAATAACGCGGGGTTATTCAGTGGAAAGTGGGGTTACTTGGAGTATTCAGTGCTGCAGCTTGCAATTAATTTTTGAAAGTTATTCTCAATATCGTGATGATGTACAGAACCCAAGAGCTATGCAGCATGCGTAGAAGCCGGTAGGAATCAGTATCCTAAAACGATAGGCAAATTTGAAGTACCAGTTGACTCAGCAAACTTTGGGAAAATTTAGTATTGATGTATGTTACCATTTCTGTCAAGTTTTGTAGTGGGGTTGTACATATACAGGGTGTGTGTATATATGTGCGGTGTTTTGACTTCGATTCCGGGAAGTAGAGACAAAATTACCAGCCTTCAGTGCTCTCCGCCATGCTTTTTTTTTCTTCAGCTTTATATGCCACTCCATTCTGTTTCCTTTTCTCTTCCTTATTCGTGCCAATTCTGTGATACCGGTTTCTGTATTTCCCCGTTTGAAGGGAATGGGTAGCAGAGAGCAGGGCGGGTCTCAGGAATGGGGAAGTTGCCGTATCAGGCCAGGACTGAAATTGCCCAGCTCCGGCTGGGCTGTTACAGTAGATCGCTGAGTTTCTCGTAAGTTCCTGTGAAACCCGTTGATACTTGCTGCTTTTGGTAGGTTTGGGAGAAGGTCCTGTCCTGTAGGGATCAGGACTCCGATCTGCTATAACAGGTTCATATGCTTAATGTATTATTGTTGTTATTTTTAATGGAAGACATGCTGATTTCAGAAACACACACCTTACCGGGGTATTCACAAGTTTTACAACTGTGAAATCTCCCTTCTGGTGGGCGGGCCTCTTCCAGAGGTCAGGGTGGTGATGTATCAAGATGTCGAGCTTCTACTACATTTGATGACCATAGTTGACTAATGAAGCCCAGTAAGAGCGTAATAAACATTGTAATCGGGACTTGAAATGGACTATCCAGTTAAAACACGAGCCATCCGTGACTGCGTTTGATCTCGGAAATGCTGTTTGAAGCCGCTTTCAAGCAGCTGTAGCAGCTGAGGTGTCCAGCCTGCTGCCAGGAGGCAGCTACGGTGGGGAGGCAGTGCCCCGACGGCATCTGCCTCGCGCCCGCGTTACGCCTGCGTGTAGAGGTAGGAAGAGGGTCTGTTCTCATGGTCAGCTCTCTGCTGAATGCCTCTGCTGCTCCTGTGTTGTTTGTCCACCTGTCCTTTGTTTGCTGCTGCAGTTGTACCTTAATCCCCCAAGTGTCAATTAAATCAAACCTCAGTGAGTTTGGTACTTTCAGAGTTCAGCTAAAGCCTGGTCTGTTATCCAGGCTTTCTGGCCTCTGTTCCAGGCTTCTGTCACCCCCGCATCTGGCTGTTGTTTTGCCTTATCATTTTGTCCTCCCTCTTACCAAGGACTCTGATTCTTCTCTTGAAGCTTCAGCTGTGCGTGTCCCTCTGTTTGACTGGTGTTACTTGGTTATCACGGGAACAACATCTTCTGTCTTTCCCAGAATGAACTGAAAGCTCACCTCTCGAATTCCAAATTCCAGTTCATATGTGTCGTCCAGAATTCACTGAAACCTTGGTCTTGCTTTTGCCCTCCTTGTAGCTTCCATCTCCCTTTCAAAAGGTGTTGCTGCAATAAAATCTTTCATGTTATTCACCTTTGTTTCAGACAGCAAATCGCTCTGACCTGGACAGGGTTTTGTGCTAGTGGTTTTCATTACGAATTACCCAGTGCAGTCTCAGTTTCATCCTCCCACCATTTGGCTTTCCACTGCATGATTTCATCTTCATGTATGTTCATCACATACACTTTCATCATCTTTAGTATTAATGGTACGAGACTTGGGACCATCTTAACAGAACAAACAAAACTTGTGGTACAAGAGTTGTTTTACGCTTTTATCCCAGTGTGGCTCTTTGAGATTAAGGTGATCTGCAGTTGTTTCCTCGCTCTGACACTGTAATCTCTGTGGAAGCCCGCTGACTGCAGGGCAATGCTCATACCTGAAAGCCTGATTTGAAATGAAAATGTTATGAAAACATTGTTGAACTTTAAGCTCTGAACACTTGTTTTGAGAAGTTGTTACTCTGCCTGTTAGTTGTTTCCTGCGAGGAGCCAGGAGTTTGCAATCTGTGTAATCAGCTCGGCTCTTCTGGCAGAGGTGAAGTTTCCACTAACTCACTGTAGCAAAAGAAAGGCAGGAGCGGTCGCCATGCTTCCTGCGTACCAGGGAGGAATGATTTCTGCCCAGCAAATATTAATGTGGTCGGTCTTAAATGATAATTTTCTACAGACAGCTCTAAATGAGATGACTGACCTATGCCGGAACTGACTTTAATTGTTCTAGTTGATGTCTCCGTGCGTTTCCTAGTTCCCCTGAGCTGAAGCATGCAGTATTAACTAACGTGGGGTCTTCATTTTAAATGGACTAGGTATAATTTGGATTAATAGTCTGTTAGTTTCTCACTGCATGTATCTGACTCCTCTTTTTGCTGCTGAGTCCTTTAACCAATGACTTCTCTGCTGTAGTAAAAGCAAATGCCTGGTCTCTGGCTCACTAGATAGCTCAGGGCCCACCTCTTATCTTCTCACCTGCTGTGTCATCCCGTGCCCTATCACGGCCACTGCCCCGCTTCTGTTCGGTGGCGATCCCGCTTCCTGCCCTGCTCTGCCAGAACAGACTGCGTGCGTGCCTCAGCCTGGCTTTAAATGCACCGTGGGCTTTATGTTGTTGACTTTTGATCCCCCAAATATATTTGTCAACTATTTGCAATTTAACATCGATTTAAAAAGTTTTCGTATGGTGTATTTAATATGATTTTTGTAATGTAGTTTTTGCAAATAACTGGTATACAGTGAGGCTCATCACGTGATTATGGATATCCTTCATACGTTGTTCTCCGTTTCTTGGAAGTTGTATATCGATTTAGTGGAAAATTATTTGGGTTTACTGTCCCTGAGTGTATGTTCTTCTGTCTCCTGTTACAGGAGAATGTTGTATGTGGGTGTGATGGGAATGCAAATAGTGTAGGGGGAAAAAGGTTTTTTTTGATTGTGATGCTGCTGTGTTTTGAACTGGGCATAAGGATTCATCGTATTCATATTTTCTGGGTTCAAGGTTGCCTTTCTCTTGTGAATTATTTTTTCTGCCTGGTTTCATTATTATGCTTGTGTGTGTTTGTTTTATTGTCCCCTTACCTTGTTTGTGTTTGTTTTCCTTTTTTCCCTTCATTGTTACCCATTTCCTAGAGACCAAATGAGAGGCTTAGCATGCTATCAGAAAGACCAAGAGAAGATACAGTGTTGGAGGAAACCCCGGTTAGTACATATATGAATTAACACTTTTTTGCATTTCTGGTGTGTGTATTTTTGGAGTGATTATTACATGGATCCTTTAACGTGTCAGAAAAATCAGTTGCTATTTCTTTGAAAGTCTTATTAATCATTACTGCATCAAAACATCTCTCGTGGTACTCTATCTATTGTTTTATTTTATCCCCAAACCAACATTCTTAATCAGCTTACAAAGCAGAAGTGTTTTTGGGTGGTGGTTGCTGTTGCGTGACTTGGTTTATCAGTGACTATCTTGTGTAAATCCTAGCTGTATGTAACGCCTTTCTGTCATGTTTTTAAGAAGTACTTACCTCATGTTAGATTATCACACGTCAGGGATACCTGAGAGAAAAACAACAGGTCCCTGTGGATAGCGTGCACATCTCTGGGTGCGCTAAACTCTCTTCTGTGGCTTTAAGCTTGCATTTTCTTTGTAGGTCCAGCCGTTCTTGCCTTCTCTTCCAACACAAGTCACCCATGACATCAAGTTTCAGGTTGGCGATCTGGTTTGGTCCAAGGTGGGAACGTACCCATGGTGGCCTTGCATGGTTTCATGTGATCCACAGCTTGATGTTCATACCAAAATTAATACAAGAGGTAAGGGAGGAAGATCTTTGCCAGAATATATCAAGTGTCTGTAGTTGTTCCTTTATTAAAAATAGCTTATCTTTGAACTCCCTTTGCGGGATGAATTCTGCTTGTGTGTGTGCTAAACGGGACTGCATAAAACTTGTACTCATTAAATTACCTCTGCGGACGAGCCTGTGCAACGAGGCTTGCGCACAGATGCTCCCGCTTTTCTCAAGTCAGTGTACGTGTGAGAAGACACTGATAAGTGTGAGTGTTCAGTGTGGGCAAGGTATACTTACCTTCCCATCTTAAACCGTTCTAGATCTAGACCCATCTTATTTCTAAACTTTAACCAGGCACTTCCATCTGCAGGAATTGAGTGATGCGGAGGAGGAAAGCGTAAGTTAAACCAGCAAAGCGATGTTGATGAAAGTGCTGACTAGAATTTTTCATTTTCAGGTGCCCGTGAATAC